>NC_044039.1:23328902-23686312 GCF_901765095.1 Microcaecilia unicolor
TAGTATAAGGGGCCCTTAAAGCAGTGGGCTGGGAACCGGGGAAGCCAGAGCTGAGATCCCACTTCTCCCATTGACGTACCAGGGACCTTGGGCAAGTCACTTCATCCTCTGTTCCTTCAGGTACAAACCTAGATTATTTAGTACAATTTATTGCTCGCCATTTGAAAGCGAGTTCACCCCAAGGCAGGGTATAACAACTTAAGCTGAAACAGCAGGAATGTCTCTTGTCTCTCTTATCATGTCTTAAGCTGCCTAACATTTATAGACAGGAGGCACACACATAGCATTAAATCATTAATCCTCATTGCATGGTTGTAAGTCTTGAGCACCGATTTGGAAATGTCATTTGGATTTGATAAATTTACTCATATCTCTTGAGTAATGAATCCAGGACTGTTTGCTGCCACCTCTCTGAAAGAACGTAATAAGTAGGGTTGCTAGAGAGAATGTTCTTTGGGAAACGCACATCCACTGCTCATTTCAAGAATCAGGTGGGGGAAACTTATGCGGCTTAGTAAAAGGGCCCCTAAATCTGAATCCACGCAGTTCATTGTCGTCTTGGTTGTTTTCGCCTTATTTTTGAACTGTAGCTGAAATGACGTTTGGAGGAGTAGCCTAGTGGTTAGTGCAGTGGACTTTGATCCTGGGGAACTGAGTTCGATTCCCACTGCAGCTCCTTGTGACTCTGGGCAAGTCACTTAACCCTCCATTGCCCCAGGTACAAAATAAGTACCTGAATATAGGTAAACTGCTTTGAATGTAGTTGCAAAAACCTCAGAAAGGCGGTATATCAAGTCCCATTTCCCTTTCCCTTATGACATCACAATATCAGAAGTGAGCCAAGTATCGGTAATCAAGCCATTGTGACATCACTGATGAGGTTGTCTCTTATTGGTGGAATGAGTGGAGGAGTAGCCTAGTGGTTATCAGCCAAGTATCAGGCAATCAAGCCATTGTGACATCACTGATGAGGTTGGCTCTTATTGGTGGAATGAGTGGAGGAGTAGCCTAGTGGTTAGTGCAGTCGACTTTGATCCTGGGGAACTGAGTTGGATTCCCACTGCAGCTCCTTGTGACTCTGGGCAAGTCACTTAACCCTCCATTGCCCCAGGTACAAAATAAGTACCTGAATATAGGTAAACCACTTTGAATGTAGTTGCAAAAACCTCAGAAAGGCAGTATATCAAGTCCCATTTCCCTTTCCCCCTTTCCCTTATGACATCACAATATCAGAAGTGAGCCAAGTATCGGGCAATCAAGCCATTGTGACATCACTGATGAGGGTGGCTCTTATTGGTGGAATGAGTGGAGGAGTACCCCGGCAGCGAGTTCCAGACCTTAACTATTCTTTGACTGAAAAAATATTTCCACCTATTTGTTTTAAAAGTATTTCCATATAATTCATTGAGTGTCCCTGGTCTTTGTACTTTTTGAAAGAGTGAAAAATCAGTTCACTTCTACCCATTCTACAGCACTCAGGATTTTATAGACCTCAATCATATCCCACCCTCAGCCTTCTCTTTTCCAAGCTGAAGAGCTGTAACCTCTTTAGCCTTTCCTCATATGGTTGGAGTTCCATCCCCTTTATCGTTTTGGTCGTTGTTCTTTGAACCTTTTCTAATTCTTTGCCAGAGAATGTAGCAAAAGCAGCTGAGCTGGGTTTAAAAAAGGTTTGGATAGCTTCCTAAAAGAAAAGTCCATAAGCAATTATTAAAATGGACTTGGGGAAAATCCACTGCTTATTTCTAGGATAAGCAACATAAAATGTATTGTACTGTTTTGGGATCTTGTCAGGTACGTGACATGGATTGACCACTGTTGGAGACAGGATGCTGGGCTTCATAGACCTTTGGCTTGTCCCAATGTGGCAGTACTTATGAAATACAGTGACCAGAATTGAACACCATGGAGCGATACAGAGGCTTTATAATATTACTAGTAAAAAGGCCCGTTTCTGCCTGTGATGAAACGGGCGCTAGCGGGCACGGGACTCCCTTCCCCTCCCCTTATGCTAGTATCCCTGGTGGTGTAGAGGTACCTGTTCGCTCGGGGCAGGAAAGAAAGAGCCCCCTCTTTCCTGGCCGTAGCGCTGCTGCTAGCTGCCCTGCTGCATCCTGTGCGAGTCCGGCTCTCGGCGTTTCAAAATGGCCGCCGAGAGTTGAAGTCTCGCGAGGCTGCTTCAACTCTCGGCAGCCATTTTGAAACGCCGAGAGCCCGACTCACAGAGGATGCATCAGGGCAGCTAGCAGCAGCGCTCCAGTCAGGAAAGCGGGGGCTCTTTCTTTCCTGCCCCGAGTGAACGGGTACCTCTAGACCACCAGGGTTAGTAGCGAAAGGGGAGGGGAGGTGACAGGGGGGAGGGAAGGTGATGGGGGGGAAGAGGGGGCAACTGGGGGCGGGGTGCTAGCGTTAAAGGGGCGGGGTGATGGCGCGAAAGGGGCGGGGTGATGGGCACGTCCTCGGCGGCTGCGATTCGTTCATTTGCGTGGTTATGTACATGTTCCGCCCTCGACTTCATCACGTGTGACACGAGGGCGGGGCATGGAGACATGGTGAGTGTTCTGGCTTCACCACCATGAACTTACGAACTGGTGTCTGAGTGCCTGCAGTGACGTCAGTGTCTGAGAACGTTGAGGGTGCGTTTTATTGTAGTAGATTGGTCTTATTTTGCATCCCTTTCCTAATAATTCCTAGCATCCTGTTTGTTTTTTGGCTGCCGCTACACACTGGTTAGAAGATTTCAGCATATTGTCTACAATGACACCTTGATCTTTTTGTTGAGTGCTGACTCAGAGATGGGAGTAACTAGTGAGGTAATTAAATTTGCTGATGACACAAGTTATTCAAAGTTGTTAAATCATGGGAGGATTGTGGAAAATTACAAGCGGACCTTACGAGACTGGGCGTCTAAATGGCAGATGACGTTTAATGTGAGCAAGTGCAAAGTGATGCATGTGGGAAAGAGGAACCCGAATTATAGCTACGTCATGCAAGGTTCCACGTTAGGAGTCACGAACCAAGAAAGGGATCTAGGTGTCGTCGTTGATGATACGTTGAAACCTTCTGCTCAGTGTGCTGCTGCGGCTAAGAAAGCAACTAGAATGTTAGGTATTATTAGGAAAGGAATGGAAAACAAAAATGAGGATGTTATAATGCCTTTGTATCGCTCCATGGTGCGACCGCACCTCGAATATTGTGTTCAATTCTGGTCGCTGCATCTCAAAAAAGATATAGTGGAATTAGAAAAGGTGCAGAGAAGGGCGACGAAAATGATAAAGGGGATGGGACGACTTCCCTATGAGGAAAGGCTAAAGTGGCTAAGGCTCTTCAGCTTGGAGAAAAGGCGGCTGAGGGGAGATATGATAGAGGTCTATAAAATAATGAGTGGAGTTGAAAGGGTAGATGTGAAGCATCTGTTCACGCTTTCCAAAAATTCTAGGACTAGGGGGCATGCAATGAAGCTACAATGTAGTAAATTTAAAACGAATTGGAGAAAATGTTTCTTCACTCAACGTGTAATTAAACTCTGGAATTCGTTGCCAGAGAATGTGGTAAAGGCGGTTAGCTTAGCGGAGTTTTAAAAAGGTTTGGACGGCTTCCTAAAGGAAAAGTCCATAGACCGTTATTAAATGGACGGGGAAAATCCACTATTTCTGGGATAAGCAGTATAAAATGTTCTGTACATTTTTGGGATCTTGCCGGGTATTTGTGACCTGGATTGGCCACTGTTGGAAACAGGATGCTGGGCTCGATGGACCTTTGGTCTTTCCCAGTATGGCAATACTTATGTACTCCTAAGGTGGACCCTAGCATCAGGTAACTGTGATTCGGATTATTCTTCCCAATGTGCATCACTTTGCATTTGTCCACATTAAATTTAATCTGCCTTTTGGATGCCCAGTCTTCCAGTTTCCTAAGGCCTTCCTGCAATTTTTCACAGTCTGCATGTATTTGACAGCTTTGAATAGTTTTGTGTCATCTGCAGATTTAATCACCTCACTCGTTCCATTTTCCAGATCATTTATAAATATGTTAAATAGCACCGGTCCCAGTACAGATCCCTGCGCTAAGCCTGTGTGGAGATGACAAATAAATATCCCAAGTACCGCCAGCTCCCCATCTGTGGCTTTCTTTCTGTTGGCCCAATGCTGGGGCTGTTGTATGCAGTTGTCAGATATGTGAAAATTCATTCTTTTCAGAATAAGCAGGGTGGAAGGTTCAGGGTTGTCATTTTCCTGTAGCTCACCTTACTCCATGTTTGTCAAAAGCTGGATTCGTTCTCTTGCCTTGTCTGCTTCATGTCTGGTGTAACGGCAGTTGCATTCTAGCCCCTGATCTTGGGATGAAACCAGTGTACGACCTCAGACTGTTTGCTTATATAGGATCTCATTCATAATTTTGAATGCTGAGACTAGGATTTTTTAAATACAAGAATGGGGTTTCATGAAGTTCTCTGACCTCTTGAACTTCCGTTTGGGATTTTACAGCTGTTTTCGCCTCTGGATTCAGAGTGGCTGCTCGACAGCAGCTGACAAGCTTCACCCTTAACTTCCCCTACTTCTGATCGTTCACCATCCATTGGGACAGGAGAATATCCATCTTTCAGAAGAAAACGCACATGTTGAAAAGAAACTGCTGAAATCTGAGCTGCGATTTCAAAGAAGACCTTACTCTAAACAGATGTTCAGGAGGCAAGGACGACATGTGCACACTGAGCATAATTCTTGTTGCTCTGCGTTGGCTGCTATGTGATATTTGATCAGAGAATGTGAGGACACTGAGATCAGAGACAGCCAGGAGGGAAAACCAGAACTCACTGCATGACTAGAGCAGGCTTTCTCATGCCCCTTTGGGTTTTCAGACCAGTCAAAGCCAGCTCCAGAAGAGCTATGAGCATTTAGCAGATACATCCGTTTAACCTCTGACTATCCAGCTAGGCTATGAGAGCATCAACGATCCTTGGTGAGGTACAACAGATCACAGTTCCATGGCCAGCAGATGTCAGTGTTACGCAATGACTGAAACAGCCTTGCCCGGTCGCGGGTAGTGGACCCTGCCTCTCTATTTCTAACTCACCCAAGGAACAGACTCCCTCCCCCTTTCCCCCCTTTTGATTACACTTCCCAAAATGGGTTTTTTGGTGCATGATTAATGTAAAAGATAAGAGAATGTCCAGATATTCATGGAGTCCTCATACATGCATGTGGCTAAGAACATAATTATAGCCATACTGGGTCAGACCAATGGTCCATGTAGCCCAGTATCCTGCTTCCGACAGTGGCCAATGCAGGTCACAAGTACTTGGTAGAAACCCATTAACATTCCAATGCAATCAAAGCTAGGGCAAGCAGTGGCTTCCCCCATGTCTATCTCAATGGAGGGCTGTGGATTTGTCCTCCAGGAACTTGTCTAAACCTTTTTTAAACCCAGATACATTAACCGCCGTTACCACATCCTCTGGCAGCGAGTTCCAGAGTTTCTTTGCGTCAAAAAATATTTCCTCCTATTTGTTTTAAAAGCATTTGCATGTAATTTCATTGAGTCTTTTACTTTTGAAAGAGTGAGAAATAGATTCACTTTTTACCTGTTCTACACCACTCAGAATTTTATAGACCTTAATCATATACCACCTCAGCCGTCTCTTTTCCAAGCTGAAGAGCCCTAACCCCTTTATCATTTTGGTCATTTTTCTTTGAACCAGTGGCATAGCCAGAAATGAAAAAAAAAAATGGGGGGGGGGGGGGGGGCAGTAAGCATATAGGTGTGGGTGGTTCTTGATATACTCCTAAATGCTTTAGAGTATACTTGATGGGTTTCTAAGTAAATAGTCTGTCCTGCATCAACATAAACCACATACACACTGATGTGATGATGTAGCGAATTATGAACCCACAGTATGTTCCAGGGTCGTAGCTGCGTGGGGGCATGGGCCCCCCACAGAGTACACCCTGGCCCCCTCTACATTTCACATCCCCCGCCGTCGCTGCCCGTTCGCCGCCACATCAGGTACCTTGTTTGCTGGCAGGGGTCCCCAATCCCTGCCAGCTGGAGAGTTTTCTTCAGTGCCGGTCGACTCTGGCACCTTCGTTGTGGGATCATCTGTTTCTGACCCTTATGTCCTGCACTGTGCATGTAGCCCCGTGCACGACGTAAGGCTTCAGAAACAGATGATCCCACAACGAAGCCGCCGGAGTTGACCGGCGCTGAAGAAGACTCTTCGGCTGGTGGGGATTGGGGACCCCTGCCAGCAAACAAGGTACCTGATGCGGTGGGTGGGGGTTGCAGTTGCCACGGCGGGGGGGTCCAAGGTGGGTGGGGGGTCGGCGGCTAAACAGTGCCCCCCCCCCCCCCACCTCAGGCTCTGGCTCCCCTCCTGCCGAGGTCTGGCTACGCCCCTGGTATGTTCTTTATCATATCAAGCAGTGACCAGTGGTAGTGATAATGTGTTAAATCATGTGGGTTCAGGGTGTAGTTTCCATTATACCATTATTTATTTATTTTTTTTTAATGAAGAAAAGTCCAAATAGTTTTCCAGTTGTACAGATGGGTACTCGTGGATATGTTAGCAATGTAGAGAAAGGAGAGAAAAACATTAAGAAAACATGTCCAAAAAAAAAAAAAAAATACATTCAACATTTTAAATATTCATATCAGATGTTTAGGCTCCAGCAACATTAATCTTCTGCAGACACAAGCAAACATATGTGAATGCCTTGCACTTGAGCTCACCGTCTTCATATTACTGAAATGTAACATATGTAAAATTGTCACACCAATAACGTCTGAATCTGAAAATCCTTTTCTTAGGACGGGATGCACAAAACTTACTGGGCCAACAACGTGCTTTTTTTCACTGGTTCCAGCCGGTTCAACGAGCTCAGTTTTCAGCAGGCAGTCCACAAAGGGGCTTTGGGGCTTTTTACCGTTCGTAGTGGCAGCGGCCAATGAAAATCACATGCTTAACTATGCTAATGTCGATCCGTATTCAAATAGCATTCTGAGTGATGCACAGCCATTTACAAGGAACGCACAGAAAAGACCGATAACCTTTTAATGGGGGAAATTTTACGGGAGGTCTGGAGCAGCCTTAGCAGGTAGTTCTTCATGTAGGCGGTGGGATAACACGTCTTGGGAGCCGGGATCCTTGCAGAGGGCCACAGGAGACCCTAGCCATACTTCAGGACAGGACCAGCCAAGCTTCTACGTTCTCCAGACAGCAGCTTGGGGCTTTGTGCAGCTTGTACACTCCCTGGCCACCCTCGGCTAACTTTGCACTGGAAAAACGCTGAAAAATTAAAAATGACCTCTTTCCCTCTGGCCCCAGCTGCGGCAGCTTTGCATCAAAAAAGTATGGAAAAAAAAGCTACCCATGGCTTTAATACACACAGCTTGTATGCATGTATGAAAGCCCTGGGTAGCATACACTGTTCTGAGTGTTCGCAGAACAGCCAGGCTAAGCGATTGGCTGCTCTGCGCATATGCAGCTTATTGATTGGCTCCCCACCACCACAAAGCAGCTCATTTGCAGATGAATCCCTTTGAGAATCGCTCACTATTTTCCACTCAGTAACATTTACCAAGGATCTCAACAAAGACGGATGTTTCCGGGGACTTTCGTGCATCTGCCCCTTAGCAGTCTTACACGGTATAATGAAACTGAGCATCCAGCTCCATCTGTTAGTAGTTCTGATGGTGAAAGGAAGGAAGGATGATTGTGACAATACAGGGGTGTGTGTGTTCATGGGGATCTGTTTGTTTCCCAGACTTCCTTTCTTCTGTATTCTTGAATTGATAGGCAAGTGGCTGCCTAACTCTTTTCCCTTAGGTTGCTGTTTAGGAGGTGATATATCCAGAGATGCCAAATTACCAGTTCCAGGTTGGAGACTTTTTGGCCAGTCTGATATTGAACTTACATCCCAAAATAGGGTGGTATTTGTCGTGCCTGATGCTGCTCATTGAAATCAGTGCTGCAGGTTCCCTTAATGCACCAGTGGGGTAGCCAGAAATCTAGGACTGTTCCAAAATCACCAGCCTGGAACTAGGTAACTTGGTATCTCTATATCCCTTGCTAACTAACTCAGAGTGAAGCTTAGACAGCCTGTTTCCTTGTGTCTCCTGGGAGCTGTAAGGTAGCAACATTCTATATTGTGATTGGTCAGAAAGCTAATGTCCAGGGCTGTTATTGGTTCTCCAGGACCAGCTCTAGAAGACCAGTCCCTTCAGCCTTGCCTTGGGAGTGTAGAGAAAGCAGATATGTATCAGGGCTCTGTTCCCAACTCTGCATGTCCTAGTAAAAACAAGCGCTCCTGAACCTCACCCCGTATAGTGAAGCTGTCTAGTTAGTGACATCTATATGAATCCATGTTTGCAGAATTCTGTTAATAAACTGGTCAGTGATCCTAGTGTTTTCATTTTGTAATTGGTCTGTAGGTGGATTTCTAGGAACTATTTTACTGTTGAGTTATGTGGGGCTCCCAGTATCCCTAGAAATTCCCAGGGAATAGCTCTCAGGGTGGGGTATTTGTTGAGAGGCAAGAGGGACTCCTGTTGGCGGGCTGATGGTTGCCAGTGTAAAGACACGTGCGCAGGTACAGGTGGAGTTGGATTAGTGACCCCGACGTTAACCCCGAGTGGGTAGTCAAAGCAGGGGCGTAGCCAGACCTCGATGGGAGGGGGCCAGCACCCGAGGTGGGGGCACTGTTTAGCTGCCTCCCCCGGCCGCCGACCCCCCCCCCCCCGCAGCACCCCGCCACGCCGCCGCATCAGGTACCTTGTTTGCTGGCGGGGTCCCCAATCCCCGCCAGCCGAAGAGTCTTCTTCAGCGCCTGTCGACTCCGGCGCCTTCGTTGTGTGATCTGTTTCTAACGCCTTACGTCCTGCATTGGGCTACATGCACAGTGCAGGACATAAGGCATCAGAAACAGATGATCACACAACAAAGGCGCCGGAGTCGACCGGCGCTGAAGAAGACTCTTCTGCTGGCGGGGTTTGGGGACCCCCGCCAGCAAACAAGGTACCTGATGCGGCGGTGGGGGCGCGGGGGGGGGGGTCAGATCTAGAGGGGGCCATGGCATAATCTGTGGGGGCCCATGTCCCCGTGGCCCCACGTAGCTACGCCCCTGAGTCAAAGTAACGCCAGTTAACATGACAATGATGTAGATTTACTTTTCAGGAACTGGAAGCCTGTGTGGAAGACATAGACCTTGAGCAGGAGTTCAGAAAGGATGAGTTTTACTTCTGGTCACAAGAGGATAAAGAGAGGCAGAAACGGGAGCGGGAGGAGTCCAAAAGGGTGCTGCAGGAGCTGAAGTCTGTGTTGGGATTTAAGGCCTCTGAGGAGGAGCGACAGAAGTGGAAACAGCTGCTGTTTAGTGAGCATGGTAAGCATCAGTGTGTGTCTGTTTCTTAAGGCCCCATGGGTGTTCACATATTCTTGGAGTGGAGGAGTAGCCTAGTGGTTAGTGCAGCGGACTTTGATCCTGGGGACCTGGGTTCGATTCCCACTGCAGCTCCTTGTGACTCTGGGCAAGTCACTTAACCCTCCATTGCCCCTGGTACAAAATAAGTACCTGAATCTATGTAAACCACTTTGAATGTAGTTGCAAAAACCTCAGAAAGGCGGTATATCAAGTCCCATTTCCCTTTCCCTCTTTCCCTTATGACATCACAATATCAGAAGTGAGCCAAGTATCGGGCAATCAAGCCATTGTGACATCACTGATGAGGTTGGCTCTTATTGGTGGAATGAGTGGAGGAGTAGCCTAGTGGTTAGTACAGTGGACTTTGTTCCTGGGGACCTGGGTTCGATTCCCACTGCAGCTCCTTGTGACTCTGGGCAAGTCACTTAACCCTCCATTGCCCCAGGTACAAATAAGTACCTGTGTAAACTATGTAAACCGCTTTGAATGTAGTTGCAAAAAAACACAGAAAGACAGTATATCAAGTCCCCTTCCCTATTTAGGGATACAGCCTTACTGGTTCAATTAAACTTCTTGAGACCCTCCCAATCCAGCTTTGAAAAGTACTGTAAATTCTGAGAACTTCTAAACTTGTTCATATGACAACAGACCATAGGTAATACATTACTTCCCAGTCCTTCTAAACTAGATTTATAAACTGCATTGTGAACAAGGGAATATGTGTCAATATAGGTACCTCTGTCCTGCTGCTGCTGCTGCCACCACCATGGTTAGGGTGGACAGAGGCTTATTTACCCCCATTCAGCCTAGGAAGTTGCATCCAGTGCTAAATTTTGAAGCTGCCGCTCCAGGGGGAATTCTGCACAAAAAATTGAAAATTCTGCAAAATTCTACACACATTAATTGTAATTTTTTTGTGCACAATTCCCCTATTATAAGGGCTGGCATCTCCCTCAGGCGTGACATACCCACCCCCCACCCCCACCCCACCAGTTTATAATTCATTTTCATGCAGACCTCTACCCCATTCCCATGGCACACACACATACCTCATCCACCTTTTTCCAGCCCCTCATACTCCATCCCATCTTTTTTCAGTCCCTCTCCCTGCATCCACACTCCATATACCTTTTCCAGCTCCCCCCCCCCCCCCCCCATATTCCATCCAGCTTTTTCAGTTCCCCCTTGCACACAAACACTCCAGCCACCTTTTCTCCAGGGCCCCCCCCCCCCCCACACATCTATCTTTGTTTCCAGCCCCCCTCCCTGCAACCACACTCCACGTTTTTCCAGAGCTCCCCCCCCCCCAATGCACACTCACCGGTCCAGCGATGGAGGAGGAGGAGAAGCTGCAGAGCCACAGGTTGGGCTGCTTTCTGCTTCTTTGAGCGGCGCAGACCTCCGTACGGCTTAAAGGAGCCACCAGGAACCGAGGCAGCAGAGGGGGAAGCAGCCTGCTCTGTGACTGTGCAGCTCCTTCTCTGGACCAATGAGTGTGGAGGGGTCACCGAGTCATTTTCCTGCTGCCAGTATCTGTTCCACTGTGCCTGCAAAGGCAGACTGCACAGAATTCTGCACAGGAAAGGCAGTATTCTGCGTAGTCTGCGGAGGGGGGGAATTCCCACAGGATTGTTCTTAGGAGCTCCCTGTATGCTGCACCATTCCCTCCCCCTTCCTTCAACATACAGGGACAGGAGGACAGGGACTAGAAGAAGGAAGAAGAGTCATTTTCTCCTCCCCACTTCCCCCATTTTCCCTTCATACCTGAAGGCATTTCTCCCCTTAACCCCCCACCCCCCCACCCCCCATCAAATAAATCACTTACAGGCTTATTTTCGAAAGAGAGGGCACCCATCTTTCGACACAAATCGCAAGATGGGCATCCTCTCCCAGGGTCGCCCAAATCGGCATAATCGAAAGCCGATTTTGGGCATCCTCAACTGCTTTCCTTCGCGTGCACGACCAAAGTTCACGGGGGCGTGTCGGAAGCATAGCGAAGGCGGGACTGGGGTGTGCTTAACACATGGGCGTCCTCGGCCAATAATGGAAAAAAGAAGGGCGTCCCTGACGAGCACTTGGCCGACTTTACTTGGTCCACTTTTTCTTGTGACCAAGCCTCAAAAAGGTGCCCAAACTGACCAGATGACCACCGGAGGGAATCGGGGATGTCCTCCCCTTTCTCCCCCAGTGGTCACTAACGCCCTCCCACCCTAAAAAAACATTTTTTTTTAATATTTTTTGCCAGCCTTAAATGTCATACCCAGCTCCATCACAGCAGTATGCAGGTCCCTGGAGCAGTTTTAGTGAGTACTGCAGTGCACTTCAGGCAGGTGGACCCAGGCCCATCCCCCCCTACCTGTTAGACTTGTGGTGGTAAATGTGAACCCTCCAAAACCCACCACAAACCCACTGTACCCACATCTAGGTGCCCCCCTTCACCCCTTAGGGCTATGGTAGTGTTGTACAGTTGAGGGGGAAGGGGGTTTGGGGGGCTCAGCACCCAAGGTAAGGGAGCTGTGCACCTGGGAGCAATTTCTGAAATCCACTGCAGTGCCCCCTAGGGTGCCCGGTTGGTGTCCTGGCATGAGAGGGGGACCAGTGCACTATGACTGCTGGCTTCTCCCATGACCAAATGGCTTGGATTTGGTCGTTTCTGAGATGGGCGTCCTCAGTTTCCATTATCGCTGAAAACCGGGACGACCATCTCTAAGGTCGACCTAAATGTTGAGATTTGGGCGTCCCCGACCGTATTATCGAAACGAAAGATGGACGCCCATCTTGTTTCAATAATACGGGTTTCCTCACCCCTTCGCGAGTACGCCCTCAGGAAAACTTGGGCGCCCCGCTCGATTATGCCCCCTCTTGGGCTCCCTAATTTGTGATTTGGACTGTCTCTTTCCTCCTCCTCCACCAGCCTTAGTTCCTGGTATCAGAGGCAGCTGCAAGTTGGGCAGCAGCTGCCCCCACCTCCTCTCCTCCTGTTTCTCCCCACATACTGCCTGTTGACAAAGGAGAGGATTGCAGGGCGGGTAGGAGCATGAAACGGAAGTGGACACTTTTACATACATGCATAAAAAGTAAGCACATTTACACCTTTCTCAGAGCAGGGACAGAGTTGTGATGTATGTGTGCACATTATCTTTGCAAGTGTGTATTTAGGAGGCAGTAAGTCTGGGGCATAGCCAGACTTCGGCGGGAGGAGGGTCCAGAGCCTGAGTTGAGGGGGCACATTTTAGCCTCCCCCCGGCGCCACCACCACCTTTGACACCCCCCCCCCCCCCCTTGGCGCTAACCCTTACAACCTCCTCTTCCCGCCGCCGCCAAACCCCCCCCCCCCCCCGTCGGTACCTTTGCTGGCGGGGGTCCCCAAGTCATCTTCTCTGGCACAGCCACGTTGCTGATCTGCAAGGGCAGGCTTCTGTTAGTCTGACATCCTGCACGTACAGAAGCCTGCCCTTGCAGATCAGCAACGCGGCCGCGCCGGAGAAGAGGATTAGGTACCCAACGGCGGCAGGGGAGGGTTGGCGGCGGGAGGGGGAGGTCGAAGGTGTTGGCGGGGGGGCCAGAGCCAAATCTACAGGGGCCCATGCCCCCGTGGCCCCACATAGCTACACCCCTGCAGTTAGTGTTCCTGCATTAACTCTGCATTAGCTAATTAGCGAGCGCTAATGCAAACATGCTAACTGGTTAACACTTTCACACACCCCATTCTCACATAAAGGAATCCTGTGCAGAAGGAATGGATCCTCAGAAGCTTAGCCGAAATTGGGTGGCGAGCAGGTGGGGGGAAGAGGGGTTGGTGGTTGGGAGGCAAGGATAGTGGAGGGCAGACTTATACGGTCTGTGCCAGAGCCGGTGATAGGAGGCGGGACTGGTGGTTGGGAGGCGGGAAATACTGCTGGGCAGACTTGTACGGTCTGTGCCCTGAAAAAGGCAGGTACAAATCAAGGTAAGTGTACACATATGAATTTAACTTGTTGGGCAGACTGGATGGACCATGCAGGTCTTTTTCTGCCGTCATCTACTATGTATTCTCCACCTATGGCATGCCCCCTCCATAAAATATTTACAAAAAAAGTAGCTAGCAGACGAGTTAGCGTACAAAATACCACCGAACTCTTTAACACGTTTTGTCGTAGCCCAGTGGCGTAGCCAGACCTGACATTTTGGCTGGGCCCAGAGCTAATATGGGCGGGCACTATATATATATAGGTGGGCTTCTGGGTGGGGATGGGCTCTTCACTGCAGGGCAAAAAAAGGTATATTTTAATCATTAAATATATACATTTTTTTTCCCTAGGCAGTGAAGTGCTTACCCCACCCAGAAATTCCACAACAATAAATTAATAGTGCCCACCAGGCCCCAGCTAGCTTAATTTTAAAAACAAATTACCATGATAATGTTAAAAAACCCAAAAAGCATGTTATTACCTGCTGCTGGGCTGGGCTAGGCTGGCAGCTGCTGCTTGGCAGTAAGTTACCTGGGGCCGGGAGACAGGAACTCGACTTCGACCAGACCTTTCTTCTGTTTCCACGTTTCCAGGCCAGGGAGAGCAGGGCCAGGCTGAACCCTTCCTACGTGCATGTGGCCATGTGCAGCTTTAGCCTTACCCTGCCCTCCCTCAGATGCCGCGTCTAGCGAGCGGAGCCGAGCGAAAGCGAGGCTGAGGCACGCCCCCGCGCACAGCCACGTACGGGACAGGTCATACCGCTACCGCGAATGCAGTGCGACCAACAACGACGCCACCGACGCGCCGCCTTTAAGCCCGAAGGTAGGTGGGCGTGGGCTGATGATCTCTTCTGAGCCTGCCCTGAGCGCGAGTGCCCGCGATGTACGCCAGGGCGCTAGGCTCTGCCGCATGCGGTGTGTGTGTGCGCGCTTGGGTGGTGGGCGGGCCTGAGGACGGAATCGGACTGAGCCTGAGATCAGCGCCGCATGTCGGGTGCTGTCTCTCTGCCGTCACGCTAGGCAGCTGGGCTGCTGCTGCAGTTGTGTTTGCGCTGGGAGGGTGGGCCTGGGCTCAAATTGTAGCCTGTTTTTCCCGCTCTAAACGGACATTAGAGCTTATCGCTCTTTAGTGAAAGGGCCCCTTAAATCCTAGATAAGCTTTAGCATGTGCCAGACGATCCCACGTTAGTCTTGTGGCCAGTACTATAATGATCAGCTCTTGCTAAGGTATCTCTTTCCCTAATCCCGTTTAGAGACAGGGAGAACTAGTGTGTCTTCTGCCTTCTGAACTCCGGTGTAATCTCGTTTTTACTTCACAAAGAACTTTGTTGAAAATGTGAAAAAAAAAAAGGTATGGATTTTCCTTTTATATAGATTTTGTCGCTGGTGTGAATTGCAGCTGTCAGATATTGAAAACTCTCATGGAATCTCAGCGCTGTTGAATTACAGATTTATAAGTCCATCAAGCCCAGCATCCTGTTTCCAACAGTGGCCAGTCCAGGTCACAAATACCTGACAAGATCCCGAAAAGTTCAATACACTTTATGCTGCTGCTTATCCCAGAAATAGCAGTGGATTTTCCCCAAGTCAATTTAATAATGGTCTATGGACTTTTCCTTTAGTAAGCTGGCCAGACCTTTTTTTTAAACCCTGCTAAGCTAACCGCCTTTACCAGCTCATAATGTTTTGTTTTGTTTTTTCTAGCTGTGATGAAGCCATTGTCTCCTGCAGAATTGGAAGGCAGCCTAAAGCCACCTACAGATATTAGTGCAGAAAGCACAGAGCCTAAGGACGTTCACGGTGCCCTTCAAGAGAAGACCCAAGACACAGCCAGTCAGAGACTGAGGACTGAGTATGAATCTGAGGACACTACAGGAGCTGGAAATGCAGATGTTTCTGCTGATCGTAGGGTTTCTCCAAAGGATGAGGAAAGCACATATCACCAGCTTGAGAGTGAGGAGAACTCTGAGCAGGCTGGTGGAGATAGAGCAAAGATCCCCAAAGCTGTCCTCGGAGGGGCATTGCAGTCTTCCATCAAAGACAGGCTTGTGCGACTTCAACTCTCCTCAGACTTCAGCTTCAGCTCTGAGCTGGCCGCAGAGGTTGCTGCAAGGTACCTCACATTCACTTCCATGAAGGAACAGACTTTTGGGGATTCCGAGGAGGAGGAGGAGGAGGAGGTGCAAGGCAATGAAAATCACGTGGAGGAGGGTAAAGATGAGGCTGGTCATATGGGTGACAAGGAGTTGTAAATCTCTGTATCTATAAGCAGTGGCTGCTTATCCGTAAAGGGTAGCAAGAGACCTGAGTTCAGATCCTGAAGCTGGCTGCGGAAACAGATACAGGTGGGAATGCCAAAAGGTGCATTCAAACTGGTACCTGCCCAGTCTACCCTGCTTTCTTCCACGGGGCTTCCTATTTCACCTCATTATATGTAGAGGACAACTACAAAAGATTATAAGGTTGTACCAAACAGAATATCCTTTGAATTCCCCCGTCAGCATTACTGATTATTTTTTCTTATTTATTACAGGCCCTATTTACTAGGCTGTTCTAGCTGTTATATATGAACAGTTAATGCGGGTGGAATTCTAAAGGTTCCATGTGTTAACAGCTAACGCAGAGCAAGATGGAGAATGAACAAGGACTGGGGCTTACCATAAACACAAGGTGATTACTGCGTGTTAACTGTTAATGCAGAAGATAATGTGACTCAGTTAGCTACACCTAATTTGGGTGGTGTTAACTGCAGTGCATTATCTGCGGTGCAATTAACATGCATTAAAAAATATTTAGCTGCATTATGTGACTGGGAAACTGCTGGGATCCTTCCTGACCTTGGGACATAGAGGTTCTGCAGTTACCACACAGTAAATTTGGCAGTTAATGCATGGTAACTGCAAAATGTTACTGCACTTTAGTAAACAGTTCTATATGTGGTTTTGTTTTAAATTAAGAAGCCTTTGTTTTTTCTCAAATCCCCATATTTTCTTAATGATTGTCATATTAGCCGTGTGTTGATTAGAACAATTATGCTGTGTAGGAAGTAAAAGCCAGTGGTGTATCGGGCTCTTTTGTCACAGTTGCATTACCTTTGGTGCCTATAGATCAACAGTCTTGGTCAATTATGTCTACCAGGTAATAACATTATATTCCCTCTTGCGTTAAAAGTATAGATTTAAATAAAAATATGAAAGAACTTAAATAGTTTTTGAGTCTTTGGATTAGTGGCTTTTGTGTGTGTTTTAGAGAACCGCATGGGGACAGAAATTTCACCTATTCCCGCCTATCCCCAATGGAATCTAACTCGTACCCACCCAGACCCCCACCTATCCCCGTAGTTAATCTTGCGCATGCTGTTTCATTAAAACGAGCGTGCACGACGCTGAAAGCAGGACAGGGCGCCAGCAATGTAAGACCAGCACGGGACAAACACTTTAGCTGGTGGGGGTTGGGGACCCCTACCAGCCAAGGTACCTTCCAGCGGTGGGGGGGGAGAGCAGCGGCGGGGAGGCAGAGGTGGTACCTTCCAGCGGGGGGGGGGGGGCAGATGTGGCGACGGGAGGGCGGCAGTAGGGAGGCAGGCCAAAATATGCCCCCTCCCGTCGAGGTCTGGCTATGCCCAAAGGAGTAAATACCCTGTTTCCCCGAAAGTAAGACATCCCCCGAAAATAAGACCTAGTAGAGGTTTTCCTGAATTGGTAGATATAAGGCCTCCCCCGAAAGTAAGACCTAGCAAATTTTTGTTTGAAAGCAGGGCCGCCGAGAGCCGGACAAGGCCGCCCCCGAGCCGCCCCCCCCCCCCCCCCCCACCTGAGGTCGCCGGGCCCCCCCTCCACCCACCCTCCATCGCTCCCGGAACTAACCTTAAACGCCTCCTTTCACCTTCGCAGCAAGCAGCAGGGCAGACCTCTCCTTCCGTGCCCCGCCCTCGCGGACGTTACGTCAGGCGAGGGCGGGACACGGAAGGAAGGAGTGGCCTGCCCTGCTGCTGCTTGCTGCGAAGGTGAAAGGAGGCGTTTAAGGTTAGTTCCGGGAGCGACGGAGGGCGGGCGGGCCAACCCCGATGTTTCCTCGAAAAATAAGACAGCCCCTGAAAATAAGACCTAGCGCATTTTGGGGGCAAGAATTAATATAAGACTGTGTCTTATTTTCGGGGAAACACGGGTAGCAGTAGACTACAATTATCTGAACACATAAGAGCAAGCAGGGAAGGGAAAGTCTTACCAGAGTTTATGGTTCATTTAGAACTTGCTATGCTGCCTTTCGTAAGAAAAAAAAAAAAAGAAAATTTAATAGAAAAGAACTCCATTCCTAGACGGGACAGGAAGAGTTCAAAAAGAAGGTAGAACACAGAGTAACAATATCAAAGAAAATCAAATTACCGACATCGCCCTCAAAGAAAGCCAAGAAGTTAATCACGTTCATGGAATCTCTCGCCTACGAGGGAGTAGCTGGAACAAAAGGCCTCAGAAAGGTGTTTACGAAATCAGAAAACGGTTCCAAAACTGAGCTGTTTTCAGAAATGATTAGTCTTCCAGGTGGATTCGCCAAGGCCTTACGTATATGTAGAGTTGAAACTGTGCGGTTGGTATTAATCAGAAATTCCGTTTCCCGACTGGTCAAAAATACCTACAGAATAGCCAGTGCCTACTATGGTCTTAATCTCTGTTAATAGCCGATCTGTGGGGCCAAGGTCAAGCCTGTGTCTGTGATAATAATTGCAATCATTCAGCTGTCTCTCAATCTCTTCGATATATTCACTTGTATTTAGAATCACCACTCCTCCCCCTTTATCAGCCGGCTTTATGACTGTCCACATGTTTTTAGATAATGTATTAATATTCCTCTTTGCTAAGTTTTATAATAAACCCGAGACTTTTTTTGCTCCAATAATGCAACATCCCTCAAAATGCATTGCTGACATGTTGAAATAAAGGTTGTTATGTTTTCTAATACATTTTTTTTTTGTTTCCTTGATGAATGTATACATTGTTCTTATCAGTTTGGTTTGGCTTTTACATTTTTTAATATTTATTTGTAGGATATATGATTATTTGTACCACTTTTATGTGGTAAAGTATTGGTGATGGTTTTTTTGTTTTTTACATTTTCTTTGAAATTTGTATTTTTATTAATTATTTTATGTGTATTTACAGACCCCCGATGAAGGCATAAGTGCCGAAACTTGGCCAAGTCGAGTCAATGCTCAATAAATCTGTTTGTGGCGAACCTTGAATGTGCTTCTTCTCTGGACGACCTCTGCTTTGTGTTGCTGCTTGTGTTACGCCTGCAGAGTGTTTTGCTTCTGTTTTGTCGTGCCAAACAGTAGGCGCCTGAAAAAAATCAGCACTCGGTGCTACTTTACAAAGAGCACTCTGGGCTTGAACGCTCTTTATAGAATAGCGCTTAGCACGGATTCCCACGCCCAACTTACTTCACCAACTGAAACTTGGTGTAAATCTTGGTGCGCAAGTTGGACACACATCCCCCTAATTTTTGCAACAGTGCTTGTAACTTTTTAGAACGCCCCTGACCCACCCATGCCCCTTCCACGGTCATTCCCCATTGTGAGTTGTATGCGAGAAGATTTAGGCAACAACAAAACCAGGGACACAAGATGAAGCTAGAATATGGTAGATTTAAAACAAATAGGAGAAAGTTTTTCTTTACTCAGCGTGTAGTTGGACTCTGGAACTTGTTGCCGGAGAATGTAGTGACAGCAGCTGGCCTTACGAAGTTTAAGAGGGGTTTGGACAGATTCCTGAGGGAAAAGTCCATTGAACATTATTAATTTTTGTTGGGGGGGGGGGGGTGTTTGCCAGGTTCTTGAAGCCTGGATTGGCCGCTGTCAGAGACAGGATGCTGGCTTGATGGACCCTTGGTCTTTTCCAGTATGGCGGTGCTTACGTACTTATGTATACATTTCTTTATAGAATCTCACATAGGCGGTTGTGCAGGCGACTCCAAATTAGTGACCATTAACAGCAAAAATTTTTAGCAGCCAATTATTGAATGTTAATAGCTCGTTAACTAATTTTGTTGCGCACGCAACTCAGCATTGTACCCAATTTGGGTGACCTTTACAGAATCTGGGGGTAGACGTGAGCAGAAGCTTAGGGGCCCTTTTACAAAGGCGCACTGAAAAATGGCCTGCGGTAGTGTAGACGTGTGTTTTGGGTGCGCGCAGAATCATTTTTCAGCGCACCTGTAAAAAAAAATGCCTTTTTAAAATTTTTGCCGAAAATGGATGTGCGGCAAAATGAAAATTGCCACGCGTCCATTTTGGGTCTGAGACCTTACTGCCATTGACTTAGCGGTAAGATCTCTCGCGTTAAACCGTGTGGTAATCGCCTACGCACGTCAAGTCAGAGTTGCTGCCCGATTTTGGGTCTGAGACCTTACCACCAGCCACTGACCTAGCGGTAAGGTCTCACATGGTAACCGGGCGGTAATGGTCTACGTGCATAGAATGACGATTACCGCATCTAGCGGACGCACATCAAAAATGAAGTTACCGTAAGGGCCACGTGATAGCCGGTGGTAACTCAAAATTGATGTACGTTGGGCACACGTAGGCACTAGTAAAAGAGCCACTTAAATTGGCAGCAAAAAGTTCCTCAGTTGCAGAGAGGTGCACTGGAAAACAAAAGCTCAGCTGAGGTCCGTGCCATTGCGCAGTCTGGATGAGCCTTTGGTCCTTATCCAGTGCTAATTTCCCCGTTTTCTATTCAAGCTATCACAATAGAGTGGGCTTTGCCATGTGCATAACTTCATTTCACAGGAACGATATTGTTTTGTGCAAAGGGTCTGCTTTAGTAAACTTAAGTTAGCACCAGCAATTAAGCAGTTCCGCTTCCTTTACCAACTGAGCACAAACGCTGAAACAATATCTTGAAAGGATAAAAGTGTTTCATGACGGTGGTGTTCCTGTGGGCACTCTGAACCCCCCCCCCCCCCCCCCCCAAAAAAAAAAATATTTATGGAATCATAATGCTCAGCTAGAGGTACCTGTAACGTCTGAAAACAACATTCATTGTAATCATATCAATGTTTGTCTTTTTTTCAAGCAACATAAGAATAGCCATACTGGTTCAGACCAGTGGTCCATCTTGCCCAGCATCCTGCTGCCAACAGTGGTCAATTCAGGTCACAAATACCTAACAGAAACTCAAAGAGTAGCAACATTCCATGCTACTGATCCCAGGGCAAACAGTGGCTTCCCCCATGTCTATCTCAATAGCAGACAATGGACTTTTCCTCCAGGAACTTGTCCAAACCTTTTTTAAACCCAGATACGCTAACTGCTGATACCACATCCTCTGGCAACAAGTTCCAGAGCGTAACTATTCATTGAGTGAAAAATATTTCCTCCTGTTCATTTTAAAAGCATTTCCATGTAACTTCCTCAAGTGCCCCCTAGTCTTTGTACTTTTGGAAAGAGTAAAAAAATCAATTTATGTTTACCCGTTTGATACCACTCTGGATTTTATAGACCTCTATCATATCCCCCAGCCATCTATTTTCCAAGCTGAAGAGTCTTAACCTCTTAAGCCTTTCTTCACACGAGAGGAGTTCCATCCCCTTAATCGTTTTGGTCGCACTTCCTTGAAGCTTTTCTAATTCTGCTATATCTTTTTAAAGATATGGCTATACATTATCCTACAGGGTTCCATGGACTTGACAATATACACATTATAGAAAACAGGTTGAAAACCAGTGGAGATGATTCCACCCGACTTCCAACCCCCCCCCCCCCCCCCCCCCCGGTCCAGCCTGCTGAGATCAAATGTTTCATACTTCCACTGTTTATCAAACTATTATGTAGGATTTCTTAGTCAACAATTGTCCAACTTATATTTTAAGACACTGCTACAACTGCAGTTTACTTGGCTCAAGGTCAGCTGGGCCCGGAGACAGGCTGAGATCCCATGGGAATTACTGTTAACAGTCACATAAAATAAACATCCACAAGCAAAGAATCCTCAGATACACTTAAATGGTTTGTTTTCCGTTTCTGTTAAACATCTGCACACAGGAATCTCTGCTATGTCTGGTATGATGTACAAGAAGACATTACTGCCATTAGGAAAACAGCAGTCAGGGCAAAACACTACTACTACTACTTAGCATTTCTATAGCGCTACAAGGGTTACGCAGCGCTGTACAAGTTAAGACATGGGGAAGGACAGTCCCTGCTCAAGAGAGCTTACAATCTAAAGAGCATCAGTCCATACAAGACCTGTTTGATCTTGCAGTGATCAGTATGTGTTTAGCACGCAGGCGAGTCTACTCTACAATACTGGAGCTCCTGGATGGCTCACCCTGCTAGCAAATAGCTAATTTCATCAACCCTTCCCCCTCTTTTAAAGAAGCCTCCGCCACTCAGCCATACACAATGTGATATATTTATTTATTTATTTATTTTATTTCCATTTGTATCCCACATTATCCCACCTCTTTGCAGGCTCAATGTGCCTTACAATTCAACATGGGTACTGGAAATAGAAGAGAATATACATTTGGTTTTACAGAGGGTTATGTGTTACATAGTGGTGAAATACATGATAGTGTTAAAACAAAACACATTATAAGACAATTCTAGAAGTTTTAAAGATTATACAGTTACACGTGTTGATCTTTGTGATATATCTTGTCGAAGAGATAGGTTTTCAGTAGCTACCTCCACAACTCCAGCTTCCATCCTTCACATACAAAAAGATCCATCATTTACAGCCAAGCCACAAGATACCACTGTATCTGCTCTGATCCAGGGGACAGAGACAGACACCTTAAAAGCCTGACTGCATCCTTCAAACAGAAAGGCTACAACCCCAAAATAATCTCCAAGAATATTGCCTCCTCCCTCAAAACACCCAGGGAGAATCTGCTACAGTACAAGGAGAAAAAAAAAAAAACCACAGACAGAATCCCCCTTGTAGTGACATACAATCCAGAGCTGGAAAAACTGAGGAAAATCATAAGAGATCTACAACCTATACTCCAGGAGGATGAATTACTGAAAGAGATATTCCCATCCCCACCAGTACTGGCCTTCCGACAGCCACCCACCTTAAACACAAGCTAATCAGAAGTAACCTTCCATCACAGACTGAAAAGGAACAGAAGGGCACACTTCCCTGTAATTTATCCAGTTGCAAACTATGCCAAAACATTTCACAGGACCCCACAGTCATCCACAAAGGAAAGATATTCAACATAAAGGAATCTTTCACTTGCTCATCTTCCAATGTGGTATATATCATTCAGTGTAAAAAAATGTAACGAAGGATGCTATATTGGAGAAACAGGCCAGATGCTTAAGACAAGATTCAATTTACATAGACATCACATGAACAATACTGGTGCCAGTAGGGCTCCCCCCTGTTGGTCAGCATTTTACAGGACCAGGACACTGTACCAGTGATTTCACAGTGAGAATCCTGAAAGCTAACTTTAAAACCATACAAGAACGTAAGACCTTTGAAGTCAGAATGATTGAATATTTTAACACCCAACAGAAAGGACTTAACAAGGATCTGGGGTTCCTAGCCCATTATAAACCATATGTCTCTGTTGATCACCCCACCCCTCACCTATCCACACCCATCCTGTTAGAATATCAATGATATGCTTTGATGTCCCCATGCATACCTCCGACCCACCCCCATCCTCCCACCCTGTCAGACTGTCATAGTAATGCTTGAATGTTTTCACTTATATACACTGTCAGCTAGCACATTTGCTTATTTCCGATCTGAGGAAGAAGGGCAACCTTCGAAAGCTAATCAAGAAATGTATTAAGTTATGTCCAATAAAAAAGGTATCATCTTATTTTCTTTTCCATGTTTTATTTTGTTTGATTTCTATTGATAACCTTAAGAGTGGACTAACACGGCTACCACACTCCTCTACAGTAGTTTACGGAAATTGGTCAGTTCATAGACCGTTTTCAGGTTACGTGGCAACGCGTTCCAGAGCTGCGTGCTCGTATAGGAAAAGGTAGATGCGTGCATTAATTTGTATTTCAGACCATTACACTTGGGAGGATGAAGATTAAGGAATATGCGAGAAGATTTTTTTGCGTTCCTGAGTGGTAGTTCTATTAGGTCTGACATGTATATGCCCAAGCAACATAAACCTTCCCAGAGTGGAGTCCCCCTCTAGGACTTGTACTGTGCCCCAGACCTTCAGCTGGCAGAGGTTCCTTCCTATTTGAATTGAGTCACGGCTCCTGCCCTGAATCATCTCTGTTACTTTTGTTTTTTTTTGGTGTCCTCTTCAGGACCAAGAAAAGTGGCTAAAAAGCTACTGAATTTGCTGCAAACAATATCAGTTCTACTAATAATATCACTTTTATAGTGCTACTGGACTCTGTATGGTATTATGTACGATATGTCCCTGGCCTGAGGGACGTGGATGCCTGAAGCAATGGGAGATTTATAAGTACTTATTGCCATACTGGGACAGATGCAACAGTACATCAAGCCCAGCATCCTGTCTCCAACAGTGGCCAATCCAGGTCACAAGTACCTGGCAAGATCCCAAAACAGTACAATGCATTTTATGCTGCTTATTCTAGAAATAAGCAATGGATTTTCCCCCAAGTCCATTTTAATAATGGTCTACGGACTTTTCCTTTAGGAAGCCGTCCAAACCTTTTTTTTTTTTTTAACCCCGCTAAGCTAACTGCTTTTACTACGTTCTCTGGCAACGAATTCCAGAGTTTAATTACACGTTGAGTGAAGAAATATTTAGGGGTCCTTTTTCCAAGCTGTAGTAAAATGTGGCCATATCACATCTTGCGCAAGTTTTTCCCAGGCACTGAGGTTTTTTTCACTGCAGTTGGCCTTTTCTATTTTTTGCATTAATGGCCCTGTGCTAATGTTAGCTGCAGCCATTAAAAAGTTAGTGTGTGTGAACTTACACCACCATTTTGTAGGCAGTAAGGGTTTATTCACTATTAATAGTAATATAGCTGCACTAACTGATTAGCGCAGAAACACCTGCTCTCCACCCCCAGACACGTCCCATCCAAGAAAAATGTAAAAAATATTTTTTAGCATGTGCACATTTGGCTTTTACTGCAGGATACCTGAGTGCGTCCCACACTACACCATTTTAAGCTATGTTAAGCACGCTGTAGCACTTATCACAGCTTAGTAAAAGGTCGCCAAACTGACGTATCCAATGTTACGAAGAGCATCAATTGGAGAAGCAGAAATTGGCTGGTGTTCCTGCTTTGCAGCCCATGACTCTAACGGTCTTTCTAAAGGTAAATGTTTTAAGCTTTTTCTGTATCATTTTATGTGGCCACATATTCACATCAGTTTTTACCTATTTAAGCCCATTTTCTGTAAAAATCGCTCCAGTTTTTTTCATAAGTTTCTTCTTGTTTTCAGCTTACATTTTCACCCTTAACTTTGTACTGTGCCAGTTTAAAATATAGAGTTTGTGGATCTGTTCTGCACAGATTGCTCTTGTGCTCAGCAAGTTCAGCCCTTTATCCAATTGTTTATTTTATACTAGTAAAAAAGCCCCGTTTCTGATGCAAATGAAACGGGGGCTAGCAATGTTTTCTTCTGTGTGCATGTGGGAGTGTGTGTCCCTGCCCTCTGGCCTCTCTCCCCTCCCCCCTCTGAGTCCTTCACTGTTACAGAGCTAGCGATTTGATTTCGTGCTCTGCTGTTTTCCTTCACTGACTGTGTTACAGAGAGGGCGGGGCAGACACTCATAGGGAAACCGGATATCTCGCCCCCTTCACACTTCCGGCTGGAGGCTTCATAGAACGTTGGTGTTGCCTTTTATATAGAGAGATAAGTGTATATTTTGTGCATGTTTTAATATTTCATTTGGGCACTTTACAATATGTTTTTCAACATATTTTTCCCAATCAGGGCTCCAGTTTACCACTATTTCCAGCCCTTTGATGATGAAGAGATATATATGTGCATTACATTCACTGGCTATATGGTCATTTTTTATCATTTTTCTAACAATCAACATATAGCTAGAATTCATGTTCACTCATCTTGCTGCTTCACTCACTTTTTTTTATTAATGTTTCACCTCTTAACCAGACCTCCCTTTGTTGAGGATTTGCCTTCATCAAATAGTTCTCAAAAGCATTTGGCATTAAGGTCAGTGTTACCACACTCATTATCAATTTTTTGAGTCTGCCATTTATTAATTTCTTTCGTCAATTTTCTGAATCTGCCATTAATTGATCACTCTTGTTTAATTTGTATTTATTCATGTGCAAATTGTATTTATATAAGCACCCACCATTTTATGCGTTTAAATATTTATTCATTGTTTGACCCCCCTTTTTTTTAATATATGAGAGGATTCACTTAATTTTTATTGTGTATAAATTCACACTTTGAATGCATTTGGTTATCCATGTTTAATGTATCCAATCCACACTGTTTCTTACTTTGTCTAGACATGAGAATTCATTTACATATTGTTATTTATTATATGTACATCATTTTTATACAAGCACACCATTTTTTGTCTTTACATATTTTTAAATATGGAAGGTTTTATTTATTTTTTGATTAATTTAAATGTTTTATTTTCTTTAAAATTTAATCATCCGTTAAAATTCATATTCATTCTTAATGCATCTAATTTGTTATTAATATACATACTTTTTATATAATAACATTTAAATTATAAAATTAATTTTAATATTTAAACGTTATATATTTGTCTACTTTTATATTGTTTTTATAATTTATGTATTCAAAATTAGATATAGACTCCTGATGCAGGCCTAACGGCCGAAACACGTTGTGTCGAGTCTTTATACCTCATAAACATCTTATTATTATATATCCTTTCAGTCTTTGGAATCCTTGGGTCGCCCTCCCACTTTATTTCATTTCTTGTTGTTGTCCGTGGGTGTCTAGAGTTCTCTGCCTTCTGGCGGATATTTTTTTTCTCTAACGATTAGGCCACTTTCTCTCTGGTTGTTGATTGCTTTAAATTTTCTTTCATTTCTTTTTTTTTTATGGGATGTTACAGTTGAAGGTAATTCCTAAAACACTGATAGAAGTAATCCATACGTATAGCAGCAGTGGAAAACAGAGAACATGACGGCAGGTAAAGACCACCCCCGCCAGCGTTCAGCTCTATCACCCTTTCCTTCAGAGGTCCTCTGTGCTTGACCCTTATTTCTCAGATTCAAGATATTGTTCACCACCTGTGCATCAACCACCCCCTCTCTTTAAAGAAATATTTCCTCTGATTACTGAGTCCTGTTGAAAGTGGCCTGTTTCCTCTGAATGTATACCTTGGCTGGGTTTAATTATCACTGTGGTGTCTCCTCTACCTCATCTTTCTTCTGGATATACATGTTTAGATCTGTAGGTCTGTAAACAGTAACGGAATTCAAACAGGCGTGGGATAAACATAAAGGAATCCTGTTCAGAAGGAATGGATCCTAAGGAGCTTAGCCGAGATTGGGTGGCAGAGCTGGTGGTGGGAGGTGGGGATGGTGCTGGGCAGATTTATACGGTCCTGTGCCAGAGCCGGTGGTGGGAGGCGGGACTGGTGGTTGGGAGGCGGGGATAGTGCTGGGCAGACTTATACTGTCTGTGCCAGAGCCGGTGGTGGGAGGCGGGACTGGTGGTTGGGAGGGCGGGGATAGTGCTGGGCAGACTTATACGGTCTGTGCCAGAGCTGTGTGTGGGAGGCGGGGATAGTGCTGGGCAGACTTATACGTCTGTGCCAGAGCCAGTGGTGGAGGCGGGACTGGTGGTTGGGAGGCGGGGATAGTGCTGGGCAGACTTATACGGTCTGTGCCAGAGCCAGTGGTGAGAGGCAGGGATAGTGCTGGGCAGACTTATATGGTCTGTTCCAGAACCGGTGGTGGGAGGCGGGGCTGGTGGTTGGGAGGCGGGGATAGTGCTGGGCAGACTTATACGGTCTGTGCCCTGAAAAGGACAGGTACAAATCAAGGTAAGGTATACACAAAAAGTAGCACATATGAGTTTATCTTGTTGGGCAGGACTGGATGGACCGTGCAGGTCTTTTTCTGCTGTCATCTACTATGTTACTATGTTACTATTCTTTTAATGAAGACTGTTAACTATTTTAGTAGCCGCTGTGTGGACCGGCTCCATCTGGAAGAATTATTAACTTGGAGGTCATGTCCCATCTGAGTGTCAAAATATTTATTTATCTATTTTGAAACTTGTTTTTCTTTGACTTAACAATTTCAGGTCCTGTAAGTTTCAAGCTGTGTTTTTCTTCCTTTAAATGGTTGATCTTCTTTGCTGCTGAATATTAGAGATTGTACAATTTGTACATAGCATTTACTTCTAAACAGTCTGTCACAAAACACCTAGCCACCCACCTGGGGCTAACCCTGCAGTCACTTAGAGGGTCTATCCCCAGCATAGCTCAGGTCTGCCTGTACCTGGGCATGTGCTCTACACTAGCAGCCTCCTCCCACCGACTGGGTCCCAACCGCCTCTAGGCAAGTCTCCCGCTCTCAGGTTATTCCTGGTGATTTCTAAGTTACTGGGGCCACACTCCAGGTGGTCCCTCATTTCTTAGAAAGCACTCACAGACCCAACACACAAACCAACAGAATTCTAGTCCAGACAAGCAGAGTCAATAAACTAAAAAAAACTGTTTTATTGTCATAAAAATATTGAACAGTGAACTATAAAACAGATGGAAAATAACAGGCAAATAGGTAGCTGAATAAGGATCACTTATAAAACTATCTAAACATTTTTATCACTACCTGGATAGTGCCTGGGAAGTACAGGAAATACAGCTGCTCACAGGTTACAGAATATAACTGCTCACAGGGTCTCAGTAAAGAGGTCTTTCTCTCTCTCTACTTCCAACTGAGAATGGAGAAAAATCCAGTATTTCCAGACTGAATTTGAGCTCCTGGGCCAATCGGAGACCAGAACAACATTTTTTTTTTTTTAAGTAGCTGGTCACATCACTGCAGGTTACTTCCTCTTTGTGTTAAACCAAAGAAGGTACAGTCATTTCTCTTTAACAGCTTTAAACATAAAACATACACCAAACTAGAGAAATACACCTTCATTAAATATTCTTATAATTCACATGCTGGAAAATTCACCATTTCGCCAACGGATATACTATGTCAGGGGTAGGCAACTCGGTCCTCGAGAGCCGCAGGCAGGTCATGTTTTCAGGATATCCACAATGAATATGCAGGAGATAGATTTGCATACCATGGAGGCAGTGCTTGCAAATCTGTCTCCTGCATATTCATTGTGGATATCCTGAAAACAGTGATGTGCTGGTAAATTTTTAACAACAGGCTCTCTCCCCGGTCCACCTCGGCGCCCCCCCCCCCCCCCCCCCAGTCCCCCTCGGCGCCCCCCATCCACCTCTCCGCCCCCCCCTGTCCATCTCTGCCCCCCCCCCCAAAACAATTGCAGAGCTGGCTATACCCAGGGGCGGGGGGGGGGGGTGCCGCCCAACACATTACTCTCTCAGGACAAAAAAAATTAAATGATCCCAGGTTCCAATCTAATTCATGTTTAATATGGGATAAAATGCCATAAATAAGTAAATAAACATAAACTTTTAATGTTCAGCACCTGATTCTCAAAGTGGACATATTCCAAACACTATAATGAAAATAAAATTATTTTTTCTACCTTTGTTGTCTGGTGACTTTGTTTCTCTGATCATGCTGGTCCAGTATCTGATTCTGCTGCTCTCTATCTGTTCCCTTGACTCTGTTTCCAAGGCTTCCTTTCCATTTATTTCTTTTCTTTCCTCCTTTCTTCTTCATTTCTGGTCCTCCGCATACTTGACTGTACAGTGGATCAGCTTCTATTTTCTCCATCCATGTGCAGTTTCTCTCCTCACTTCCTTTTCCCTCATCTAATCTCCTTCCTCTATCTTCCCTCCATGTCCAGAATTTCTCTTGCCTCTCCCTGCCATCCATGTCCTGAAACTCTCCTCTCTCCCCTCCCCCTCTCTATCCATCCATACCCAGCAATTCTCTTCTCTCCCCTGCCTCCTCTGCCCATCCATGCCCAGCAATTCTCTCCCCTGCCTCCCTCTGCCCATCCATGCCCAGCAATTCTCTCCCCTGCCCCCCCTGCCCATCCATGCCCAGCAGTTCTCCTCCCTCCCCTCCCGCTCCCATCCATGTGTAGCGATGTCCTTCGCCCCCCCCCCCCCCATCCTCCCCTGCCGCTCCCATCCGTCAGTTTCAATTACCTGCCTCGAAGCGCAGCATTATTTAAGGCCTGCCTGCTGCCCGTCTCAGCTGCCTTCCCTGCTTGCTTCTCAGGAGTTCGGTTCGCGCCCTTAGTCCCGCCGCGGAAAAAGGAAATGACGTCAGAAGGCGGGACTAAGGGCACGAACCAAACTCCTGAGAAGCAAGCAGGGAAGGCAGCTGGAGACGGGCAGCAGGGCTTTAAATAAGGCAGCGCTTCGAGGCAGGTAATTGAAACTGATGGATGGGAGCGGCAGGGGAGGATGGGGGGGTGAAGGACATCGCTACACATGGAGGGGAGGTAAGCATGGCGCCCTCATGCCATGCTTACCTCGTGCAATGGAGCCGGCTCGCCCCGTACAACAACCGGCTCGCAAGAGCTGTCAAAATTAACAAGCGGCTCTTGCGAGCCGGTACGAGCCGGCTCCAGCACACCACTGCCTGAAAACCTGACCTGCCTGCGGCTCTCTAGGACCGGAGTTGCCTACCCCTGTACTATGTCATCATAATACATGCCAAGTTACTGTTAGTATCCAAATTTGATATCATTGCACCGGTTACCATGCTCCTTGCTAACGGGCATGCTTTCTAACTTACTGTGTAAAACCATGTTCTTGGACACCCCTCCGTTACTTCTGAGGTCTCTTTCTGACTGCTATTTGGATATTCCTTCAATCCATACTGCAAGATTTGATTCTGAGACAATGCATTTTTTTATTGTACAGCCTTATCCCTTTGAAACGCACTTCCAGCTAACCAGCTGGAATTGTCTCTTGATAAATTCAGATGTTTATTGAAAACGTATCCTTTTCCAAGGCCTTTGGTATAGATACCGATCGTGATGTAGTCGTTGGAATATGACCTGGTCGTTCTGAGGGGACTTAAACGTGCCTGCTTGTTTGCTTTCTACCTGTCTGGTTTATGGTTTGATTGTTATCTTTGGTATTCTTGCCATCAGGCGTACTTGTATGATTGGGTTTTTTTTTTTCCCCTTCTCTCCTTTTTCCCTCTTTCCTGTCATATTGGGAGTTCCTTTCTATTTCAGCTCCTTTAGTTTGTACACTGCATTGCTATGTACCCACGAATGCGATAAAGCCAAGATTAACAAACCATAAAGAATAATTCAAAGTACAATACAGGGCCAAATTTAAAACTTTTGTCCAGTGGTGTGCTGGTAAATTTTTAACAACAGGCTCTCCCCAGTCCACCTCGGTGCCCCCCCCCCCCCCCCCCATCCACCACTGCGCCCCCGTCCACCTCGGCGCCCCCCCCAAAATTGCAGAGCTGGGTATAGCCGGGGGGGGGGTTGGGGGGGGGGCAATGCATTACTCTCTCCAGGAAAAAAATTTAAATGATCCAGGTTCCAATCTAATTCACGTTTAATGTGGGATAAAATGCCATAATAAGTAAATAAATATAAACTTTTAATGTTGAGCACCTGATTCTCAAAGTGAACATATTCCAAACACTATAATGAAAATAAAATGATTTTTTTCTACCTTTGTTGTCTGGTGACTGTTTTTCTGATCATGCTGGCCAGTATCCGATTCTGCTGCTATCTGTCCTCTTAACTCCATTTCCGTGCTTCCTTTCCATTTATTTCTTTCCTCCTTTCTTCTTCATTTCTGGTCCTCAGCTTCTGCCTATTTTCTTCATCCATGTGCAGTTTTTCTCCTCTCTTCCTTTCCCTCATCTCATCTCCTTCCTCACTCTTCTCTCCCCTCCATCCATGTCAGCATTTCTTCTCTCTCCCCTCCTCTCCCCAGCCCTGCATGCCCCATGTCCAGCAGTGGACCCTCCACTCCCCTGCCCTGCATGCACCCATACCCAGCGACCCTCCTCTGCCCTGCATGCACCCAGATGTCCAGCAGTGACCCTCCTCTCCCCTGCATGCACCCATGTCCAGCAGTGACCCTCCACTCCCCTGCCCTGCATGCACCCATACCCAGTGACCCTCCTCTGCCCTGCATGCACCCAGATGTCCAGCAGTGCCCCTCCTCTCCCCTGCATGCACCCATGTCCAGCAGTGACCCTCCTCTCCCCTGCATGCACCCATGTCCAGCAGTGACCCTCCACTCCCCTCGCCCTGCATGCACCCATACCCAGCGACCCTCCTCTGCCCTGCATGCACCCAGATGTCCAGCAGTGACCCTCCTCTGCCTGCATGCACCCAGATGTCCAGCAGTGACCCTCCTCTCCCCTGCATGCACCCATGTCCAGCAGTGACCCTCCACTCCCCTGCCCTGCATGCACCCATACCAGCGACCCTCCTCTGCCCTGCATGCACCCATGTCCAACAGTGACCCTCCTTTCCCCTGCCCTGCATGCACCCATGTCTAGCAGTGTACCCTCCTCTCCCCTGCCCTGCATGCACCCATACCCAGGAACCCCCTCCATCCACCCATGCCCAGCAGCGACTCCCTTTTCCCCCCCTGCCACCCCCTCCCGAGTTGTTTCGTGAATTCTTCTCCTCCCTCCCACCCTCCCTCCCGATCCGGTCCCTCACCGCCCGCTTGTTTTTTGAATTCTTCGGGGCAGGCAGTCTTGCCTGCCCGCTTCCAGCGCCGACTGTCCTCCCTTGCCGCTCGCACTTCAAAATGGCCGCCGAGACTTCAGCCGTAGTCTCGCAAGGCCGCCCTCTGGAAGTCTCGGCGGCCATTTTTAAAGGGCGAATCGGCAAGGGAGGACAGTCAGCGCTGGAAGCGGGCAGGCAAGACTGCCTGCCCCGAAGAATTCACGAAACAAGCGGGCGGTGAGGTGGATCCGGAGGGAGGGAGGAGGCAGGGAGGAGAGCCAGAGCCGGCTCGCTATTTTCAACAACCGGCTCGCAAGCCGGAAGAAAATTTAACAACCGGCTCTTGCGAGCCGGTGCGAGCCGGCTCCAGCACACCACTGCTTTTGTCTGATCTTCAAGGCCCTGAAAGGAAATGGCCCTGAGTACCTGAGAATGATCTTCCACACATCGCCAAGGACACTAAGGTCCTCCTAAGGACTTTCACTAACCACACCCTCTCCAAAAGACATTACACGATGTGATACCCGCAAGCGAGCCTTCTGTGGAGTAGCCCGCACACTCTGGAATGCATTGCCAGAAAGGCTCTGCTTAACACAAGACTACCTCTACTTCAGGAAGTAGGTGAAAGCTTGGCTCTTCAACCAGGCCTTTAATGGAAGAAGTAACTAACTTGTTAGTCTCACTCACACACACAAGGATTGACTCGGGCTGCACATACTGCAGCGGGACATGTTTATCCACTCCTACCCTAGCTGAAATTATATTTAACCATCTCTCTGACCTCACGTGCAACTTTCTTCAAATCAATCACCTTACTTTCTAACTATTCTTACTCTCTTAACCTACCTATATGTTCAATCTTTGCTTATACCCTGCACTGTCAATTAAAATGTCATTGTAAGTAGTAGAATATGCCATACTTTGTATTGTTATTTGAATATTTTTACTGCTGTAATTGCCTATTGCTCATGTTTGATCTATTCTTACTGTACACTGCCTTGAGTGAGTTCCTTCAAAAAGGCGGTAAATAAATCCTAATAAATAAATAAATAAAGCACTGATCGGCAATTAGAGGATGAAAAGCAGGGAATGGTGCCCATCTTCCCTGAAGTAATGGCGATGGCTCTGTAACAATATCCTGCAGAATGCATTCTGTGGAATCTTTTCACTTCCTCTGCTTATCAGAATCGGCTCTGGGATCCTGGAGAAAACTTTCCAGTTTAATAGAGGAGGAGGGGGAAGAGGCTGCTTTCTTCTGGCTTCCTGTGCTGATGGTGAATGTCACAAAGTCTTGCGGAGCTGCAGTTCTGTAAAGAAAGAAGAAAATGTACCTAACCCTGTTGCACGCATCCAATGTTCACCATTCTAGATCACCACCAATACTTGAGCAATTCTTTCCTTTAGCGGTTCTGACAGCAAGATGTGTTTTCAAAATTGTAGGAATCTATGCTAAATATCAGTAACTGACTGTTGTTTGGTAATTTAAATGTTACTGAAACATACAGGATGCAAATGGAATAGATAAGGTTCAGTACTGTATCATTAAGAGTTCTCAGTTGGAATCCAGTTTAAGAAATAATCCTTCCCAGTTCCAAACATCTCATCAGCTTAAGTCTGGGTCAATTATATTGGCATCCTAACAGTCTCTTTCCTTTGAAGTTCTTCAGCACATTCTAGCCGTGATTACCTCTAGGTTGTCAAGGCATATCACCTTTAAAGGATATATCTGTTCCCCTTTAACCTTACTCTCGAGACCCAAGTAAACTCAGTAACAAAGAAAATGTTCTATTCAATGTGGAAGCTCGAACGATTAAAACCTTTCTTCACCAAGAGCAACTTTTCGATACCTAATACAATCAATGGTCCTAAGCCATGCAGATTATTGCAACGGAATCTACGCGGGCTGCAAAGAACGACTCATTAAAAAAAACTCCAGACCGCCCAAAATACAGCAGCCAGGCTGATATTCAGCAAAACACGCTTCGAAAGTGCCAAACCCCTCTGAGAAAAGTTGCATTGGCTCCCAATCAAAGAACGGATCATCTTCAAAATCTGCACCTTAGTCCAGAAAATCATATACGGCGTAGTCCCAGGATACATGATAGACCTTATAGATCTACCAATGAGAAACAAAGTCAGATCGTCAAGATCCTACCTAAACCTACACTACCCAAATTGCAAAGGACTGAAATACAAAACAACTTACGCAGCCAGCTTCTCCTACATAAGCGCACAACTATGGAATGGGCTCCCAAAAGCTGTGAAAGCAATCCACGACCACTAGAACTTCAGGATATCACTAAAAACCAACCTCTTCAAAAGGCCTACCCCAACGACCCCACGTAACCCTCTTCACCTACCAACACGGCATGACTATGATCGAACAGGACATCACGCAATCTTCATCCATTCCGACCCTCCACTTATACCTCATACGATCACTATACAACTTTGTGTTTGTTATCCACCGACTGGGCAAACGCCTTTGACGGTACTATGTAAGCCACATTGAGCCTGCAAATAGGTGGGAAAATGTGGGGTACAAATGCAAGAAATAAATAAATATCAATTTAGGTAGTCAAACTTTAACCAATAAGAAACAAAGTCAGATCGTCAAGATCCTACCTAAACCTACACTACCCAAATTGCAAAGGACTGAAATACAAAACAACTTACGCAGCCAGCTTCTCCTACATAAGCGCACAACTATGGAATGGGCTCCCAAAAGCTGTGAAAACAATCCACGACCACCTTAACTTCAGGAAATCACCAAAAACCAACCTGTTCAAAAAGGCATACCCTACCGACCCAACATAAATGCCTATGCTCTACAACACAGCAAAGCCAAAGCTCGTAATGGACATTATATAACCTCTCCTCTCTTCGACCACAACATCACCATGTATTTGTTTCTCTACCGAACTTGGCGAATGCCTTTACGGTACTATGTCAGCCACGTTGAGCCTGCAAATAGGTGGGAAAATGTGGGATACAAATGTAACAAATAAATAAATATCAATTTAGGTAGTCAAACTTTAACCAATAAGAACAAAGTCAGATCCTACCTAAACCTACACTACCCAAATTGCAAAGGACTGAAATACAAAACAACTTACGCATCCGGCTTCTCCTACATAAGCGCAAAACTATGGAATGAACTCCCAAAAGCTGTGAAAACAATCCACGACCACCTGAACTTCAGGAAATCACTAAAAACCAACCTCTTCAAAATGGCCTACCCCAGCAACCCCACATAAACCTCTTCACCCAGCAACACAGCATGACTATAATCGTACTGGACAACACACAATCTTCATCCCTTCCGACCCTCCACTTATTATTCATACGATCACTATACAACCTTGTATCTGTTATCAACCGACTGGACAAACGCCTTTGACGGTACTATGTAAGCCACATTGAGCCTGCAAACAGGTGGAAAAATGTGGGTTACAAATGCAATAAATAAATAAGAGGAACACCACTTTTGGGGAAAGATTTTGGTTTTCTTTGGTAGTTTGTGGGATAAAAGAGGTTGTCTGAAAACCCCACACCCTCTCCCCCTGTGAATCATTGATTTGCATCTCCATGGGCTAGATCTAGTGGAGAGGGAAGATCTCTCTTTATTTCCCTGTATTTAGGGCTGTTGAGGAGCAGAGAGAAGAATATTCTTGAAAAGCTGTAATTTACAGATAACTTCTCACCTAATGTGCTCTCCACTCTCACTCCCCGCAGTAAAAGTCCAAAAAGCTAAAATCACTCTAGTAAAATGGTTAACATATTATTTACAGGGGGGGATTTACAAGGAATTTGTTCATCCTTTTCTTCACAGATATACAACAGGCAGATAAAAGAAAAATATAAGACACAAAATTAAAGTCTGGATCCTTGACTCGGGACCCTTTGACTAAACAGCGCTGAAATCTGTGCTGGGGGGGGGATTCCATATATGGCACCTAAAAATTCCATGCAGAAAACACTTCCACCTATTCTATAAGATTTAGGCACAGTATATAATAGAATATGCTTAGGCAGAAATCGTAGTGTCTAAATCTATGCGCCTACTTTTACACCAGCAAAAAAATGGCATAAATCCCAGGGTGTAGATTTAACAAACTATTTATACATTGACTGTGTTCTGATCTATCCCCCCTGATACTCAATATAGGTTTCACGCTATCAGAAGGGATCTCCTGTTGTGAGCCCAGTGCTTTAATGTGGCTGGTAAGAGCTTTAAGAATTTGTTATTTTTTATGGTTGTATGAGGTTGATGATGTGTTTAGTGATATTATATATCTGTATGTAGGATCTCCTGAAGAAGTTATAATGAAACATGGCCTGTGTTGAGATCTGTGGATATACAGTGGTGGAAATAAGTATTTGATCCCTTGCTGATTTTGTAAGTTTGCCCACTGACAAAGACATGAGCAGCCCATAATTGAAGGGTAGGTTATTGGTAACAGTGAGAGATAGCACATCACAAATTAAATCCGGAAAATCACATTGTGGAAAGTATATGAATTTATTTGCATTCTGCAGAGGGAATAAGTATTTAATCCCTCTGGCAAACAAGACCTAATACTTGGTGGCAAAACCCTTGTTGGCAAGCACAGCGGTCAGACGTCTTCTGTAGTTGATGATGAGGTTTGCACACATGTCAGGAGGAATTTTGGTCCACTCCTCTTTGCAGATCATCTCTAAATCATTAAGAGTTCTGGGCTGTCGCTTGGCAACTCGCAGCTTCAGCTCCCTCCATAAGTTTTCAATGGGATTAAGGTCTGGTGACTGGCTAGGCCACTCCATGACCCTAATGTGCTTCTTCCTGAGCCACTCCTTTGTTGCCTTGGCTGTATGTTTTGGGTCATTGTCGTGCTGGAAGACCCAGCCACGACCCATTTTTAAGGCCCTGGCGGAGGGAAGGAGGTTGTCACTCAGAATTGTACGGTACATGGCCCCATCCATTCTCCCATTGATGCGGTGAAGTAGTCCTGTGCCCTTAGCAGAGAAACACCCCCAAAACATAACATTTCCACCTCCATGCTTGACAGTGGGGACGGTGTTCTTTGGGTCATAGGCAGCATTTCTCTTCCTCCAAACACGGCGAGTTGAGTTCATGCCAAAGAGCTCAATTTTTGTCTCATCTGACCACAGCACCTTCTCCCAATCACTCTCGGCATCATCCAGGTGTTCACTGGCAAACTTCAGACGGGCCGTCACATGTGCCTTCCGGAGCAGGGGGACCTTGCGGGCACTGCAGGATTGCAATCCGTTATGTCGTAATGTGTTACCAATGGTTTTCGTGGTGACAGTGGTCCCAGCTGCCTTGAGATCATTGACAAGTTCCCCCCTTGTAGTTGTAGGCTGATTTCTAACCTTCCTCATGATCAAGGATACCCCACGAGGTGAGATTTTGCGTGGAGCCCCAGATCTTTGTCGATTGACAGTCATTTTGTACTTCTTCCATTTTCTTACTATGGCACCAACAGTTGTCTCCTTCTCGCCCAGCGTCTTACTGATGGTTTTGTAGCCCATTCCAGCCTTGTGCAGGTGTATGATCTTGTCCCTGACATCCTTAGACAGCTCCTTGCTCTTGGCCATTTTGTAGAGGTTAGAGTCTGACTGATTCACTGAGTCTGTGGACAGGTGTCTTTCATACAGGTGACCATTGCCGACAGCTGTCTGTCATGCAGGTAACGAGTTGATTTGGAGCATCTACCTGGTCTGTAGGGGCCAGATCTCTTACTGGTTGGTGGGGGATCAAATACTTATTTCCCTCTGCAGAATGCAAATAAATTCATATACTTTCCACAATGTGATTTTCCGGATTTAATTTGTGATGTGCTATCTCTCACTGTTACCAATAACCTACCCTTCAATTATGGGCTGCTCATGTCTTTGTCAGTGGGCAAACTTACAAAATCAGCAAGGGATCAAATACTTATTTCCACCACTGTATGTATGAATGTGGATTGGAATTGAAAATCGCTGAGAAGGAAATTTGATATAAGGATCCGGTTTGAGTGGAGTCATTTGCTTCAGTAGAAGATTGACCCACCTCGAAGATGTTTTGAACTTCCATTTTGGATTCTTTTTTCTGTTTATCAACGGACTAGTGTTTGATACTCATTAATGAACTTCATGATGGAACTTTTTACATTTCTTCGTTTGGAATGAAGATAAGATAAGTCATCTGATTTTTATAATGATACATCTTTCTAATTGGTCATGAAAATTTGAAATGAACTATATTGAGTATCAGGGGGGATAGATCAGAACACAGTCAATGTATAAATAGTTTGTTAAATATTAACCAGTGATTATGTTTGATTTGAATAAAGCAATGTGTTTGTAATAATGTTTATTTTTGCTATTGATAAAAGATGATTGGGTCATAATAAAGTGGCAGATAACTAGACTGACCAATAATTAAGAAATTTAACCTGTGTTAGTATATTAAGGGTGTAGATTTAGGCGCAGAGGGCCATTTTCTATAACAGTGAGCGTAAATCTTAGAATGCCCGTTTCCTCGCCTATAACCATGCCCTCTTTTGCCTGTTAGAAGTTAGGCACACTGCGTTATAGAATGCGCTTAGCGAGTTGTGCGCTTAAATTCTAATTTTTGCCTGTGCGTATTAGGCGTACTGTGTTACAGAATACGCTTAGTGAGTTGTATGCGTAAATTCTAATTATTGTCAATTAGTGCTCATTATTGCTTTTTAAGTGCTCTTAACAAATGCTGATTAGCTTGTTTAGTCAATAAAGTTACACGTGTTGTTATAGAATATGCTTGGATTTCAGCGTGGAACTCTAGGTGCGCTAGATAGAATCCGGGGATTAGCATGTTCTAACATGGGACTTTTCCATGTGCTTAGCCCAGATTTACCACAGTTTATTTTGAAAGCCTTTTTCTTTTTAGGTCAAGCACTAATGTTACCATTGCAAAAAAATGTATGTGGGAGCATTTACCATCCTCTATTAAGGAGGTGCTACGTGCCCCCAGGGGTGTAGCTAGGTGGGGCCGTGGGGGCATGGGCCCCCACAGATTTAGCCCTGGCCCCCTCTATTTTTTACTCCTCCCCCACCCTCCGCCGCCAACCCTCTGCCGCCAGGTACCTTTGCTGACTCCGCCAGCCAAAGTCCTCTTCAGCGCCAGTCTCCGGCGCGTTCACTGATCTGTTTCTGTGAGTCTTGACTCCTGACGTCCTGCACGTAGGAACGTGCAGGACGTCAGGAGTCAGGACTCACAGAAACAGATCAGCGGCGGAGGTGGGGGGCAAAAGTGGTGGGGGAGGGGCTAAAATGTGCCCCCTCACCTCGGGCTCTGGACCCTCCTACTGCTGAGGTCTGGCTATGCCCCTGGTGCCCCCATGTACAGAGCTGTGTACATCTAGTGGTACTATAGAAATGATATGTAGCAGCAGTAGTAGTAGTTAACTCCGCATTGCCCGAGTTGCATGCACTAATCAGAACATAAGGTTTAAAAAAAAATAGCTAGCCCCTCCCTCTATGCTTTCAGCCAGTGACCTGATGGTTTCCTAGCAGTGTGGCACATTTGGGATTCTGGCACAACACTTCAAATTGGGAGCTCTGAGTTAATGGTTAAGCTTCTGGGGATTTCCTGAATCCCTCCAAGGCTCTGACCCCACACCAAACATTTCTCAGTAATTTGCATATGTTACATCGATTAGTCTGAATACCTGAACTTAAAATCATGGGGTAGACAGTGGCCCATCAGGTAGTCACTCCGGGTTTTCACTATTTGCTTTAGAAGGTCCTTTATTGACTTGCTGTAGCCATTGAAAATGTAGTTAGCAAACAGTAGCTTTCCCTGAATATACATCTGCCGGAGTAGAGGAGAGAAAATCATTCAACGATGAATAAATTTGGTCTTTTTCATTCACTCCCTACTCCCACCGCCCAGATGTCCCTTTAGCAGGGTGGCTTTATTGCTGCTGATTTTCCCATGCAGAAAAATTCTTACTATATCAGGAGTAACCCTTTATACTAAAGGGCAGCACAGCTTATTACATCAGCAGCAAAGAACAAACTTAAACCTGTGCGCAATTTGTTGTACGACATTTATACAAATGTCTGAAAAGGGAAGAGTCACTTTCTGACCAAGATCCAGGAGTAATAGAATGCAACAGTCCCATAGTCCCAGCTTCTTTTCAAGTAGTATATAACGTATAATTCACTTCATTATCCATTTAAAAACTCATGCAGTGCAGTCCTGCATCTCATAACAAATCTTATGACATTTCTGCAGTTGTGATTTTACCGTCATTAAAGTATAACTTACATTCTGCCCCCACAGCTTGCCTGTGCATGTTTAGATTCAGTTTGTATTGTACTGACAGTAAGCTAATGTAAGCAGCTTTCTGCTAGGTTCCTGTAATTTCTGTTTTTGTAGGTTACATGTTTAGGGATACCATATTTGCTCCCCCCCACTAAAAAAAAGAGGATACATGCCCGCCCCCCTGCCACACCCATCACATCCTGCCCTGCCCCCTGTCACACCCCACCCTGCCCCTGTCACTCCCCGCCCCATCCCGTCACTCCCCCCCCTAAGGATGTCCTATTCTCCCCTCCCCTCCTTTACCTTACCATAGTGACCTGGTGGTCTAGTGACCTATTTGGGGCAGGAAAGAGCCCCCTCTTTCCTACCCGGCACAGCTGCAGACTGTCTTGCTGCCTCCCATCCCAGCACCAATTCAAAATGGCTGCCGAGAGTTCAAGCAGTGACCTTGCAAGACTTCTGTGGAAGTCTCGCGTGAACAATGGAATTACCAACTGGGGCACGCGTTAGCTGGGCGGTAGTTTCAAATTGACACACATTTAGGGTTACCATATGTCCGGTTTTACCCGGACATGTCCTCTTTTTGAGGACATGGCCAGGCAACCGGGCGGGTTTTGCCAGCCTGCCCATTTGTCTGGATTTCCGGACAAACGGGCAGGCTGGCTGGCGGGCGGGCGGGCCTAGTGGTGTCCTATCCTAGTCCCCTCCCATTACTTTACTATACTGTCCTGGTGGTCTAGTGACCTCTTCGGGGCAGGAAAGAGCCACCCTCTTTTCTGCCCGGAGCGCTGCCCTGCATACTGTTGCTTCCTGACGGTCCCGGCGCCATTTCAAAATGGCTGCCGAGAGTCGAAACGACCTTGTGAGACTTGAAGTCTCACGAGGCCACGTCAACTCTCGGCAGCTATTTTGAATCAGCACCGGGACTGTCAGCATTGCAGGCAACAGTATGCAGGGCAGTGCCCCGAAGAGGTCACTAGACCACCAGGGCAGTACGGTAAGGGGAGGGGCGGATAGGACACCCTTAGGGGGGTGTGATGGGGGCGGGTTGTGTGAAAGGGGTGGGGCGGTATGTGTGTGACAGGAGGAGGGGCGGGGCATGTGTCCTCTTTTTGGAGGGAGCAAATATGGTAAGCCTACACACGTTGGATTTGCATAGGCGCCTATGTGATTTAGTAAAGGGGCCCCTAAGAGACTGAGCCTTCTCCTTGGATGTCAGACTAATTTGTTTTGTTTTGTTTTTACTGCTGTAGAAAAACACACTGTGAGAACTGCACAACATAAACCATTCAAATATTAGCAATCCTCACCTTTAACGGTTAATGCTGTTTACTGCCCAAAGCAGTCCATCTAATGCCGAAAAAGTTACAGCCTATTGATTTCAGTTGGCTTCTTTGACACCCCGATTTGGCACGATAAATACAGAGCTCTTAATTCAGTGCACTTCAGGGTTTTTTTAATGCAAATTCTTAAGCATGGGATGCAGTTTTTGCTTTATGGGCTGCTGATGCACCATTAGAGTCTGTGGGAACCTTTCCTATAAAACCCAAATTGCTTGGAGGAGGTTGTGGGAAGCAGCTCTATATACAAAGCAAATGTGCCAACTGGGTCACAGCCCAAGTAATTGGTGATTGTGGCTACTGGGGGTGGAGGGCTCTATAATTGTCAAATGTTATGTATAAACACTAGGTCTCTCTCCAGATCAGGTGATAGGGCTGATTCAAGCTTTTTTTTTTTTTTTTTGGGGGGGGGGGGGGGGGGGGGAGGAGTGGAGGAGTGGCCTAGTGGTTAGGGTGGTGGACTTTGGTCCTGGGGAACTGAGGAACTGAGTTCAAATCCTACTTCAGGCACAGGCAGCTCCATGTGACTCTGGCCAAGTCACTTAACCCTCCATTGCCCCATGTAAGCCGCATTGAGCCTGCCATGAGTGGGAAAGCGCAGGGTACAAATGTAACAAAAGTAAAATAGATACTATTGGAGATTCTACTTGGAATGTTGCTACTATTGGAGATTCTACATGGAATGTTGCTATTCCACTAGCAACATTCCATGTAGAAGGCTGCGCAGGCTTCTGTTTCTGTGAGTCTGACGTCCTGCACGTACGTGCAGGACGTCAGACTCACAGAAGCAGAAGCCTGTGCGGCCACATTGGTGAACTGCAAGGGCCGACTTCTACATGGAATGTTGCTAGTGGAATAGCAACATTCCATGTAGAATCTCAAATAGTAGCAACAGTGGAGGAGTGGCCTAGTGGTTAGGGTGGTGGACTTTGGTCCTGGGGAACTGAGTTCAATTTCCACTTCAGGCACAGGCAGCTCCTTGTGACTCTGGGCAAGTCACTTAACCCTCCATTGCCCCATGTAAGCCGCATTGAGCCTGCCATGAGTGGGAAAGCGTGGGGTACAAATGTAACAAAAATAAAATAGATACTATTGGAGATTCTACATGGAATGTTGCTACTATTGGAGATTCTACATGGAATGTTGCTATTCCACTAGCAACATTCCATGTAGAAGGCTGCGCAGGCTTCTGTTTCTGTGAGTCTGACATCCTGCACATACGTGCAGGACATCAGACTCACAGAAGCAGAAGCCTGCGCGGCCACATTGGTGATCTGCAAGGGCCGACTTCTACATGGAATGTTGGAACATTCCATGTAGAATCTCAAATAGTAGCAACAGTGGAGGAGTGGCCTAGTGGTTAGGGTGGTGGACTTTGGTCCTGAGGAACTGAGTTCAATTCCCACTTCAGGCACAGACAGCTCCTTGTGACTCTGGGCAAGTCACTTAACCCTCCATTGCCCCATGTAAGCCGCATTGAGCCTGCCATGAGTGGGAAAGCGCAGGGTACAAATGTAACAAAAAAAAAAAAAACATGACATCTCCTTCCAGCAAGCTTTGCTGTACAAAGGATGTGACCCCACCAAAAGTTTAATCTTATCTTAAAGGGCTTAATTTTTTTTTTTTAATTAGGATTTATTTACCGCCTTTTTGAAGGAATTCACTCAAGGCAGTGTACAGTAAGAATAGATCAAGCATGAGCAATAGACAATTACAGCAGTGAAAATATTCGAAAACAATATTTATTTATTTGTTGCATTTGTATCCCACATTTTCCCACCTATTTGCAGGCTCAATGTGGCTTATATTATGCCGTAATGGCGATCGTCATTTCCGGAATAAGAAATACAAAGTGGTATTGCATTAATGTTCATTAGTGACAAAGTAAATGAAGAAGTCAGGTAAAGAGAGTTCGGTATTTGTCCAGTTCTGGTATAAGTTTCATTGTCTGGTATTTAGAATGGATCATTGTAGAATGCCTTTTTGAACAGGTTGGTTTTTAGTGATTTTCGGAAGTTTGTTAGGTCGTGCATTGTTTTTATGGCGTTTGGTAGTGCATTCCACAGTTGCGTGCTTATGTAGGAGAAGCTGGACGCAAATGTTGATTTATATTTTAGTCCTTTGCAGCTGGGGTAGTGGAGATTCAGGAATGTACGTGCTGATCTTTTAGTGTTCCTGGTTGGTAAGTCTATGAGGTCTGACATGTAGACCGGGGCCTCGCCGTGAATGATTTCATGAACCAGGGTGAGGAGTGTGGTAGCCGTGTTAGTCCACTCTTAAGGTTATCAATAGAAATCAAACAAAATAAAACATGGAAAAGAAAATAAGATGATACCTTTTTTATTGGACATAACTTAATACATTTCTTGATTAGCTTTCGAAGGTTCTGATCTGACGAAGAAGGGCAACCTTCGAAAGCTAATCAAGAAATGTATTAAGTTATGTCCAATAAAAAAGGTATCATCTTATTTTCTTTTCCATGTTTTATTTTGTTTGATTTCTATTGATGAACCAGGGTGCAAATTTTGAACGCAATACGTTCTTTAAGTGGGACCCAGTGTAGTTTTTCTCTTAGGGGTTTGGCGCTTTCGTATTTCGTTTTTCCAAATATGAGCCTGGCTGCTGTGTTTTGGGCAGTTTGGAGTTTCTTAATGTATGGCATGGTATACTATTTACAATGTCAACACAATATGTAATAGAACATTGTAGGTGATAGCGAAGGGTAAAGCAAAGATGTAACATATAGAAGGGTATGAAAGTAGGAAGAGTTAGAAAGTAAGGTGACTGATTTAAAGGAAGTTGCACATGAGGTCAGAGAAATGGTTAAATATTATCTCAGCTAGGGTAGGAGTGAATAAACATGTCCCGCTGCAGTATGTGCAGCCTGAGTCACTCCTTGTGTGTGTGTGTGTGTGAGTGAGACTAAGGAATTAGTTACTTCTTCCAGTAAAGGCCTGGTTGAAGAGCCAAGCTTTCACCTGCTTCCTGAAGTAGAGATAGTCTTGTGTTAAGCTTGTGGTGCTGCATCTTAGGTATTTGAAAGGCAGTGGGGGATTAGGGAACGTACAATTAAGGGAACGTACACAATGAATTATACTTATAAGACGGCTGGTATGATCAGATTTGCACAAAGGTTCATTATTGGTTTGGAGAAAGGTCTCCTACGAAAGAAATGCCAACAGACAAGGAAGTAGGGATGGACCAATAAAAATGAACTGCTAAAACATAATGTCCATCTACAGTATAGGGCCACTAATTTTTGGAGTACTAGCAGCACCAAACCAAGCTCTCCCTTTATGCTTTCCCATAACAAAGAGACAAAAAGTACTGTAACTTCTAAAACCAACTCCTTGGCTCTTTTGGGGGCTCCCTGGACTCCCAAAGGGGCCTGGCATTCCCAAAGGGGCATGCCCCTTAGGGTCACCTTTTGGCTGTGCATTGCACTAGCTGTGTTTCTTTTCAGCTCTTTTGGCCGTAGCAGTTGATGATGTCAGATGCTGCCACTGCACCTCTCCCTAAACTCTCTAAATTTCTGCTCCAAAGGGACCCAGATACAGAATTGCCCCTTAAGTGTGCATGGAGTCAGCGGTGGGGTTGGGTTGGGGGGTACAGTGGAGGGACATTTTGTGCTTGCCCTAAGTGCTGTGTGCTTAAGTCTGGTGCTATACATCTGTCCCTAAGCCCTGTGAAAGAAAGTTCTTAAATAAAACTAGAGCACTTAATTCTGGGCAGACTTATATGGTCTGTGCCAGAGCCGGTGGTGGGAGGCACGGATAGTGCTGGGCAGACTTATACGGTCTGTGCCAGAGCCGGTGGAGGGAGGTGGGGCTGGTGGTTGGGAGGCGGGGATAGTGCTGGGCAGACTTATACGATCTGTGCCAGAGCCAGTGGTGGGAGGCATGGATAGTGCTGGGCAGACTTATACGGTCTGTGCCAGAGCCGGTGGAGGGAGGCGGGGCTGGTGGTTGGGAGGCAGGGATAGTGCTGGGCAGACTTATACGGTCTGTGCCAGAGCCGGTTGAGGGAGGCGGGGCTGGTGGTTGGGAGGCGGGGATAGTGCTGGGCAGACTTATACGGTCTGTGCCAGAGCCAGTGGTTGGGAGGCGGGGCTGGTGGTTGGGAGGCGGGGATAGTGCTGGGCAGACTTATACGGTCTGTGCCAGAGCCGGTGGTTGGGAGGCGGAGATAGTGCTGGGCAGACTTATACGGTCTGTGCCAGAGCTGGTGGTTGGGAGGCGGGGATAGTGGTGGGCAGACTTATACGGTCTGTGCCAGAGCCGGTGGTGGGAGGCGGGACTGGTGGTTGGGAGGCGGGGATAGTGCTGGGCAGACTTATACAGTCTGTGCCCAGAAGAGGACAGGTACAAATCAAAGTAGGGTATACACAAAATTAGCACATATGAGTTTATCTTGTTGGGCAGACTGGATGGACCATGCAGGTCTTTTTCTGCCGTCATCCACTATGTTACTATGTTACTTAATTCTTAACCAATACATAACTGTATATTTTCCAGAAAGAATGTTTAGGAAAGGCTCTTAAATAGTTAAAGATTTGGACTAATGCCAGTTGTAGTGGGATATATTTCTTTCATATTCAAGTTAGCACTTCCATATGGAAATACAGAAACAGTAACTTGGAAGGCAGCCATGATATCCCCATTGTGCGACTCTATTATGTCAACACAGGCTCCACTCAAAGCCAGTGCTATTCTGGAAACTTTGCAATGGACAGAAGGAAGAGAGGCAGATGCCCCCAAATTTAGGGTGAGAGCAGGCTCTTGGCTCAGATTACTAGTGGCCAAACCCTCTGCGGAAGCTGTGGTCTTTTGGATTTCCCTTTTCCTGGTTCTACCATACTAGTTAGGAGACCGTGAATAAAGGCACTTGGATTCTTCTGTGTATTGAAAATATTAGACTTTGTCGCATTTCCTATTTGAGGCAGGGTTAAAACGTGCCCCAGAAAGGAAGAAGACTAACCTTACTGCAGGAAGGAGGCCTGGACCTGAACAGGAGACAGGATAAAAGCTGTAAGGCCAGATGTTAAGCCTCAGGCAAAAGGAAAGGGGAAAAAAGGCCTGCACCTATTTAATACAGCATATCCTCAGCCCAAAGATTTAATGTCCCGCAGCTTCAGGAACAAGCAATAAATTCTACAGGGATAAAAAAAATGCAAAAAGAGCCATCTGCAAAAGCAACCGTGTGGGCGTATTTTTTTATCCTAACATGGAGCACTTTCAGCCGAAGTCCCACAGTGCAGTTCGTAGAAGACTTTGCAAGCGGAATTGTTTCCTTTCCTGAAACAGCTCAATTTCATGAGAAATTGTTGGTGTGTTCCTGGCTCTGGTGACGTGCAAAGAAATGTTCCCCCTAAAATATCCCTCTCTCATGACAGTGGCAGGTTCTTAAAAACATCACTTGTCCCCATGTTCAAAGGCCCTTAATGCCCCGATATCCCACCTCCCTATCCCCAGTTTAGAACTCAAAGCACTAAACTACCTTCATAAGCTCCTCTACCATTAAAAAAATGAATGACTTTTGGGCCCCTGCCCAGTGCCGTTCCTAGGTCTGCTGCCACCCGGGGTGGATCGCCGCTGCGCACCCCCCCCCCCCCCCCCCGGGTGCAGCGGCATCCGTCCTCCCAGTGTGCAGCATGACACCCCCCCCCCCCCCCCCGGGTGCATTCCTAGCTGCTGGGAGCAGCCGCGCGGCTGTCGGCTCCGCTGGCTCCCTCTGCCCCGGAACAGGAAGTAACCTGTTCCAGGGCAAAGGGAGCAGGGAACCAGCGGAGCCGACAGGCGCGCGGCTCTCTGCACCCCTCCAGCAGCGTGCACCCGGGGTGGACCGCCCCTACCACCCCGCCCTTGCTACGCCACTGCCCCTGCCCCCCCCCATCCCAAACCCTGTTTCACTACAAAGTGACTGAATCCAGAAGAAGCAATGCCCACCCATTCCTGCCCTGATGTGCCATGTTACAAAATGGCACTGCCTGGCCCCTAGCAGCATGTCAGAATTTATCACTACAGGTAAACTGGCCAAAGAAGGAAACACTCTCAAATGACTGCAGTGGTGTAGCTACGTGGGGCCACGGGGGACTGGGCCCTCGTAGATTTGGTCCTGGACCCCCCTGCCGATGACCCTCTTGACCCCCCCTCCTGCCGCCAACCTGCCATCGCCTACCTTTGCTGGCGGGTGACCCCAACCCCTGCCAGCCGAGGTCCTCTTCTTACGGCGCAAGGCTTCGTTCTCTTTCTGAGTCTGACGTCCTGCACATTGTACGTGCAGGACATCAGACTCACAGAAACAGAATGAAGCCTTGCAGATCAGCAAGGGGTCCCCCGCCAGCAAAGGTAGGTGACGGCAGCGGCGAGGGAAGGTTGGCAGTGAGAGGTGGGGTCGAGAGGGTCGGCGGGGGGGGGGGGGTCAAAATTGTTTGTGGTGGTGGCGGTGGCGGGGGGTTGGCAATGGCGGGGGGGGGCTAAAATGTGCCCCCTCACCTCGGGCTCTGGACCCCCCCCCCCCCCCGCTGAAGTCTGGCTACGCCCCTGTACTGACAGACTAACTCATAGTGGTACATGGTGGTGCCAAAGCAGGGGTAAGTGGGCATCTCACATGTCCACTTCTGAATTCAACTTCAAGGGGGTAGCCTCAAATCTGCAGCCTTTTTTTTTTTTAATTTATAGAGATCTTTTTTTGAAAGTTAACAAGAAACAAAAAAACAGAGGGGCGGAGCTTGTGGGAGGTGGAATTCTTACTTGTAATAGTTTGAGCCCTGGAGTAGGGCAAGGGAGGGATGGAGGTACCGGGCCCAGTAGGATTTAAGGTCCCTTTCTTGGGGACGGCTTCGAACAAGTGTCACCTTATATTTTTTTGTTTATTGGTCTGGCCTCTACTTCCATACATTCAAGTACAGAATGGCAACAACCGCAAAGTATACAGTGTCATACTTTGTATTGTTATTTGAATATTTTTACTGCTGTAACTCTGTAACTGCCTATTGCTCATGTTTGATTTATTCTTCTCTACACCGCCTTGAGTGAATTCCTTCAAAAAGGCAGTAAATAAATAAATAACATTTTTAAAAAATCTTCAAATTTTCAGTGAGTTTGTGATGCCACCTAGTGGACAGACTCTTTTATTCTTGAGCTCAGTGTATCTATTTTATCTGGAATCTTTTGGTGCAAGAACATTTATTTTATTTCAATAATACATATTTATCATGTTAAATAGATTTAAGGCTGATTAACATAGCTGTTACCAGGTTACTGTGCATTAATATTAATATTAATGATTAAGCACTATCACTTTAATCCTTATGTCTAATAAGGTCTATCTAGTCGATGACCTAATGTATGCAACAATCCTATCTATCACTCAGGAACTTATATGCTATACCATAACGTATTCTTCTTTACCATGTATGTATGCACCTTAATGCAATGCCTTTGTAACTCTGCTACCCGGAAATGGCAACCGCCATTACGGCAAATGTAAGCTACATTGAGCCTGCAAATCGGTGGGAAAATGTGGGATACAAATGCTACAAATAAATAAAAAAAATTAATTAATTAATATGCATTAATGCATATTATTTACCACATAAGAACATAAGCATTGCCATACTGGGACAGACCGAAGGTCCATCAAGCCCAGTATCCTGTTTGCAACAGTGGCCAATCCAGGTCACAAGTATCTGGCAAGATCCCAGAACAGTAAAACAGATTTTATGCTGCTTATCCTAGAATATGCATTGGATTTTTCCCAAGTCCATCTTAATAATGGCTTATGAACTCTTCATTTAGGAAATTATCCAAACCTTTTTTTAAACCCTGCTAAACTAACTGCTTTTACCACATTCTCTGGCAATGAATTCCAGAGTTTAATTACTGGTTGAACGAAGCAATATTTTCTCTGATTTGTTTTAAATTTACTACTTAGTAGCTTCTTTGCGTGCCCCCTAGTCCTAGTATTTCTGGAAACAGTAAACAAGCGATTCACGTCTACCTGTTCCACTCCACTCAGTATTTTATATACCTCTATCATATCTCCCCTCAGCTGTCTCTTTTCCAAGCTGAAGAGCCCTAGCCGCTTTAGCCTTTCCTCATAGGAAAGTCGCCCCATCCCTTTTACCATTTTCGTTGCCCGTCTCTGTACTTATTAACTAATGAAATGAGATTGAAGGGGGGCAGACTCAAAAAAAATGTCAGGAAGTATTTTTTCATGGAGAGAGTGGTGGATGCTTGGAATACCCTCCCGCGGGAGGTGGTGGAGAGGAAAACGGTAACGGAATTCAAGCACGCGTGGGATAAACAAAGGAATCCTGTTCAGAAGAAATGGATCCTCGGGAGCTTAGCTGAGATCGGGTGGCAGAGCTGGTGGTGGGAGGCGGGGCTGGTGGTTGGGAGACGGGGATAGTGCTGGGTAGACTTATACGGTCTGTGTCAGAGTCGGTGGTGGGAGGCGGGACAGACTTGTACGGTCTGTGTCCTGAAAATGACAGTTACAAATCAAGGTAAGATATACACAAAAAGTAGCACATATGAATTTGTGTTGTTGGGCAGACTGGATGGACCGTGCAAGTCTTTTTCTGCCGTCATCTACTATGTTACTATGTTACTAATTGCATGCAGTAATGCACTTTAGAAAATGTAGTTCTTAATTTGCAGGGAGCAAAGATGGCACCTCTCTTAATTTTTTCTCTCTCTATTCTTTCAGTTTAATGCCTGCTCTAAGCACTGCTACAGTTTCTCATGGCTTGTTTAGGACACAGCCTTCTATTAATAAAACAAAATTCCTTCCATCATTATTTTTAGTTTCAAAGGATCATTTTGTGCTGGGAACATCACCTCATTCTCCTTACTGCTGCAAAATTCAGTTTATCTGTTTTATCTGGATTCTGTGAGATAAAGGGAGCTGAATCGTTTCAATGTGATTTTATTATGAAGTCATTCACCACCACCACTTCCAAATAATGAAACGTGTTTTGAAAGAGGTTGTCAGAGTGTCCGTTACAACACTACTAATAATTTGGATCTCAAAATAATCTTGCAATTCAGTGTATGCAAAGAGATTCCACGTACGTGGAGAACTCAAAAAGTCCCACGGAGGAACTCAAACAGAAAGGGTAGTGGGGGTGAGAACCAGGCTCTCCAAAGCCAGGACCACTGAAGTGGTGAAATGAAGCAAAGTTTATTGAAAAACAAACTGACTTGACACAACGTTGTGTTTCGGCCAGATGGCCTACGTCAGGAGTCAGAATTTCAGTTTTAGTATCGCAAAATGCTAGTCGCTGCAGAACTTCAAAGCTTTGAAAACGCACCCTGTTTTCACCGAGCACCACCAAAACACACGCTCGAAGATTCACCTTTTCAGTAACTGTTACAGTTGCAACAGTCATACATGTAAGTGCTGGTACTCTGTGACATACACATGCAACAGTCATGCATGTAAGTGCTGGTACTCTGTGACATACACATGCAACTGTAACAGTCATACATGCATCTGTAATAGTCATATATGTAAATGCTGGTACTCTGTGTCATACACATGCAGCTGTAACAGTCATACATGCAACTGTAACAGTCACGCATGTAAGTGCTGGTATTCTGTGGCATACAATCATACATTATAGTAACACAGTAAATGAGGGCAGATAAAGACCTGTATGGTCCATCCAGTCAGCCAACACGATAAACTCATTTTACATGGTATGTGATACTTTATATGTATACCCGAGTTTGATTTGTCCTTGCCTTTCTCAGGGCACAGACCGTAAAAGTCTGCCCAGCACTCTTCTTGTACTAAGTTATGAAGCTAATATCAAAGCCCCTTAAAATTTACACTCCAGCCCATCCATATCTATTCTACATGCAGCAGTAACAGTCATACATGTAAGTGCTGGCACTCTGTGACACATACATTCACTCAGAGAATAAAGGAAGGCACCAATTTATAGAATGAGGGGGTTTCTGTATTTAGTTATCTGATTAAGAGGGGGAAGTTATCAACACGAGCTATTGTTCAGCCAAGTTATTTTACCTCAAGTTGGATTATTTTAGCAGAGGGTCTCATTGAATAAAATGGGACCCCTGTGCTACAATAACTCGATTTGTGGTAACATAGTAACATAGTAGATGATGGCAGAAAAAGACCTGCATGGTCCATCCAGTCTGCCCAACAAGATAAACTCATATGTGTATACCTTACCTTGATTTGTACCTGCCTTTTTCAGGACACAGACCGTACAAGTCTGCCCAGCAGTATTTCCCGCCTCCCAACCACCAGTCCCGCCTCCCATCACCGGCTCTGGCACAGACTGTATAAGTCTGCCCTCCACTATCCTCGCCTCCCAACCACCAACCTCTCTTCCCCCACCTGCTCCGCCACCCAATTTTGGCTAAGCTTCTGAGGATCCATTCCTACTGCACAGGATTCCTTTATGCAAAGGAAAAATAGCCTGATTTAAACGTAGCTCACATTGATAACTTTCCCCCTAAATAGCTGTCCAAAAGTTAACCAAACATGTTATCTGGTATAGTCAACAGCCTGGCTGAACCGGAAAGGTCAGCTGAATATCTGGCTATTATTGTCCAGTTGCATAAAATGAGGAACAAGTAATAAACTGGTTTGTACAGGTTCCCAAGTGACCATGGGAGAATGGGTTTGAAATTGGTCACTCAGGACCTCTCCTGCTCTAGACCCCTCCTCCTGTGCAGGGCTGCCGAGAGACTAGGCCGGGCCAGGGGCAAGGCAGCCCCGCCTCGGTCCCCCCGTCACTCCCCCTGCCGTTGCTGCCCCCCACCGCTGCAGTCCGCGGTCTCACCTGCCTGCCTGCCTGACTCCACGGCTCCGGGCCCCCTGCATTCAAAGCGGCAATCGCAGATTGCGTCTCTTCTGGCCTTCCCTCCCTGTATCCCGCCCTCGTCTGATGTAACTTCCGGTTTCCGCGAGGACGGGACACAGGGAGGGAAGGCCAGAAGAGAGGCGATCTGCGACTGCCACTTTGAATGCAGGGGGCCCGGAGCCGAGGAGGCAGGCAGGTGAGACCGGGAACTGCCGCGCCAGCGGCCTGACCCCGGCGCTGGGCCCCCCTTGGAGGCCTGGGCCTGGGGAATTTTGCCCCCCCCCTCTCGGCGGCCCTGCTCCTGTCTAGAAGAGAGAAACACAGACTGTGATACTCCGTAGATGGCTGAACGACTTACAAGAAACATCCCTGGCGCAATGTTGTGTCTGTGAATCAGAAGGACGCTGCCGCTGCCAGTGAGCTCATTCGCAGTGCTGACATCATACTTGAGCAGGCGAAAGGAATCCAATCGGCTCTGTGTTAAAACTTAAGAGTCAATGATAATCTTGCCAAACCAATTCATCATTCTTATGAACTATTTAAACATTTCACCTGACCCTGATGGGTTCAATCAGATTACTAGGAATATGGACACAACTGCGTCAGAATTCCTAGCTGAATTCTGGTAAATGATAAAGGATATGACATGACCTCCTTCAACACTTTGCAGGGGACAAGACAGGGGTTTATAAAATCATGAATAGTACAGAACAAATCAATGATACTAGGACTAGGGGACCCTCCACGTAACTAAGTGGTGGAAGATTTCCAACATATTCAAGGAAGTATTTTTTTTCAGTCAGTGCACACTTTAAGCTGTGGAATTTATTGTAACATAGTAACATAGTAGATGACGGCAGAAAAAGACCTGCACGGTCCATCCAGTCTGCCCAAGAAGATAAATTCATATGTGCTACTTTTTTTATTTGTACTGTCCTCTTCAGTGCACAGACCGTATAAGTCTGGCCAGCCCTATCCCCGCCTCCCAACCACCAACCCCGCCTCCCAACCACCAGCTCTGGCACAGACCGTATAAGTCTGCCCAGCACTATCCCTGCCACCCACCACCGGCTCTGGCACAGACCGTATAAGTCTGCCCAGCACTATCCCCGCCTCCCAACCACCAACCCTGCCTCCCAACCACCAGCTCTGGCACAGACCGTATAAGTCTGCCCAGCACTATCCCTGCCACCCACCACCGGCTCTGGCACAGACCGTATAAGTCTGCCCAGCACTATCCCCGCCGCCCAACCACCAGCCCCAGCACAGACCGTATATGTCTGCCCACATTAGCCCCGCCTCCCAACCACCAGCTCTGCTGGTGAGAGGATATGGCTAAAGCCTGTGGTATGGTTGGTTTATAAAATATATATCCATGTTTCTGAATGAAGGCCCATTTCACATTTCATATTTCAACTTTGTTTAAGGTACTGTGAATAGAAATAAATACATCTTAGACTAAGTGGTCTACAGAGTTCATTGAACAATATTGGGATAAAACAAAGGGGGAACACAGAAGGAGGCCTAATTTACAAGTAAAACATATAAAGAAAGGGTGGGCAGCAGTGGCGTACCAAGGGGGGTGGGGGCGGTCCGCCCCGGGTGCACGCCGCTGGGGGGTGCCTCGGCGCGCCCCTGCTCCTCCGAGTTTGCTAAACTTCGTTCGTTCGCTGCAGCTCCCTCTGCCCTGGAACAGGTTACTTCCTGTTCCGGGGCAGAGGGAGCTGCAGCAAACAAACGAAGTTTAGCAAACTCGGAGGAGCAGGCGCGCGCCGCGGCACCCCCCACCCAGCGGCGTGGACCCGGGGGGGTGTCATCTAGCGGGGGGGGGGGGGGCGCATCGGCGCTCCGCCCCGGGTGCCATCGAGTCCAGGAACGCCACTGGTGGGCAGTAGTACAAGGGAATAGAAATTACTTTACTCTAGGTACAATAGGAGTGGGGGAGGGAGTGATAAGAAGCACACAGACATAGTAACATAGTAAATGACAGCAGATAAAGACCTTACGGTCCATCCAGTCTGCCCAAGATAAACTCATTTTACGTGGTATGTGATACTTTATACCTGAGTTTGATTTGTCCTTGTCATTCTCAGGGCACAGACCATAGAAGTCTGCCCAGCGCTTTTTTGGTACTAAAAGTTCTGAAGATTCTGGAATCCTAAAGAGTTACAAGATTCCAGAATCCCAATTAGTAGCAACATTCCATGTAGAACCCCAAAGAGTAACATAGTAAATGACGGCAGATAAAGAAAGAAGGTTGTTGTGTGAGACCACACACAGCCAATTTAAAGGCTCCACTCAATTATTACCAATTTCTGGAAGTAACAGGGGATAGATCACCCCACTGGGTACTTTCTGGAATGGTTTTGTTAAAAATTGCTTGATAGGTTTTTCATGGAAAGTTTAGAAGGGGTGTGGGAACCTGGATGAGAAGAAAGGTTTGGGAGGTCTTGCTATGGGACTATTTATTTGGGGATGTGTTTTGTTCTGTTTTTTTGGTTGCAAGTTTTCTAATAAAGCTATTATCCAAATATAGATGCCAACATTTCAAAATATTGGGGTGCCAAACAAGTTACAAATTACCCCTCCCTGGACACAGTGAATGAGTTTACTCAATACTGGGGGGGGGGGGGGTCTTCAGCACCTCCAGAGCTGGTTTCTATGCTTCCAGGAGACCTGTATTGGACTGTTGATCTAACCCAGCACATCCTCAATTCTTAGAGGTTACCTGCAGTAACTTGCAAAAATGATTGAATGTGGATTAACTGTGGGGCTCAATTACAAAGGTGCACTGAAATCTGGGCTTTGCATGCCTTTATTTCTGCATGTGTTTTGCAGGTCGTGCACTAATGTTTGCATTAATGCGTAATACCCAGTGGCGTAGCTAGGTGGGACCTGGGCCCCTGTAGATTTGGGCCTGGACCCCCCTGCCAACAACCTGCCCAACCCCCCTCCCGCCGCCAACCCGCCGTCACCGTTGCCTGCCTTTGCTGGCGGGGGACCCCAACCCCCGCCAGCCAAGGTCCTCTTCTTCTCGCAAAAGGCTTCCTTCTGTTTCTGACGTCCTGCACGTCCCGCCTCCCCCACCAGCTCTGCCACCCAATCTCCGCTAAGCTTCTTTGCACCCTTTAATAAAAGCACCCCTAACAGTCAAATGTATCCAACACAAATACCACCCACCTGCATGCAAGGCATACTCCTGTACTGATTCTTTCTTTCATAGAGTTGTTCCAACTTGCCTTCGCTAGGATCATCTTTTGGGTCGAGTGAGGAAATGGCGCAAACCACAATGATTTGTTCTAAGGCAGACATCTGATTCCTAATAAGGTGATCATACTCCAGGTCTGTCACAAAAGGGATCTGATGATTGCTACACCTGCACCTCCTCCCTTCCTCTCCCATCGCAATTCTTCGAAGCACAACGGGGCAGGTCATATGGGAGTTGCACCACAAGCTCTCATCGTGCAACAGGGACTCCAGGGGCATGGGAGGAACAATTTGGGTCCTTAAAAAAAAGAGGAGCAAGTTCAGCCACTATAAGAAATGGGCAATTCAGTGCAATGTCTTATTTTAAAAAAGGGAGATTTTCCAAGGGAAACTACACAGGGACTTAACCTTTGAATACTGTCCATGCATACAAGGTATCAATGGGCTCTGCATCTGCTGTTTGTACAGGTGAAACTTCCACTGAAAATATTGCACATGGATCTGAAAATACAATGCACATACGTAATTTTCCCCTGCTGCCCTAAATAGTCTTCTAGGATCACCTCCTCCATAGTGGGGGCGCCATGCAGGCCACCCGCTTTTAGCCAGACTGAGAGAAGGTAATTTTCAGACACTCAATTCACCTGCCTAAATCCCTATTTAACCATCTGAATGTAATCAATAGAAACAGAATAAAATAAAACGTAGAAAGGAAAATAAGATGATACCTTTTTTATTGGACTAACTTAATACATTTTTATTAGCTTTCGAAGGTAGCCCTTCTTCGTCGGATTGGAAATAAACAGGGCTACCTTCGAAAGCTAATAAAAAATGTATTAAGTTAGTCCAATAAAAAAGGTATCATCTTATTTTCCTTTCTACGTTTTATTTTATTCTGTTTCTATTGATTACCTTTAAAAGTGGACTAACACGGCTACCACATCTCTCTGCTCCAGCTGAATGGAAACCCCATCAAAGTGTGAGTGTGTGTGGGAGGCAGGGGCGTAGGTACGTGGGGCCATGGGGGCCTGGGCCCCCGTAGATTTGGCCCTGGACCCCCCTGTCAACGACCCTCTCGACCCCCCACTCCTGCCGCCAACCCGCCATCTGCTACCTTTGCTGGCGGGGGACCCCAATCCCCGCCAGCCGAGGTCCTCTTCTTCCTTCGTTCTGTTTCTGAGTCTGACGTCCTGCACGTACAACGTGCAGGATGTCAGACTCACAGAAACAGAACGAAGCCCTGCAGATTGCAAGGCTTCGTTCTGTTTCTGTGAGTCTGACGTCCTGGCGGGGGTTGGGATCCCCCGCCAGCAAAGGTAGGCGATGGCAGGGGAGGGTTGGCGGCGGAAAGGGGGGGTCGAGAGGGTCATCGGCGGGGGGGGTCAAAGTTGGTAGTGGTGGCGGCGGCGGCGGCGGGGGGGGGGGTCAGCAATGGCGGGGGGGTCGGCAGCACCGGGGGGGGGGCTAAAATGTGCCCCCTCACCTTGGGCTCTGGACCCCCCTCCCGCCAAAGTCTGGCTACGCCCCTGGTGGGAGGGGGGGCTAGACTCATGTACATGCTGCCTGCAGCTAGTGGGGTAAAACGTAAGCGACATGCTCAGAAAGAAGCATCTGTTGCTTAGGAACCTCTGTCTGGAATCTCTCCTTGTTGCCGGAAGAGGGTGCTGATTAGACTGGAGCATCCGCTACAGAAGCTTCTGTTCCCCCCTCCCCCGTCAGACTGGGCATGACCACAAGAGCTTTGCTTATGCGCAGCTCTTGTGCGCATGTCCCTGGCGCAATCCTTTCACGTTCCTTCCTAATGCTCGACGCTAACAGCGCATGTATAATTTGCATACTATTAGCGCATTAGGAAGTTATTTTTGGGTGGTGGGGTGGTGGTATTTTCCGGTGCCTGAGTTTTGAGCATCGGGCCTAAGTTGTTTACTCAAATTCTAGTGTGCACAACTCTAAGGGGAGGGGGGTGGAACTAGGAGGGTTATGGTCAGGGCAGGGCAAGTACTCAAAAGCCCTTTCAGTAGCTTCTGCAGAGAAATAGTGTAAAAAAAAAATATCCCCATTCCATTTCTTATGTTTCAAAACAACTCTGTGTTTTTGTCGTGCATATTTCTATTCTACCTTTAACCAATGAATTCAAGGCAAAGCACATCAGTAAATAAAAACAATAAACATCACAGCACTTACTAATATCATCTCTCTATATAATAATTGGTCAATCTGCGTCCCTGGATGGCTGGCTGGCTGGGTTCGTAACCGTATGCTAATGAGCTTATGTCAGCTCGCCTCCAGCGTTCCCTTCCCTCTCAGTGTCCCGCCCTCGCAGAAAGACGAAATGACGTCAGAGGAGGGCGGGACACTGAGAGGGAAGGCAAGGGAAGGCTGGAGGCGACATGAGCCGAGCCGAGCCTGCAGCCGCTGCGACCTCAGGTATGGAGGGGAGGGGAGGATCGCTGGACATGGATGAGATGGGATGGGAGGGCAGAGGAGGGGGGAGAATCACTGGACATGGAGGGGAGGGGAGAGGAGAATCGCTCAACATGGAGGGGAGGGCAAAGGAGAGAGACGAGAAAACGCTTAGACGACAGCCTTCCTAGGGCCCGTTTCATTTGTTCCAAAATGGGCGTTTTTGCTTGTTCAATATAAAAACGCTAATATAAATTACATCTTATGGTTATAACATTATAAGTTCAAGTTCCTCTCAAGCTCCCTCAATTATTCCCACTTTTCCTTACCCTGATTTATTAAGGTTCTGACCTCTGGGTGGGGGATTATTGAAGCCTGACTCAGTCACACTGGCCCGGTCTTGTCTGAAATAGCTGTTCAGTAAAGATGATCTGCAAATGGAAAAAGGATATTCATCATAGCTATCAGGAAATCAAACAATTCCAGTATTTTACACCGCAGAAAAACATACATCAGACCCCATAACCTGAGAGGTTTCACAGTGCTACAGAACGGGAGAGGTACTATTGCACCGGAAGGGTGGGAACAAGGAGGAAATGGAAAACTACTGACGTGAAAGTTTAACATTGGTGGTGGGTAAACTTGTGGCCTATCTAGACTGTAGTATACAACCTTTGACACTAATGGATCCACATAGAAGACTGGTGAGCCTACTAGTCAGTGGGAGTTGGGAGAAACATAATAAGCTGAGTGAGAGGTGAGCTGAACAACAGGACAGTGAGGTGCCACAAGGATACAAGCTAAACCCTGTCTTCCTCAAAGTCTTTATCAGTGACAGTGAGAAAAGGTAAGAAGGGAAAGTGTGAAATTTGCAAATACATGATACCTATAGGACTAGATTCAGTACATGGCATTGGCACCCAAATTTGATCAGCAGGAGAGGAGTGGGAACAGAATCAGGCTGTTCAAAGAACAGACCGAGGACATCCAATATTAAGAGAAAGTTTATTGAGAGAAGACTCTACAAGGTACCCTGTTTCGGCACTGGAAGTGTCTTCTTCAGGAGTCTTGATGCTTCGTCCGTAAGAACTTGTGGACAAAGTATTCAGGAGTGAGTCTCTAGTTGAAAGAATGCTGTGGTCTTTAGAAAGACCTTTTTGGAGTGTAGTTTAAAGTATGACTTATGAACAAAGCATCACGGTCCTTAGAAAAACGCCCATGTCGCTCCAGCTTCTATGAGTATCTTTCAAGATGTGTCTAAATTATAGACACATATTTCACCTGATACTCTAGTAGGCACCTACTTTCCTTTCTAGAAGGGTTCTCAACTCAGTAGTCCTCAGGACACACCTAGTCTGTCAGGTTTTCAGGATATTCCTTGTGCATGAGAGAAAATTGCTTAGAATAGAGATAGTATGATATGTTAAACCACCCAGAAACAGTGCCAGCCTATCCCCTACGTACTTAAATTTGCATTATCCAGACTGCAATGGTCTTAGATACAAATCAACTTATGCATCCAGCTTTTCCTACATAAGTACACAACTGTGGAACGCTGTGCCCAAAACCTTGAGATCTATTCATAACCATCTCGACTTCAGGAAATTACTGAAAACCAACTTGTTTAAGAAGGCCTATCCCCCTGACCCACATTAACTTTCTACTTCCTGCGACACAGCAAAATATGGACCGTACTAGACTTCTATCACCCCTCTTTATTTCTTTGTTGCGCTATACTTATGTTTCATTGAAGTTGATTACTATATTGTGTATTTGTATTTTACCGAACCGGAGCCTGCCTCTACGGTATTGTGTAAGCCACATTGAGCCTGCAACTAAGTGGGAAAATGTGGGATATAAATGTGTTAAATAAATAAATAAATATCTTGAAAACCTGTGTCTCGAGGACTGGGTTGAGAACCACTGCTTAGGGGAATGTCTTGTTCTTCCACGTACCTGGGAGATAGGAAACTCTTAGACATGTCCCACTGTGCGTTCCCAGCAGGGGCTGATTGAAAACGGCCTAGCCAAGGGTGGCCTTCAGGTCCGGAGGGATCACCTTCCTGGCTTGCTTGCAAATCTTGTGCAACTGAAGGAGCGACTGCGGACTGAATTTTCCGTTTTCTTGCTGTTTTCTGAGGAGCGCTGGGCATCCGATGTATATGCGGGGAGTCGATTCCTGAAACACAGCATGTTACCTGAGTGATAGGGAGGAATGTACCACAAAGTGCCTGCTCTGAAGTGTAGGAGTGGGATTTTGCTACCCAGGCTGAATGAAAAGCGCTTTCTTGCCTAAGAAGGGTTTCTTAAGGGAATTTTACAGAGTGAATACGTCAGCATAAATTGAACATAACAATGATGAGCAAGGCGATCATTGTTTCTGATGACAATTACATGACTCAGCAAAAAGAATCAGGAGCTGTGGATCTTTTTCTAATGAGACAGCAGGGTCGGTCTTAGGCAGGGGCGATAGGGGCGGTCGCACAGGGCCTCGCATCTCTGACACGTCTGTCCTCCTGTCTCACAACACCTCCCTGCTCCGTACCTTAATGTGCATCCACATTTCAGTAGAAAGCACCAGGCAGCAGCAGCAACTTTCATATCCTGTCAGCTGCTGAGCCCAGAGCCTCCTCGCTGCTGCGTCCCTCCCCTTTTTGATGTCACTTCCTGCTTCCGCAAAGGTAAGATGCAGCAGCGAGGAGGCTGGGGGCTCGGCAGCTGACGGGATATGAAAATCGCTGCCACTGTCTGCCGCTCTTTACTGAAACGTGTTGGATACATATCAAGGTATGAACCTCCTTATGGCTTATGGTGGCGGGAGCGGGCAGGGGGCGGGCACGGGCGAGGGGGGCCTACTGAACTGGTCTACACAGGGCCCCACAATTGCTAGGACCAGCCCTGTGGGACAGCACAGTTAATGTACACAGTGAATACCGTATCTCCGTGGGCTTGATTTATCTAGGGATTGATGTTCAAGCAATTTGACCCAGGTGACTAAGCATTTACTCTGGTAAAATTGTCAGCTGAAAATTGCTCTCTCTCTATGCAAATGAAAATACATGCGGCGCTATGATACAATGCGCATATTTTCACCTGCACCACATAGAGGCAAGCAGGAAGTGGGAGGGGGAAGGCTGGGAATAACATGGAGATTCTCGTGCCTTAATGATGGTACTAATCTTGCAACTGCTGTCAAATGCAAAGGTCCATATACATATGGTAATGCCTATGGGGCCTGCTAGCCCTGCATTTTCAAGGGAAAACTCTGTTGCACCCTGCAAATTAGGTCCTACACAGGTTGGATTTAAACTCAGCCTTCTCAATACGGTCACTCAACTAACCACTAGGAGTGGCCTAGTGGTTAGGGTGGTGGACTTTGGTCCTGAGGAACTGAGTTTGATTCCCGGTACAGGCAGCTCCTTGTGACTTTGGGCAAGTCACTTAACCCTCTATTGCCCCACGTAAGCTGCATTGAGCCTGCCATGAGTGGGAAAGCGTAGGATACAAATGTAATAAAATAGATACCATTGGAGATTCTACATGGAATGTTGCTACGTTTGGAGATTCTACATGGAATGTTGCTATTCCACTAGCAACATTCCATGTAGAAGGCTGCGCAGGCTTCTGTTTCTGTGAGTCTGACTGTGCAGGACGTCAGACTCACAGAAGCAGAAGCCTGCGCGGCCACATTGGTGGAATAGCAACATTCCATGTAGAATCTCAAATAGTAGCAACAGTGGAGGAGTGGCCTAGTGGTTAGGGTGGTGGACTTTGGTCCTGGGTAACTGAGGAACTGAGTTTGATTCCCACTTCAGGCACAGGCAGCTCCTTGTGACTCTGGGCAAGTCACTTAACCCTCCATTGCCCCATGTAAGCCGCATTGAGCCTGCCATGAGTGAGAAAGTGCGGGGTACAAATGTAACAAAATAATTCCTAGGGGCTGCTGAAGTCAATCAACCTGAGGCAAGGAATTGTACACCCCCTTGAGTGAATTCCTTCAAAAAGGCAGTAAATAAATCCTAATAAATAAATACATAAATATGTTCTTTGATGTGGTTGACTCTTTCTCCAAATGGTTTTCAGACCTGAGGAAGGGAGTATCAGCTCCCAAGAACTGGTCACGTAATGGATTGTTAAGCTGCTGATTCTTCTTTGCCTGTTAACCTTTATGTCTATCCAAATGGTTCAAAGTTACTCTGAAAAGGGGGGTGAGATTTGATATACTGTCTTTCTGTGGTTACATCCAAACCAGTTTACATATTATACAGTGGCATATTTAGCATAAGTACGTCACGGTGTACGCACCCCCCTGTCAGACCTGGCCCTCCCCCTCTTAAAATCCTCTCGGAATCTTCAGCCGGCAGCGGCAGAGCACTCATAGGCTGCCTGTGGTCTGTTTTGGGGCTTCCAGTTCAAGGAGGAAGTATCGGAGCAGGCCGCAGGCAGCCCATTGCCGGGTGGAGACACAGAGGATTTTGGGGTGGAGGGTGGCAGCGGTGGGGGGGGGGGGGGGGGAGGAACAGCATGGGGGACAGGGAGAGACACACCCCCTGTAAAAAGTTCCTGGCTATGCTACTGATAGTATATGCAGGTACTTATTTTGTACCTGGGGCAATGGAGCATTAAGTGACTTGCCCAGAGTCACTCACAAGAAGGTGCAGTGAGGATCGAACCTGGTTCTCAACCAATTGCACTAACCATCAGGCTGCTCCTCCACTCTCCGGTCAGGACAGCTTCAACAACCACAGTCATCCCCATGTCGTGCCAGCGCTTTGCTGTGCGTGTGGAATTCCAAACATCATGTCAGCTAAACTAAGGATTTATAATGCGATTGCTGCCAAGACTAGTCATTGCCCACCTGTCTAAATATACCACAGGAATGCAACAGATTCAAATTCAGCTCTGGCATCTTCACAAGTACATCATCTGGGGTGGGATATTGCGTATGCACATTATCATATAAACTCTCCCCCTAGTTGGTAGGTGACAAGCAAATATATTCTAACTGAGCACACCCTGTCCTTAGTGTGCCTGTGTGTAATATGGAGGGCTTTTTTTGAGGGGGTACTTGGGGGCACTGAGTACCGGCACCTTTTCCATTGTCTGCTAAAATTGACCCACGGACTCAGGCTCTACGCAACAATTCTGCCTTGTCCTAGATTCTGTGACTGGTTGCAGGGGGCCTGGATATTGTGGGGTGGGTCCCTCAGTGATCACCCCACCCCTGAAGGGTGGCCTGGCATTTGAGTACCAGCATCTTTTTTGCAAGAAATAATGCACTGGTAATATGTGTAAGCATGTACTCCTAACTAAATCTTTGCTGGCAGACCTTATCCGCTCCTCTTTTAGGCTGGGTGATATAACAAATCCTCCTTTTGTTTATTTTCCTAAACCACTGTAAATCTCACCACAGCACTAGAGGGGCTGGAAAGAGCCCGCAGGCATTTCTGTAACCTGCTCTTTAAAAACTCCACTGCTGAGGGAATTCTGCCATAAAATTAAAATGTTGTGCAACAATCTTTTAAAGTCTACAGACTTTTTGTGTGTGCATAATTTCCTATCGTAAGGGTTGCTTTCTTCCCACCCCCAGCCCTGACTTCCCAGCAGTGTCACTCTCCAGATTCCACCCTCCCAGCTTTCTCTGGAGCCTTTTAACTAAAAAATATGGTAAAAAGTGGCCTTACGCAGGTCATTCCTGTGCTCTAATGCCATTTTTATCACAGGGGTAAAATAGCTGATTTTTCTATTTGTAGTATTAATGGCTACACATTAATTTTCCCCTTAGCACGAGGCCATTAACATGTGACCCCTTACCGCCTCTTATTTTGTACGCGGTAAGGGCTCATGTGCTAACCATGCCCTAATCGGTTAATCGGAAGGAATGGATCCTCAGGAACTTAGTCAAGATCGGGAGGCAGGGCTGGTGGTTGGGAGGCGGGGATAGTGCTGGGCAGACTTATACGGTCTGTACCCTGAAGAGCACAGGTACAAATCAAAGTAGGGTATACACAAAAAGTAGCACATATGAGTTATCTTGTTGGGCAGACTGGATGGACCGTGCAGGTCTTTTTCTGCCATCATCTACTATGTTACTATGTAGCACAAGGCAGAGCATACCCACTCTCCACCCCCAGTCCTGACCCAGAACTATAAAATAAATGCTATTTTTTAGTGTGCGTCCCAGGGGCATAGCTACATGGGGCCACAGGGGCCTGGGCCCCTGTAGATTTGACCCTGGACCCCCCTGCCAACGACCCTCTCGACCCCCCCTCCCGCCGTCAACCCGCAGTCGCCGTCTGCTAACTTTGCTGGCTGAGGACCCCAACCCCCGCCAGCCAAGGTGCTCTTATTCCTTCGTTCTGTTTCTGAGTCTGACGTCCTGCACGTACCTCGGGCTCTGGACCCCCCTCCCGCCGAAGTCTGGCTACACCCCTGGTGCGTCCCATGGTAAGGTATTTTTGGCTGCGGTAAGCATGCGTTAGTGCTTATCACAGCTTAATAAAAGGACCTCTCTGTCTCCAACTTAAAATGATCTCCCCCCACCCCCTGCAAGCAGCTTCAACCAACAGATTTCTCTGTCTGGCTGTTTCTCTCTGACTCCTAGTTTATCCCTGCACTTCTCTCTCCACCTCCCCAGTTCGCTCTCTCCCTATTCTTCAGCAAGAACCCCAAACTCTCTTTGCTGTTCTCTTTCTCTCCCCACCTTCTGTCATTTCCCCGCCCCAACGACCTTCAGTTCATCCTTTGTCCTCCAGAACTTTTTCTCTTCCCCTCAGGCACATACCCTCAGTTCTTTCTCTTCCCCTCATCCCCACCAAAGTATGTGCCTAGCTCTCTTTCTTTCCTCCTCTCCAAGCACACCCACACAGTCCCAATTTGCTCTCTATCAGGGTTGCCAGCTGGGAAAAACTTTCCCAGCCCCAAACGAGCCGTAAACCCACCCAAAAACCGCCCGTAGCCAATCCCCGTCTCCTGTGTCACCGAACCCCGCCTCCCGCGTCACCAACCCCGCCCCCGCATCACCTAACCCTGCCCCCGCGTCACTAACCCTGCTTCCCACGTCACTAACCCTGCCCCCTACGTCATCCCTGACGTCACCCCGCCCCTGAAAGGCTTCTATTGGTCCAATTTGGACCAATAGAAGCCCCGGAAAAGCTTCTATTGGAGCAAATTGGACCAATAGAAGCCCCAGAAAAGCTTCTATTGGACCGAATTGGACCAATAGAAGCCCCGGAAAAAACCGCCGAACTCGCACAGCGGCGACGGGAAAACCGCCCAAAAAACTGCATCCCGCGGCCGGCGAAATTTTCCCACCGCCGCTGGCGAAAACCTGCCCAATTGGGCAGTAAAACCGCCCACCTGGCAACTTTGCTCTCTATTCCCCCCAGCACATGTTATACATCCCTCAGATTGCTGTCTGTCCCCACCCCCTTGGCATCACCTGGTTGTTTCTCTCTCTCTCTCCCCACCCCCTCAGCACACAATTGTAACTTGCTCTTGGTTTCATGCCATGCTGATCACTTGCATGGCTGCCGAGGGGAGGAGGCAAAATTCCCCGGGCCTGGGACCCCAAGGGGGGCCTGGCATCGGGGTCTCTCTCTCTCCTGCTCCTGATGGAAACCGGGTGATCACGTCCCAACAGGAGCAAGAGAGAGAAAACTCCGGTGCCGGATCCCCCCTGGAGGCTGGGGAGGACCTGGAGGAGCAGACACAGCAGACTGGCGGGGGACTGGTGGGGATTTTCCTCCAGCGCTGCTCTTCTTCACAGTCTGCCGCATTGCCTTCCAAGCGGCTGATTTCCCCTCAGGCCGCGCAGGCTCTGTTTTGAAAACAAGCATGCGCATCCTAAGAGAAAAAGCATTACAGTTGTGGTGGGTGGCGGCAGAGACAATCCATGGGAGGGGCGGTGGTGACGATCCTGGGGGGGGGGGGGGGGCTGGGCCTAGAGGTGGCCCTGCTGCAGGCCCGGCTTAGTCTCTCTGCGGCCCTGATCACATGACAAAATAAGGAGACGAGCAGCCTGCATATTGAGTTACATTCTCTTCTGCCACCAAGACTCTGCTGACTGGAACCATGGCTGTACTGTGTCTGCACAAATCAGGACACCAGGGTGGGGGTGGGGGGGGGGGAGAAGCATAGCAACCAACTTTTCAGAATGATTGGGAGTGCTAAACCAATTATAAGTTACCCCTCCTTGGGCAAAGTAAAGGCACCTGCTCAATATTGGGGGTGCTGAACAACTCCCAGCACCCACAGAACTGGCACCTATACAGAGGAAGGTGATGTGACCAGACAGGCAACCTCTTTCTATGATCCGTGTTGAGGAGAACAGGAAGCCGTGCAAGCCACTGTCACTGCTTCTCTATGGTCCTGGCAGGGGCGTAGCTAGGTGGGGCCATGGGGGCATGGGCCCCCACAGATTAAGCCCTGGCCCCCTCTACTTTGGACCCCCCTCCCGCCACAGACCTCCTGCCGCCCCTCCCCCGTCACCACCGCCACCAGGTACCTTTGCTGACGGGGGTCCCCAACCCCCGCCAGCTGAAGTCTTCTTCAGTGCTGGTCCACTCCGGCGCCTTCGCTGATGATCTGTTTCTGACTCCTGACGTCCTGCGTGCACGAGGCTACATACAGGACGTGCACGGAGGATGTCAGGAGTCAGAAACAGATCAACAACGAAGGCGCCGGAATTGACCGGCGCTGAAGAAGACTTCGGCTGGGCGGGGTTGGGGACCCCCGCCAGCAAAGGTACCTGGTGGCGGCGGCAGCAACAGCGATGGGGGAGGGTCAGCAACGGTGGTGGGGGGACAGCGGCGGGATGGGGGGGTCGAAAGTGGCGAGGGGAGTCGGCGGCTGGGGGAGGCAGGCTAAACTGTGCCCCTCCACCTCTGATTTTGGACCCCCCTCCCGCCAAGGTCTGGCTACGCCTCTGGGTCCTGGGGCAGAATTCTATCCTCGAGGGAAACTCTACAGAAATTCTACATTGCGCAGAATTCTCCCTAATTAACTTCTATCTCCCTTGCTGCAGTTTCAGTCTATTACTTTTTTCTTTTCCCACAAGAGATGGAGAAAAACTATGGGATCTTAGGATTTTTGCCTGCAACCTTGCATGCATCTCATCTTGGGTACCTTTAGCGGGAAGAGATCAAATTCTAAACCAATAACACTTCTCAATCCAAAAAGGGACCTTATCACTGAGCTGAAAGAACAGGTGCCCTAAGCCAGTGGTTCCCAAGTCCAGTCCTGGAGCACCGGTTGCCAGTCAGGTTTTCAGGATATCCACAATGAATATGCATGAACTTGATTTGCATGGACTGCCTCCATTATATGCAAATCTCTGTCATACATATTCATTGTGGATATCCTGAAAACCTGACTGGCAACCGGGACTCCAGGACTAGACTTGGGGAAACACTGCCCTAAGCCGGTGCTTCTCAACCCAGTCCTTGGGGCATGCCCAGCCAGTCAGGTTTTCAAAATATCCACAATGAATATGCATGAGGTAGATCCGCAGACTAAAGAGGCAGTGCATGCAAATCTATCTCATGCATATTCATTGTGTGTATCCTGAGAACCAGCCTGACTTGGTGCGCCCTGAAGACTGGGTTGAGCAGCCCTGACTTAAGGATTCACAGAAATGACTGTAGAACAGCAGAGACATACGACTGTAGTTCATCTTCACGCAGTCATTCATCAGTCATGTGGATGTTGCAAAAAAAAAAAAAAATTCAACAACACAGCTAATTGTTGTGGGACACTTAGATTCAAACTTGGAAAACAGAAGGCCACATGACTCTCCCTACTGTGCGGGAGTAGGAACACTTCACAGAAGTGCAATTGAATACGTTGAGCTTTTTTTCCTGCATCGACAGTGGATTACAATTGTAGCAGAAGCCTTGCTTTCACTCTCTTTGAGCGTAATATTTGTATATTTATATATCACAAGACTCCTGAAGAAGGCGTTTGTAGCGCCGAAACACGTCTGTGTTGAGTCAAGTGTATATTTAAATAAAGAGATTGTTCCTAACCTACGTCGCCTACTAGTGTTGTTCGAGCCTACTCCTCCTACTCCCCCTTTCCTCAGATTCTACTTTTCGTAGGAATTTGTGTACCTCCACCCTCATGGTGGTTTGGCTTGCTGCTCTCCCTACTGTGCTACAGACTCCATTTCCAATACTAGAGTAAGAGCGCCCCCATGTGCTGGAGGAACTAACCGGCAGCTATTCGGTAGTGCTCCATCCAATCATCTAGAATGTTCTTGGCCTTTCTCTGCAGTTTTCTCAGTTCCGTGATTGTGCTCAAATCATTTGCAGGGCCTATGTCCACCTCAGGTATTTCAAGGGTCTTCACCAGCTCGGACTGTGCCAACTGTTGAATATATGAAAGGCAGAAAAGGTAATAATTAAAAATGGGGCTAAGAGACGGACTGGCGCCTGCTGAAGATACTTGAGAAACTGAGCTCTGAGCAGCACGAAATTTCAAAATTTTATAAGGTGGAGGAGTGGCCTAGTGGTTAGGGTGGTGGACTTTGGTCCTGGGGAACTGAGGAACTGAGTTCGATTCCCACTTCAGGCACAGGCAGCTCCTTGTGACTCTGGGCAAGACACTTAACCCTCCATTGCCCCATGTAAGCCGCATTGAGCCTGCCATGAGTGGGAAAGCGTGGAGTACAAATGTAACAAAAATAAAATAGATACTATTGGAGATTCTACATGGAATGTTGCTATTCCACTAGCAACATTTCCATGTAGAAGGCTGCACAGGCTTCTGTTTCTGTGAGTCTGATGTCCTGCACGTACGTGCAGGACGTCAGACAAGCAGACAAGCAGAAGCCTGCGCAGCCACATTGGTGATCTACAAGGGCCGACTTCTACATGGAATGTTGCTAGTGGAATAGCAACATTCCATGTAGAATCTCCAATAGTAGCAACAGTGGAGGAGTGGCCTAGTGGTTAGGGTGGTGGACTTTGGTCCTGAGGAACTGAGTTTGATTCCCACTTCAGGCACAGGCAACTCCTTGTGACTCTGGGCAAGTCACTTAACCCTCCATTGCCCCATGTAAGCCGCATTGAGCCTGCCATGAGTGGGAAAGCGTGGGGTACAAATGTAACAAAAAAAAAAAAAAAGGTGCTCCAAGCTCAGACTTCTGAGAGATGTAAAGTCTGGAAAGATGCTGGAATTGGACGTGAAAAAATGGAGGATCTGGCTAGCCTTATAGACAGTATCCATCTGGCAGGTTTTTAATTTGTTACTACATACAGCCCATTGGATGTCTTATAAGTTCTCGAAGCTCAAAGATGTGACACTGATGATAGACGCCAGATGTGTAAGGTGGCAGTTGAAACCTTTGAACGCGTGAAATATGCTTGCTCCCATTTACAAACTTTTTGGTTTGAAGTATGGGATAGAGTCAAACATCTACTGCCTCGTTCAGAGAGAGTTTAACCTATAAGATTTAGATTTGGAAATCTGTGGGTCTGGGAGGCTCATTGCCAAAGGGATGTGCTCAACATCTGGATTTTCTACCATCCACAATGCTTACATTGATCATTAGGAACTGAAAGGATACATCTTCACTCGCTGGAGCTCAACAGTGGAATTTAGTCTTTTTCGTAGATACAAAAAGAGGGCAGAGGACAAGAGAGAATTGAGTAAGGACAAACATCGCAAGCGGGAATTACAGGATAATTACATGTCTGGAGTGTAATCTTTTAGAACTGTTTGGATGCTTTTGGTTTTGGTTGTTTGTTTATATTGTTAAAAATGACTAAAGAGGTTTGAACTTCAAAAATGGTGCACTTTTCTTCTGACGTGGATGAAAAGGAAAGACAACAAATAATGGAGAGTGTGAGTCTCACATCATTCAGTCTTTATTTAAAACATTTAGTCTATGATGAGAGGAGTCAATGATACCACATAACATCAATCCATGGCACAGAAGCCTCGACACGGCTGTGTTTCAGCACTAGGCCTGCGTCAGGAGTCAGCAGTACCAAGACACAGTTGTAACTCTGATGAACAGAAACAGCCTTGTTGGATGGGCTTGAAATAAACATCAAGGTCATTGCTTCAAACGTATCTTCCAGGTTGCCCGTGGCCAGCCCCACGATTTTCCTTCTGTATCTTGGTACTGCTGACTCTTCCTGATGCAGGCCTAGTGTTGAACGTCAGCCAGGATTCACATAAGACTCGGCAGCTGGTAAATGCCGAAGTAGCTCCTACAGGTCTGAGAGGATCACTTATATTGAATATCCTGGGCAAATTCTACCCACAACGATCAGCATTTTTAAAAAAAATACTGAACGCCGCAGACTGAATACTGACCAGTTACAATCTAACCCCCCTGTTTACTAAACCGCGCTAGCGGCTGCCAGGCGGCAACGCAGACACAGCCCGTTCAAAGTGAAAGGGCTGTGTCGGCATTAGCGCACGGCAGCCGCTAGCGCAACTTAGTAAACAGAGGGGTACGTGATCCTCTCAGACTTGTAGGTGGACACCGAGAAGGTTCCAAGGAGGGCTCTCTTTACCTCACTGGTAAATGCCTTCCAATTTAAGAAATCCATGTGCTCATTAACTTACCTCCTTCTTAACTGGCTTCTTTGCCTCCTTCTCTTTGGGCTTTTTTCTGTTCCCTTTGGCTAGTTGCTTAGCTGCCCTGGATGTAAAGTTTTCATTGGTGAGTAGCAGTTCCTGCCAAAATGAAATCAGGAGCAAAAATTAAGGTTGGGAATCAAACCTAATTCTCCTGCACGGCATTGTCGGCCTTTGGACTGGCTCTTCAGCTTTTCCATCCCAAACTCAAATGATTTATAATATAATCATTAGAAACCCCAAGGACCTTCAAGAATGCCCTAAAGATTTCTATAAGATTTACGTTATGTACTTTTTTAAAATTAGAGAAACAGCCTTCTGTGTTGTCAGACTCCTTGCTAAGGAAGAATTCCACTGCCTGATATACCCTATATGCAGAATTATAAACTGGTATCAGAAGTGCTCAGGGTGCATTTGATTAGGTCACTGGTGGCCTCCTGAGCAAAGACCAGAACAATTTCTCCAGAAGCTATCTGCAGGGCAGCAATGTGGTCATTGTTGCATTTTCCATTAAACACTATAAGATAGATGTTTTGGTCAGAGGGGATAGTGCCTTTGACGGGGCCATTTTTAGAGGGGTCCTAGTGTTCCTCCTGCTCTGAGGGATAAGCTTGGGTACATACTATAAATGTGGACTGGTCTAGGAGGATGATAAGGAAGGTGAAATTATTCTTACGTGTTATCTTTCCTTTTGTCCTGCTCAATCAATCCAACATTTTTCTGGGACGATTGCAGCCTGGGATTTGTCTGAATGGATTCTGGCTCGTCATTCTAGCTTTGTATTGTCCCTGGTTTCCGTATATTGTCTGTTTTTTGGTTTCACGGTTTTTGGCTTTGGAATTTGCATGCTGAATTGTCCCAGGCTCACCACTCCTTTTGGTATTGGTGTCATTGGACTAGTCAGATTTCTCTGCCGCTCTGTGCCAGAGCCGGTGGTGGGAGGCAGGGATAGTGCTGGGCAGACTTGTATGGTCTGTGCCAGAGCCGGTGGCGGGAGACGGGGCTGGTGGTTGGGAGGCGGGGATAGTGCTGGGCAGACTTATATGGTCTGTGCCCTGAAGAGGACAGGTACAAATCAAAGTAGGGTATACACAAAAAGTAGCACGTATGAGTTTTTGTTGGGCAGACTGGATGGACCGTGCAGGTCTTTTTCTGCCGTCATCTACTATGTTACTATGTAAGGTTTGGACCAGTTTGGTGATAATACTGGCTAATACCATTCCCTGCTTTAGAATGTAATTCCATGGCAATAAATCATTATCAAAGTCATGAACAGATTTATTTCTCATGTGCCCACAGGGACAGGATTTTGAGCATCTTTCCCCAGCCCTGGCCCTGCCTCTCCTCTACATACATAACACCCCATTCCCAACACAAAAACAAAAGTGAATTTCAATGGCCCCAACATAACAGAACCAGAACTGCTGCTGTGACCTCTTCCTAGTAGCCTCTGCCCCCCACCAAATATTCTACCCTTTTCAATAAGGACCACTAAAAATAGCATTCACACGATTTATGTGCCTGATAAGTTAGACAAACTCTAAACAAAGAAACTGAAAAACACAGGCAGATAAAGACCATATGGCCTATCCAGTCTGCCCATCCATGCCATCTACTCTCCCTATCACTCCCTTAGAGATCCTATGTACTTATCCCACGCTCTCTTGAATTCAGATACCGTTTTCAACTCCACCGTTTCCACTGGGAGGCCATTCCATGAATTCACTAGCCTTTTCATGGGGATTGTGGTGCAGTGGTATGGCCATGGCCCACCCTATTTGGACTCTGGCCCACCCAAAATTGTGCACTCTTGCTATGGCTTGCAGAGGTCCTCAAACCCCATCAGCTGAAGATTTCCTCCTTCTCAGGCAGCCAGTGCTCTTTCAAATGGCAGCTGGCAGCACTTGCCTCAAGCTGAAACCAACACCAGCCCCTGTTCACAGGCTTAGTTTTCATGCATGCCCACCCACCTTGGACTCAGGCCCACCCAAAATTGGCTGTCTGGCTACGCCCCTGCTGTGGTGTGTGAAAGGAGGGCAGCAGCTGCGGCAGTAGGGGGTGTGGCAGCGCAGCGATGTGGGGGGGGGGGGGGTCCCAGATCACTCTCAGTCCGCCCCTGCTTAGTGGTCAGTGATCCAGTAACTTTGGTCGATTTTGATCTCCGATTCCTCCTCTCTCTGGGATGCTCTCTCCTCCTCCACTTCCAGGGCTTCTCAGCCACTCATTGCTGCCTGCTTCCTGCTGCGATTCTCCTCCACTTGAGCATTCTGTTGGGTAATGCAAAACAATGACTTAGCCCCCCTCTCCTCCCCCCCCCCCCCCCACATTTGGAAAAATTCCTCCCTAAACTACTGAGCTCACAGTCGGTGTTCACATCATATGTGTAATATTGGTGCCACAGGATCCCTCTAACGTCAGTAACAGACAACTCTACAGACAGGATTATCATATATACAGAGAGAGATGTGGGGAAAAAAAAAAGTATGTATAAATGATGGGAGGGAAAGAGTAACCGTAAAGAGCAAAAGCTTTATGAAAGCAGTGCCCGGTATCTGAAAAAGTGTGTACCAGTCCGAGGCAGGCTTAAAATAAATAGCTCCTACCTGTTCCTCCGACTGTTGGGGCACCCCACCCTGCAGTGAGGAGACAGATAACCTTATGCTCTCCTGTTGGCATTTAAAGATTAGGCTGATGGCAAACTGCCCTGCAATTCTCACTGTAATGTATTCATTAACCTACAAGAAACAGAACCAACAAGGTACATATTCATTGGAGGAAGGAAATTTAGGGACAGGCGCTCAAAATCCTGGAAAAAATGGCACTATGTGACAGCTCATTTTTTAGGGCTCGATATTCAGCCCATGGTGCTCAGCAGTTTATAAGCGATGAATTGCCGTGGGCTGAATTAACATCGCCTGTTCAATGCCAGGCCATGTCCGGACGGTGTCATTGAATATCTGGAAATGTTCAGTCATCTTTAAGTAAACTGGGCATCAGACAATATTCAGACTGGTGACCGGTTAGCGGGGTGGATAAAGATAGGGCAGCCTTCTTGCTGTCCTAATTTTATGCGTTTAATTAGTTAATTAGTTACGGCCCCGTGAAGGGGCGGGGAAACCCGTATTATCGAAACAAGATGGGTGTCCATCTTTCGTTTCGATAATACGGTTGGGGACGCCCAAATCTCAACATTTAGGTCGACCTTAGAGATGGTCGACTTAAATGTTGAGATGGTCGACCTTAGAGATGGTCATCCCCGGTTTTCGGCAATAATGGAAACCGAGGACGCCCATCTTAGAAACGACCAAATCCAAGCCTTCTTGCTGTCCTAATTTTATGCGCTTAATTAGTTAGTGGACTGAAAATCGCCGCTAACTGGTTAAGTGTGACCTCTGCCCAAGCTCCACCACTGGACCATCCCAGCACCAACTAGACAGTACTTGGGCAGTCGCTGTAATATACAGCAGCAATAACCACTTAAATGCCACTGAATAATGCCGGATGGCCAGCTTAGTGAGGTTTAACTGGGCTGGAGCAATTGACTTCATTATACTGAGCCATATTCACAAACGTCTAATCTTTCACAAGCTGACAAAATAACCTGGAGGCCATGTGGCTCACCAAAGGGAAGTCAACATCCTATATAATAATTCTCACCTCCAACGTTTTGTGCTTGGGACCATGGCTCCCTGGAGGTGGTGGTCTCCTAGGCAGACATGCACTGACGTCACTGACGTCAGGACAGCTGATTCCAAGGCAAGGGGAGGAGTAGGGAAACACGCTCAGCGTGTTTCCCTACTCCTCCCCCTGCCTCGGAATCATCTGTCACCCCCCACGCTACGGCCCCCTCGACCCCCCCCGGCCCGCCGAAAACCGCCCCCCGCCACCGTTCTGGACTACTTGTGCTGACGGGGGACCCAAACCCCCGACAGCTGAAGTGCTGTTGTGCCCTTCGCGTTGTTCATCTTCTCTGGAAGTTTCTTTGACGCAGAGGAACTTCCAGAGAAGATGAACAACGTGAAGGGCACAACAGCACTTCGGCTGTCGGGGGTTTGGGTCCTCCATCAGCACAGGTAGTCCACAACGGTGGTGCCGTGGCGGGGGGTGGTTTTTGCCAGCACGGGGGGGGGGGGGGGGGGGAGAAATTGCCTGCCTTGGGCCCGTTTCCTTGCCTTCAGAAACGGGCCTTTTTTTTACTAGTATTGTAAATATTTAGCAGCAACCACTTTGAGGCAGTTGGTTTATTCTTAGTTAGCAGCTAATTACAGAGCTGCCAAGGGGGGCTGATCTCTTATATGGGAGATTTAGGACCTACCCCACTTTGCCCATAACTCCGCCCCACCCATAACTCCACCCAGCCCCACCCACAACTCCGCCCATCCACACCCACAATGCAGTGTTGCCAGGTGGGCGGTTTTCCCGCCCAATTGGGCGGTTTTCCGTGACCCGCCGCGGGAAATTTTTGCCCGCGGCGGGTTGCGGTTTTTTGGGCTTGTTTTGGGGTCTTTCGCGGTTTTTTTGCAGTTTTTTTGGGCCGTCGGGGCGGGGCTAATGGCGTTTTGGGCGGGGTTAGTGACATTTTGGGCGGGGTTAGTGACGTTCTGGGCGGGGCCGATGACGGGGAGGCGGGGCAGTGATGAAAGAGGCGGGGCGGGGTTGATGACGGCGGGGGCGGGGTTGATGATGGCGGGGGTGGGGGTGTCAGGGGCGGGGTTTGACTTTGGGCGGGTTTTGGGCTGGTTTTGGGCTCGTTTGGGTGGGAAAAAAATTTTCCACCTGGCAACCCTGCCACAATGGCATTTAGCGGGACCAGCGGCAGCAGGAGATGTTTTAGGAAGGCCTCTTCTGTTGCTGCTGCTGGAAGGAGAGGCCGCTCAGCAGGAGATCCCAGCTCCTCAAAGGGCATACAGGAGATGATCTGCAAAAGCGGGAGCCTCCCACTAAAAGCAGGAGATTTGGCAGATCTGTAATTATACTGTCTGTCCGTGGTGATGTGATCTAGGCAGGGAACATGGCTGTTCTTTGCCTGCCATCAATCTCAGCGCTGGTAGAGAGATGGGGTATGAAACGTCAAGCAAACCAGCAGGCAAAACACAAGGATGACGCAAAGCAAACAACCAATGGACTCAGAGTTCACATCAGTAGCTTTTTTCAAAATAAGATGGACTCAACACGAATCGTGTTTTGAGCACGCTTTTACCAATACATAAGACTGGCTTTTCTGTTGGCAGGAGGTGAGAGGACAGCAATGTAGTTGCAGAATGAATGTGAGTTGTTCTATTAATAACCTCTTGGTTTGCCTGTGACTTTCCTGTTCATAGTATGGAGTTATGCTTTTAATGTATTGTAACCACTAAATAAGATCGAATCTCGGTGTGGAACAATACACAATCATTAGATATAACTAAACGATAGTTTCCACGTGTTAAATTACATAGATGTTTACACTGAAGGAAAAAATGGCCTCACAGAGCTCCTGGATTAATGCAATCAAATAGAGCTGAAAGGGAACTTTATATGATCCTCTGTTCATCATTGGCCATAAAATACCTTCGAGAGTGCTATACATTCGATAACTGGCACTGTAACAATTCAAATACTATTTATTATATCCACAGTAACAGTGTTGTGCAAAAAAAAAATTTTTTTAAGGCTCTCAAATATACTGAGCTGAAATGTGTAGACAATTCATACGATTGAAAGATTACTTATCTTTCAAGTTCTCTTGCTGCCGACACTGTAGCTTCTGTTGGTAGAGCTCATTTTTTCTCCCCTCGTCCCAAGCCGACGATGGCCAGCGTTTCGTTCCACTGCCTCAGGGTGTTGAGAGACAGAGAATAGCTTGACTAGAGCCAATTTCAAAGTTGATCCACCACCTTGACCCTGAGGCAGTGGCACGAAACGCTGGCCATCGTCGGCTTGGGGCGAGTGGAGAAAAAATTAGCTCTACCAACAGAAGCTACAGTGTCGGCAGCAAGAGAAATTGAAAGATAAGTGATCTTTCAATCGTATGAATTGTCTACACATTTCAGCTCAGCATATTTGAGAGCCTTAAAAAAAATATTTTTTGCACAACACTGTTACTGTGGATATAATAAATAGCATTTGAATTGCTACAGTGCCAGTTATCGAATGTATAGCACTCTCGAAAGTTTTTTTTTATGGCCAATGATGAACAGAGGATCATATAAAAATCCGTTTCAGCTCTATTAGATTGCATTAATCCAGGAGCTCTGTGAGGCCATTTTTTCCTTTGGCGTAAACATCTATGTAATTTAATACATTTTCAACACGTGGAAACTATTGTTTAGTTATATTTAATGTATTGTAAACCATTTTGTTTTGCTTTTACAAGTTAGGCGGTATATCAAATTTTAATAAACGATCAATATTCCAGTTCTACTGTTCCCTGGGTATAAGAAAAAACAGGATAGTCCTGGTATTTTTAAAATGTTAACCCCCCCCCTTTTTTTTTTTACTGGGTGGCAGTCTCTGTGCCCTCTCATCTATTTTGATAGGATCCTGCCTCAAACCTACATGCCAGTTTATGGGTCAGGTGTGATAATATTTTAAAGAAAAGCTAATTCTGCTTTAAATTACTATTAAAATATTTATATCTCACCTATCATAATACTTCTAAGCAAGTTACAACATAACGTTCATAATAAAATTAACACAACACTTATAAACACAATTGAACAGTTCTCTTTAAGAGAATAACAGCGAGGGAAAGACGAGCATTTATAAAATATTAGAAATCTTGTTGTTGATAATTTGAAATAGAGTAAATGTTTTTGAAAAAAAAATGACAGATCCAAACCAAAAGTGCGGCAAAGAGAAATACTAATTACCTGCATGACCACGGACTCACTAAGCCTCCCAGTCAGGGGCCATCTCCATTCCTTTGTTACCTCTCCTTCCTTATCCATTGTCATCCCTCCTTCTTGGTTAAACATCAGTACTATAACCTTACTGAAAACAAAAGAAACATGAAGCTTGTTTATACAATGGCTTGATGTTGTAGAAGAGGGAGATTTACAGCTGGAAAACAAAGTTCAAGAAGAGGATTAAAAGAGATTGGAAGGGAACACTAGGGAAGGGGGAAAACAGCACCAGAGTCACCAGAAGTACCATGTTTTCCCTGATGAGTGTCACACAATGCTTTTTTAGCAAGCCCTACAAAACCTGTTTGAGGAACCTTTCCATCATTTGGGCTTTCAAGCTATCCCAATTAGCTTTCGAAGGTTGCCCTTCTTCGTCAGATCGGAAATAAGCAAATGTTGGTAGATGACAGTATATATAAGTGAAACATCAAAGGATTCCAGTGACAGTCTAACAGGATGGGGGTGGATAGGTGAGAGACAGGAAGAGGGACAGGGAGATATGCATGGAGACAGGAGGGTGACAAAGCAGTACAATTTCTAGAAAACCCAGATCTTTGTTAAGTGCTGTCTGGTGGGTGTCAAAATATGTAATCATTCTGACTTCAAAGGTCTTACGTTCCTGTATTGTTTTAAAGTTCCCTTTCAGGATTCTTACCATGAAGTCACTGGTACAGTGTTCTGGTTTTGTAAAGTGCTGCCCACAGGTGTGATATCTTTATTAGTACTAGCATTTTTCATATGGTGTCTATGTAAATTAAATCTCTTCTTTAGCATCTGACTTGTTTCTCCAATTTAGCAGCCTTCGTTGCATTTTTTTACACGGAATGATATATAACACATTGGAAGATGATTAAGTTATGTCCAATAAAAAAGGTATCATCTTATTTTCTTTTCCACGTTTTATTTTGTTTTATTTCTATTGATTACCTTTAAAGGTGGACTAACACGACTACCACACCTCTCTACTCAAGCTATCCCAATGAATATGCATGAGATCAATTTGGAAATATTGGAGACTCAGCATATGCAGATTTTATCGTATGCATATTTGATATGGATATCTTGAAAACCCGACTGGTTGTGGGGTCAGCAGGACGGGTTCGGAAACTGTTGACTTATGCCATGCAGTTATGATACAGTCTGTCATTTCTATCACCTGTTAGGTCTTCTCACACATTCTGAAAGCAGGTAAAGAAACATTATTCATGCACCAGTATTTATGACTTCTTATTTTCTATTATAAAATCATTTGCTTTTTTATTTTATTTTTGTTACATTTGTACCCTGTGCTTTCCCACTCATGGCAGGCTCAATGTGGCTTACATATTGTATACAGATACTTATTTGTACCTGGGGCAATGGAGGGTTAAGTGACTTGCCTGAAGTGGGAATTGCACTCAGTTCCTCAGCACCAAAGTCCACCACTCTAACCACTAGGCCACTCCTCCACTAGCAACATTCCATGTAGAAGCCTGCCCTTGCAGCCGCGCAGGCTTCTGTTTCTGTGCGTCTGACGTCCACCACCCTAACCACTAGGCCACTCCTCCACTAGCAACATTCCATGTAGAAGCCTGCCCTTGCAGCCGCACAGGCTTCTGTTTCTGTGAGTCTGACGTCCTGCACGTACGTGCAGGACGTCAGACTCACAGAAACAGAAGCCTGCGCGGCTGCAAAGGCAGGCTCCTACATAGAATGTTGCTAGTGGAATAGCAACATTAACATTCCATGTAGAATCTCAATTAGTAGCAACAGAATCTCAATAGTAGCAACATTCCATCTAGAATCTCCAATAGTAGCAACATTCCATGTAGAATCTGAAATAGGGAAAAGGAACTGGGACTTGATATGCTGCCTTTCTGTGGGGTTTACATAGTATATACAGGTACTTATTTGTACCTGGGGCAATGGAGGGTTAAGTGACTTGCACAGAGTCACAAGGAGCTGCCTGTGCCTGAAGTGGGAATCTAACTCAGTTCCCCAGGACCAAAGCCCACCACCCTAACCACTAGGCCACTCCTCCTAGTCCCCAAAAGTGAAAAACAGGTCTGGCTAAGCAGCAGAATGGGTAGGTCTGGGAAGCCTTGGCTCAGCCAACTTTTTGCCCTAAATGGGAGACTGAGGACCAGCATTGAAGATTAGTTCCCACCCCCCCTCCCCCGCCAAAAAGGTGTTTGCTGCCCCTGATAACCAAAATTTGCAAACCAATCTATTTCTTGGCCACTCCTGTCTTTTACATATGTGGTTCTTCATTTGCATTTGGAGGCCCGGGTCCGGGGAATTTTGTCCCCCCGCCCCCCCCCCTCTCGGCGGCTATGATTGAAGGAGCAGGAACTGTTCCTTTTATAAAGCTTTTTCCACATGTAAACCATGTGTCACATGGCCTTTTATCAAATTACATGGCTACATACATGTGTAAGAAGTAGACACACCGCAAGATTGAACCTCTTTTTAAGTAACCTATGTGCAGGTGTTCTTGGAGGCGTAGTTTTGGTAGAGCATGTATGTCTGGATGTTCCAAAAGACACATGTGGAGTGCCAAAAAGGCACTTATTTGGAATTTATTCTCCAAAGGAAAGTAAGGGCCCCCTTTTACTAAGCCGCATAGGCACCTACGCACGCTGAACACACACCGAATTGGAGTTACGGCCCGGTTACCGCGTGGCCCTTGCGGTAATTTCAATTTTGGTGCACGTCCGCTACAAGCGTCTGAAAAATATTTTTATTTTTTGGCGCACGTAATGGACGCACGCCAAGTGGCATTTGAAGCGCATAGGTCATTACCGCCCAGATTCTTTACCACTAGGTCTATGGCTGGCGGTAAGGTCTCAGACCCAAAATGGACGTGCGGCAAATTTCATTTTGCCGCACATCCATTTTTGGCCAAAAAAAAAGAGGCCTTTTTTACAGGCGCGCTGAAAAATGGATTTGGCGTTGCGCCCAAAACTACAGTAGCGCAAGCCATTTTTCAGCGCGCTTTTGTAAATGGACCCTCTAAGTGCCTCGTGTAACAGAGATGCTCCTATATTTTAGGCACCAGGCCATGGAACTGCAGTAAACACTTGGGCATAGTGAAGGGTCTCTTGTGAGCACCATCTTTAGCATTGAAGGTAACTTTCTCGCATTGGAAATCCTTGCACCAGGGGCGTAGCCAGACAGCAGATTTTGGGTGGGCCTAGGCAAGAAGTGGGTGGGCACCAAATGTTCTCTCCACCACCCCTACATCAAAAACGTATCTCAGCTGGTGGGAAAATGCTCCTGTCCAGTCTCCACCTTGGTAGTCTGCAGCAGGCATGCGCTGAAAACTGAGCATGCGAAGGTGCCAGTATTTTGGAGAGCAGCATTTTCATTACCATGTGCTACTGTTGGATGGGCCTGAGCCCTAGGTGGGTGGGCCCCGGCCCACCCAGGCCCACCTGTGGCTACGCCACTGCCTTGCACCAAGCCACCTACCAGGAATGGTGGAACTTAGTGCTCCAAATCTACAAATACGAATCACACCTTGCAAAGACATCTTCTCGCTTTGCTGCATATCGGGAGAAATGGCTACCACTTGTATCATATTCTGGCATTGTACAGCGATAAGCACTCAATTAGATGTATTTTATGGCCTATGCATGTTTTATACTTTGATCTGTACCCTCCAGCCCCCTCCCCCCCTTTCCCTTCTTTTTCTCTTTTCTGCCTATCTCTTTTCTTAATTTTAAACCTAGATATGGATAGTTACTTCTTACATGTGAGCTCCGGTATTGCCTTACTTTGTAAAATGTTACTTGTTGTTATGTTGTGAGCTCTTGATTGTATTTGTATTGAAAATCAATAAAAGAAATTAAACTAAAAAAAACAACAACAAAAAAACAACAACCACCCATGAGTAAATTTTTAGGATTCTTTTGCACATAACCACGCACCCCGCCCATAGTCCACCCATGTGTCCACCCATCTGCAGAGTACATGCCATCGCATTTAAACGCCATGTTTTAGAGTAGCGTGCTGCTGGAATATTGGTATTTACACATATACATGCATGTGCGTATATGCTAGTATGCTCATTATTTTCACGCTTTCGTGGAGCCGAAAAGTTGGCTCTTTCAGTGCACATGGAAATTTGTGTAAGAGAATTTATAGGCTGCTGAGGGAGTAGAAGAGAAGCCTAATGGTTAGTGCAGTGGCCCAAAAATCAGGGGAACCAAGTTTGATTCCCACTGCAGCTCCCTGTGATCCTGAGGAAGTCATTTAACCCTGCATTTCCCCAGTACAAACTTACAGCCCTGTTTACTAAGCTGCACTACAGGTGCACTAGCGTTTTCAGCACATGCTAACACTGGAGACGCCCACAGGAATATATGGCTGCTTCCAGCGTTTAGTGCGTGCTAAAAACGCTAGCGCACCTTAGAAAACAGGGTCCTTAGATTGTCAGCCTGCTAGGGACAGAGAAAGTACCTGCATATAATTTATGTAGACCACAGAAAGGTAGCATATCAAATCCCCTTAACCCTTTGCAGGAGCCCGTTTCAGAAAGGCACATTGGTAGCAGTCTTTTTTGACATTTCATACCAGGGGTGTAGCTATGTGGGGCCACGGGGGCCTGGGCCCCCCCAGATTTGGCCCTGGGCCCCCGCTGCCGACCCTTCCAACCCCCCTTCCCGCCGCCGCCAACCCGCCACCGCTACCACCACTTTTGACCCTCCCCACAGCGCCCCTCTCCTTTCGACCCCCCTTCCCGCCGCCGTCAGGTACCTGTGCTGGTGGGGGTCCCCAACCCCCGCCAGCCAAAGTCCTTTTCAGCCGGTCTCCCGGACGTTCAACGTGCAGGACGTCAGGATGACTCACACAGAAACAGAATCCCAGGTTTCCACATCAGCTGCAGCAACGTGCCGGCCCAGAGACCGGCTGAAGAAGACTTTGGCTGGCGGGGGTTGGGGACTCCCACCAGCACAGGTACCCAGTGGCGGCGGGGGGGGGGGAGGGTTGGTGGTGGCAGGAAGGGGGGTCAAAAGGGGAGGGGTGCCGTGGAGGGTGAAAAGTGGTGGCAGCGGTGCCAGGGGAGGTCAAAGATGGTGGGGGGGGGGGCTAAAATGTGCCCCCTCACCTCGGCCTCTGGCCCCCCTCCCGCCGATGTCTGGCTACAAACTCTCTGCCATGAAATTAGCCCCATATGTCTCTGTGTAAATAATCACTAAGAATAAAAACCAACTGTGATAATCAGGCCTGTCCCTGGCCCTTGAAGACCAGACTTAATGACATCTGGAAGTACTCAGGACAATTCATGTTATAGTTCCTTGATAACCAAGTTACCAAAGATCAGAACGAATCAATAAATGCATAAAGAAATATGAAGTGGACCATTAAATCTGCCAGCTGCTCATGGGATCACCAGAGCTGATCTTTCAGACATGTTTATAGTGTAATGAAAGTCCCACAGGCTTGACCACAAAACGAGCACATTCTTGCAAAGGCTGGTCTCACCTGTTTAGTTCTCATTCCTAATCCTCTACTTCTACTGACTCAACGATTGAGCGCTGTGTCTCAGACACACAGCAGCAGTTGCCTGCTTGGATGAGTGACAGTTTCCATATACAGAAGACCAACAAAAGCAGGATCTGCCTGCGCTGCAAATAACTTAAGTTCTCCATTCACTGAACGCTTTTCTGTTGCAAAGTAGCCAAGTGAAGGAGAGGCCTAGTGGGAGGTCGCCTGACAGAATGGCAGCTTAGACATAGAGCTCGCCCTCGACCGCAAAGAATATCTTTTAAAACCTGGTCTATACAAATCAAAAAAATTGTATTTAAATACAGCATCGGGAAAAATCAACATGCCGTCTCCAAAATTGTCTCAACAAGATCCAACTGCAACACCGCTTCCAGAACACTGCACTAACAGCCAGGGAAGCCTGGTTCAAATCCAGCTGCTGCCCTGTGTGGTCTTGAGCAAGTCTCTTAATTCTCCGTTGCTTCATGTACAAATGTATTCTCCTGTTTACTAAGCTGCGGCTGCTGTGTGGCAATGCCGACACAGCCCATTCAAAGTGAATGGACTGCGTTGTGTGATAAGTAAGAGGGTGTCCTATTCGGTGTGGGCCACTAGAGGGTGCTAGAAGAAGGTGGAGGTCGCTAGGACCGGGGAGAGCCCTGGGATGTCCACAGGTGTGGGAGGTTATGGGCTGGGTCCTGTGTAGCTAATTAACCACTTTATACCCCACCTGAGTTGTGAGAGGAAGTGAAGTGAGCTGGCAGCAGGAGAAGAGAGAGCCCCTGGAAGATACTGGCTAACCCTATGGACTTGTGGAGGACTGTGTGTCCAAAGGAGATCAGCAGGCTGAAAATCCTGGGGTAAGAAGTCCCTAAAGCATTAGTGTTTGACTATGTGTCCTCAGTACTGATAGGAACTGTGTGTTCAGTGGAGGGACTGTGTGTCCAAAGAAGAAAAGACTGTGTGTCCAGAACTGTGTGTTCAAAGAGGGGATTGTGTGTCCAAAGAAGAAAGGACTGTGTGTCCAAAGTACTGAGAGAGGCAGGCCGTGGTAAATACAGGAGGGAGGTTTACATGCTACTTCCAAAGCTCTGCTGAAAGAGCCAAATTTTGATCATTTTTTTGTACTTACAGATGGAGAGTCCAGATTACCTGTTGGGGAGGCAGACACTGCCATGTCCAAAAGGTGTGAAGCTAGCCAGCATAGACTGAGGTGACGTGTTGCTGTAGACATTGGTGTAGATGCCTCCACAAGACAGGCCGGAATGACTCTGGCATATAGCGAGGTACCCAGAAGGATAACTGCAAACAGAGTCAAGGAGATTTCCGTTTCAGGCCTCCTTCTCATAATGCTATCAACATATCAGCAAAGGCTGGCTCTGTTCCTAATGCAAAGTCTAGCCCAGTGCTTCTCAAACCTCTCCTGTGGGACCACCAGCCAGTCAGATTTTCAGAATACCTCTAATGAATATGCATGAGGCAGATCTGCATGCCTGCAATCTCCATTAAATGCAGATCTCTCTCATGCATATTCATTAGGGATATCCTGAAAACCCTAACTGTTTGAAAACCAGGGATCTAGCTGTAGCTTACCGACAGTAGGTCCCATGAAAAGGCTCAAGGCATGAAATGAATCCAGTTTTTTTTTTTTTTTCAGGCCAGCACCTAGATCTCTGCACTAAGGTAAAAGACACTTCCATTTTTTTTTAAATCAAAGGCTTTCCTTACAGAGAAATGTCAACTTTAAGTGCTCTTAAAATATTTATTTTATTACTTTAAAAGGAGTGAAGCCTGTGAAAACTGGGATTACTTTAATCAGTGGGATTTGAATTAGAGATTTAAGTATATGTATTGTTAAATAACTTCTGTTTTTTTTAAAGAGAAAGAATGTAATCAGATGTATTATTTCTAACTAATATTGGACAATAAGTATGTTTTCAATGAAATGATTTGACTATACACCGTATTGGCCTTGAAGAAGCCAACCAGATGATCAATGTGGAATAATGAATTAGATGAGTAATATCTGGGGATAATCAGGTTAATACCACTTTTTTTTTCTGTTTACTGTTTAATTGATCTCCTTATCTTGTTTCACTCTCCCTATCTAGTGGTCTAAGGAAGAGAATAGAATTACCTGACTGAAATAATTCCTACCTATTATTTTCTCTGTATTTCCAGCAAGTTGTTTTATCGCTTGTAAAAATGTAAATGGTTATAAATAAAAAAATTAAAAATATATATATTTATTTACTCAGGGGCCCTTAGTAAAAGGCCTGCAGTAGTATAGACGCGTGTTTTGGGTGTGCGCAGAATCATTTTTCAGCGCAACTGTAAAAAATGCCTTTTTAAAAATTTTTGCCGAAAAGGTCTGAGACCTTACCGCCAGCCATTGACCTAGCGGTAAGGTCTCACACGGTAACCGGCGGTAATGGTCTACGCATGTAAAATGCCAATTACCACCCGATTACTGCTGGCGTGCCACAAAATAAAAATATTTTCCAGTGCACGTAGTGGACGTGCGTCAAAAATGAAATTACCACAAGGGCCACGCGGTAACTCAAAACTGACGTGTGTTGGGCGCACGTAGGCGCCTACATGGCTTAGAAAAAGGGCCCTTTATTCCATTATTTAGCCCATCCAACCGACAACTCCCAGAACAAGTTACAGAATTACATTCATCCTATATAATAATTTGCACCTCCAACGTTCCATGTCTGGCTGCCTGGGTTCGTAACATCTCCTGACATCAGCTAGCCTCCAGCGTTCCATTCCCCCTCACTGTCCCGCCCTCGCGTCAAGACGTAATGATGTCAGAGGGCGGAACAGTGAGAGGAAAGGGAACGCTGGAGGCGAGCTGACGTCAGGAGGGATGTTACGAACGGAACGGAAGCCAGCGCCAGCCAGCTAGAGAACGTTCAGGTACAAATCGAGGGGAGGAGAGAATCGCGGGACATCGAGGGGAGGGGAGGGCAGGGCAGAGGAGAATTGATGGACATGGATGGGATGGGAGGACAAAAGAGGAGAGAATCGCGGGACACGGATAGGAGGGCAGGGAAGAGGAGAATCGCTGGACGTGGAGGGGAGGGAAGAATCGCTGGACATGGAGGGGAGGGGCAGGGGAGAGAGAAACAAAAAGCTTACATGACAACCTTCCTAGGGCCCGTTTCTTTGTTGAGGAAACGGGCATGGTTCTACTAGTAATTTAATAAAACAATACAACATATAACAAAATTAAATTAAACAACAGTTCCAGCCTGACAATTTCTATTTCAGCTGATCAAATTGCTAGATTAAAATAAGCAAGTTTTACAAAACAGCCTTACGAAATCTCAAAAGATCATTAACAGATCTCGGAGAGAGAGAATCCTTGTTCCATGACCAGATCATAAAATAAGAGTAAACTTGAGAGTGAGCAAGCTCAAACTGAAAGGATCTGGCAGGAGGTAAAAGAAAACACCTCTCACCCTGAGAAAGTAATGATCGCTTAGGAGTATAAATTGGCAGCTTATCAGAAACATATCTTGGTGCCATGCCACGAAACACTTTCAACGCCAACACCAGCATTTTAAAATGCAATGAAAATAGAAGAGGTGGCATTGTAACCCAACAGCGATAGATTTTCATTAAGAATAAAGTCTAAAGGAGCTGAAGAAACTGGAAGGGTCCCACAGAAAAATAAAAAAAACCTTTTGGGAAATTTTTAGAAAACTGAGCAATGTACTGTGGGGGTTATGGTTATTGCAGAGAGAAGAACATTTTTTCACCTTCAGCATATGTTACTGAGGACACAGAACAATAATAATATAACTTCTGTACTTGGTATTATATGAACATTAACAATTATATGGACACTAGTAAAAAAAAGCCCCGTTTCTGATGCAAATGAAACGGGGGGCTAGCAAGGTTTTCTTCTGTGTGCATGTGGGAGTGTGTGTATCCCTACCCTCTGGCCTCTCTCCCCTCCCCCCTCTGAGTCCTTCACTGTTACAGAGCAAGCGATTTGATTTCGTGCTTTGCTGTTTTCCTTCACTGACTGTTTGTGTTACAGAGAGGGCGGGGCAGACACTCATGGGGAAACCGGATATCTCTCCCCCTTCACACTTCCAGCTGGAGGCTTCATAGAACGTTGGTGTTGCCTTTTATATAGAGAGATGTGCAGTATATTGGAAGAAAAAACTCAGGAGGCCCTGAAGGATCATCTACAGTAACATCTCACATTTGTTTACAAAGTAAACATTTTAAAATAATGTAAAAAAAAAAAAAAAGAATGCTGTATAGGGAGGACGTGTCCATCTATCTGTGACCTCACTGTGGTATTATTTTGACCAAACTCTTGACCCATGCTAATTATAAATGCTGCCTCAGCTTGGATCTGATCCAAGTTCTGATTCTTCCAAGCCCATAATTTGAGAGGTTTGGATGAATGCAAACCAGTACTTCCCAGCTTTATAAATTACCTCACACTCATTGGTCTGTATTAGCTGTGTTGTCACAATGGCATCAAACAGAGGAATAGACCAATTAGATCCCATTCTACATGAATTAATACCTGAATGTGTTCAAAATATGGCTGCTCCAAGGGGACCTTGCAGGAGAGAAGTTTAATTAACAGATTACATCATCAAGATTAAATTATATGCTACTAAACCAATGTGTCAGACTATATAATCCAACAACATTCAATGCATTAACTAAAATGGGTCTCTTGCTGTTCACAGTATTGCTGGTGATTGATGACTCTATTTTTCTGGCAAATACATGGAATACTGCTGAATTATACAGTTTGACATGTTTATTTATTTAGATTTTGCTCACACCTTTTTCAGTAGTAGCTTAAGGTGAGTTACATTCAGGTACTCTGGATATTTTTCTATCCCAGGAGGGCTCACAACCTAAGTCTGTACTGAGGCAACAGAGAGTTAAGTGACTTGCCCAAGATCACAAGGAGAAACAGTGTGATTTGAACCTGCCACCTCTGGATTGCAAGACCAGTGCTCTAACCACTAGGCCACCAGGTGGCCTAGTGGTTGTACATCGGTGTAGCAGCATATCATTTAATCATAATTATATAATCTGTTGATTGGAATGCTAGAATACATTAGAATATAATTATCTTGTCTGAGTTCAAAAAAAGAGGCAAATATTTATTTATATTGGGGCCCTTTTACTAAGCCGCGTAAGCGTCTACGCGCACCCAACACATGCCAAAATGGAGTTACCGCACGGCTACCACATGGCTCTTGCGGTAATTTAATTTTTTCTGCATGTCCGATGCGTGCGGCCGAAAAGTAATTTTTATTTTCTGCCGCGCATATCGGACACACGCCAAGTGGCATTAGGCACGCGTAGGTCATTACCACTCGGTTACCGCGTGAGACTTTACAGCTAGGTCAATGGGTGGCGGTAAGGTCTCAGACCCAAAATGGACGCACGGCAATTTTCATTTTGCCGCACGTCCATTTTTGACAACAATTTCTTTTTAAAGCCTTTTTTACAGCTTCGCTGAAAAATGATTCTGCGCGCTCCTAAAACCTGCGCCTACACTACCGCAGGCCATTTTTCAGCTCACCTTAGTTAAAGGACCCCATTGATATTTATTCAGATTTTAACTTCTGGAGCAGGCATAGCTGAAACATGGCCATACCGGGTTTCATTACATGGCTGTCCTCATCTTGGGAGCAGAAGAGTAGTCTAATGGTGAAAGTAGAGAGCTGGGAAGAAGATCCAAGTGCAAATCCCAGGGCAGCTCCTTCAGGCCTTGGGCAAGTCATTTAACCCTTCACTGCCTTGCGTCCACACTGTGTAGTTGGCACCAGGGCCGCCGAGAGGGGGGGGCAAAATTCCCTGGGCCTGGGACTCCAAGGAGGGCCCAGCGCTGGGGTCTCTCACCCTCTCCTGCTTCCAGGCCACCGGCGCCACAGTCCCCAGTCTCCACCTGCCTACCCTCAGCTCCCTTCTGCAGGCCACCCGGTCCCCTGCATTTAAAAAAAATCTCGAAATCGGCAGTGCCTTCTGTGTGAAAGCGGCAGATCGCCTAGGGCAGGCCTTCCCTCACTGTGTCCCGCCCTCCTCTGATGTAACTTCCTATTTCCACGAGGGCGGGACACAGTGAAGGAAGGCCTGCCCAAGACGATCTGCCGCTTTCACACAGAAGGTGCTGCCGATTTTGAGATTATTTCTTTTTTAAATGAAAGGGGTCGAATGGCAGGCAGAAGGGAGCTGAGGAAAGGTAGGTGGAGACTGGCGACTGCGGCGCCGGCAGCCTGGGAGCAGGAGAGGGAGATGACAGCAGTAACGACTGGGGGGAGGCGGAGGCGGGGCGGCCTTGCCCAGGGCCCGGCTCAGTCTCTCGGCGGACCAGGTTGGCGCTATTTTTATTTGTTTGAAGTTCATTAATGAATAATATAATAAAATAAATACTTTCAACTATTTCTTTTTGTTAACTTGGTTCCACTTTTTATATTTGGATCCACTGCCTCTGTCCTTTTACCCCTGCTCCCTCCTCCCCTGTGTCAGAAAGCCTCTTTCATTTTAAAGGATATTAAGTCAGAGAAGAGCCATCAATCAGTGCGTAGTGCAATTTTTTCAACACAGGGTCTTTCTTCTTCATCTCTGGAACCAGAGGTTTTCCATTGTGCAGTACGAGGGAGGCACTGCTCTCGCAGGCCTGCTTTTTGGGCTTGACGACTTCTTGCTTAGAGTCATCATAGTGTCGAAGAAGGACTGGTTTGTCAAATCCCTTTTCCTTCAGATCAGATAACTGTTTATTTCTGTCAGAATAGGATAAAAAATACATTTAGTTATTTTGAGGTTTTAAGACCAAAATACTTCAGGTAAACTGAACAGGCTCTAATTCCTGTAAAATCTCATTCCAGCTCCCTATAGCGAAGAGCCACCATGGGTCAAAATGTTATATTTCTTACAGAGTTGTAGGCTTGTGGCATTCGATCCTTGTATCCATCCATTCATCTGGGCTGCGAAAGAATAGAACTTGATGAAATTACAGATGAGAGCACTCACTTCAATTTCAAGCTCAAATGACAGGATTTGACTATTCACCTTTCCAAGTCCAGGCTCATGGGAGTTACATGCCGATATAGTAGATATTTAGGGCCCAATATTCAGCGCTATTTAATCGGCCAAGAACAGGCTCCTGACTGGATAAATAGCGCCTAGCTGGCTAAGCGCTAATATTCAGTTTCAGGAAGCAGGTGAAAGCTTGGCTCTTCAACCAAGCTTTTAATGGAAGAAGTAACTAACTTGTTAGTCTCTCACACACACAAGGAGTGACTCGGGCTGCACATACTGCAGCAGGATATGTTTATCCACTCCTAGCCTAGCTGCAATAATATTTAACCATCTCTCTGACCTCATGTGCAACGTTCTTCAAATCAGTCACCTTACTTTCAAATTCTTCCTACTTTCTTACTCATCTATATGTTACAACTTTGCCTTACTACTACTTAGCATTTCTATAGCGCTGCCAGGGTTACGCAGCGCTGTACAAGTTTAGACAAGGGGAAGGACAGTCCCTGCTCAAGAGAGCTTACAATCTAAAGCCCTGCACTACCAATTATAATGTTCTATTACATATTGTGTTGACATTGTAAGTAGTATATTATGCCATTTTGTATCAGTGGCGTAGCCACAGGTGGGCTTGGGTGGGCCAGGGCCCACCCATTTATGGCTCAGGCCCACCCAACAGTAGCACATGTTTAGTGGTAACTGGTGGGAATCCCAAGCTCCGCCAGCTGAAGATTTTCCCCTGATGGTAACAAAAACGCTACTGTCCATGACACCGGCACCTGCGCATGCTCAGTTTTCAATGCATGCCTGCTGCCAAGGTGGAAAGAAGCATTTTCCCACCAGCTGAGATAATTTTTTTTTTTTGGGGGGGGGGGAGAGAGAGAGAACACTTGGTGCCCACCTAATTCTTGCCTAGGCCCACCCAAAATCTGTTGTCTGGCTACGCCCCTGTTTTGTATTGTTACTTGAATATTTTTACTGCTGTAATTGTCTATTGCTCATGTTTGATCTATTCTTACTGTACACCGCCTTGAGTGAATTCCTTCAAAAATGCGGTAAATAAATCGTAATAGATAAATAAATACATAAATAATAAAAAGATAACCGGTTATCTCTGCTGAAAATTAGTGCTTAGCACATGATATAGCTGGTTATCTGCAAATATTCAAGTGCTGGCTGGCTAAGTTTAGCGGGCAAATCGGATTGCATAAATAACAGTCCTATCTTTGACCGCTATTAACTAAACTGGCCAGTGCTGAATATTCAGATTGCAGGTTAAGTTAGAGCTGGCCAAAAAAACCCCCCCCAAAAAAGGGATATTCAATGCCAGTCACTGGAAATGTCCCGGCATTGACTATCCAGGGTCAGCGCGCTGGTGGCTGACTATCAAGGGGTTAATATTTAGATCATGCCTTTCCAGTGGTAGTTCAAGGCAGTAGGTACTTCCCTGTCCCCTTCACTAAGATGCAGCAAAATCCAGGCTTAGTGTATGCTAATGCGGGACATTCCCATGCGCTAAGCCCAAATTTACTGTGGCAGTATATCTAGGATTTTTTTTGTTGTTGTTGTCGGCAGATCTTGGGAACACTTTCCACCTCTTATTTAGGAGGTGCTAGGTGGAGGGGGGGAATTCATCAAGCAGTGTTAGGGCTTTCTCACAGGCATTAGGGCCTTAACGTGCGGTAATGTGCACTAAGACGCCTATACCTATGGGCTTCTATGCATTTAGCACACGTTAAGGACCTAACACCTGTGCAAAGGCTCTAATGCTGCTTGATGAATTCCCTCCAAGTGCTTCTACTACTACTTACTATTTCTATAGCGCTACTAGACATACGCAGCCCTGTACACTTGAACATGAAGAGACAGTCTTTGCTTGACAGAGCTTACAATCTAATCAGGACAGACAAACAGGACAAATAAGAGATAAGGACAAAGAGTAGCAAAATTCCGGAATCCAAACAGTAGCAAGATTCCATGCAGAATCCCAAACAGTAGCAAGATTCCAGAATCCCAAAGACTACTACTACTTATCATTTCTATAGCACTACTAGATGTACACAGCACTGTACACTTGAACATGAAGAGACAGTCCCTTCTCGACAGAGCTTACAATCTAATCAGGACAGACAAACAGGACAAATAAGAGATAAGGACAAAGAGTAGCAAAATTCCGGAATCCAAACAGTAGCAAGATTCCGTGCAGAATCCCAAACAGTAGCAAGATTCCAGAATCCCAAAGACTACTACTACTTATCATTTCTATAGCACTACTAGACGTACATGTAAGACAGTCCCTGCTGGACAGAGTTTACAGTCTAATCAGGACAAACAAACAGGACAGATAAGAGATAAGGGAAAGGGAAATGGGACTTGATATACTACCTTTCTGAGGTTTTTGCAACTATATTCCAGGGGCGTAGCCAGACTTCGGCGGGAGGGGGTCCAGAGCCTGAGGTGAGGGGGCACATTTTAGCCCCCCCCCCGGCACCGCCGACCCCCCCCCCACCAACTTTGACCCCCCCCCCTCCTGCCGCCAACCCGCCGTCGCCTACCTTTGCTGGCGGGGGACCCCAACCAATCTCTTCTTCCCAATCCCGCACAAGGCTTCAGACTCAGAAACAAAACAAAGAAAGAAGACCGGCTGGCAGGGGGTTGGGGTCCCCCACCAGCAAAGGTAGGCAACAGCGGGTTGGCGGCAGGAGGGTCCAGGGGCAAATCTATGCTCGGCGACTCAGCGTTCTCAAACTTGCACTTTGGTAGCACTCTAAATCGCTTTGTCGTCCAATAGAGGACTCATCTATCGACCCCTGAAGAAGGCTTTTCTGCCGAAACATGGACCATGTAGGGTCCCAATAAACTTTGTTTGGAGCTCTTATCTCTGTGGTTGGGCTGGTCACTTGGACTTGGCTTTCTTCCACCCTGAGTCTGCTTTGCTTGCGTTATTGTGGAAGGAGTGGACCCCCCCTTTTTTTCTCCTTTTTTTTTCACCAGTGAAAACATAACTGTTTAAGGAGTCCTCTTACTAAACCACGGTAAAAAGTGGCCTGTGGTAGTGTGGGTGCATGTTTTTGGCATGTGCTAGGACATTTTTTACCGCAGCTGGGGGAAAAAAAAAGGCTTTTTTTTTTTAATGAGGCAGTAAATGGCCGTGTGCTAATATTAAAAGTAACATGTGGCTATTTACTGCCTGAGCCCTTACCGCCACCCACTGACCTAGTGGTAAGGGCTCACACGCTACATGCGGGTGGGTACTCAAGCAGTGCCGTACGCCAATGTGGGCGTGCTGCCGATTATCACCGGGAACACCCCCACGGTAGAAAATAGAAACATATTTTCAACTGTGGGCAACAGCGTACACCAACTTCAAAATTACTGCCGGGTGGGCGTGCTACCCGGGCGGTAGTGTCGATTTGGCACGCGGTACACGCACAGTAGCCCTACTGCCTCTTTGTAAAAGGGACCCTAAGCGTGATATTCAGCATTTAAGTGGCTATGAAGACCCACATAAAGACAGGACTGATTTTATGCGGTTCTATTTAGGCGATTACTACTACTACTACTACTTAACACTTCTATAGCGCTACAAGGCATACACAGCGTTGTACACCATACACATAAAGACAGTCCCCGCTCAAAAAGCTCACAATCTAAATAAGACAACAGATAACAGACAGAACAACTAAGGGGTAAGGGGAATTAAAGAGGAGGGGGTAAAAGGTACAGGCAAGTGAGCAGTGGTTAGGACTCAAAAGCGGCGTCAAAGAGGTGGGCTTTTAGCTTGGATTTGAAGACGGCCAAAGACGGGACTAGACGTACATGCTCTGGAAGTCTATTCCAGGCGTATGGTGCAGCGAGATAGAAGGAACGAAGTCTGGAATTAGCAGTAGAGGAGAAGTGGACAGACAAGAGAGATTTGTCAACAGAACGGAGTGCCCGAGGGGGGGCGTAGGGAGAGACAAGAGTGGAGAGGTACTGGGGAGCAGCAGAGTGAATACACTTATAGGTCAGTAAGAGAAGTTTGAATTGAATGCGGAAACAGATAGGGAGCCGATGAAGTGACTTAAGGAGAGGGCTAATGTGAGCATAGCGATTTTGGCGGAAAATGAGTCGTGCGGCAGAGTTCTGGACTGATTGAAGAGGAGAGAGATGGCTAAGTGGGAGGCCGGTGAGAAGCAGGTTGCAATAGTCTAGGCGAGAGATTACCTTGACCGATTAATTGCTGAATAATTGGCACTTAACTGGCCGCTCCCAGAACACCCCCAAAATAACTGGTTTTGTGTTAGGTGCTAACCGGACATTTTCAGCGGCTCTATCCAGTTAAGTGTTGCTAAGTATGACCGGTTAACCCCAGGCAGTAGATATAAACAGCCGCTGGTTAAATCATGTTGATTATCGACCCCTTCCTATGCTGTCACATGCAGTACTATATTGGTAAGTACCTCTGGCTGTTTTGCCCTCAGTTTAAGCAGCATAATTTAGAATTCAGTAAAAAGATTGAATTAATTAACGGGGTGGCGACTTATTTTAAACTTCCTTTAAGAGTGATAAGCTAGCATGGTGAGCAGGAAAATGACAATTTTCTGATGTCCCCAAGTGAATAGAAAATGTAAATGTATCCCTTAAATAAACTAACCTAGATGCAATGAAATATGGATTTCTGTAGTACTGTGCAGGTCTTTTTCTGCCGTTATCTACTATGTTACTATCCAGCTTATTTTCAAAGGAGATCGCCGGCCATCTTCCGACACAAATCGGGAGATGGCCAGCGATCTCCTGAACCCAGCCAATTCGGTATAATCGAAAGCCGATTTTGGCCGGCGCCAGAGGCGTAGCCAGACACCCAATTTTGGGTGGGCCTGGGCCCAAGATGGGTGGGCAGAAGAACCCCACCCCATCCCATAGGTGATTTGGTCTCTCCTCTCGCCTGCATGCCATATGGTCTCTCAAATATCCCTCCTCCCCTGCACATCTTTTAAATTTCAGATTTTCAGTGAGGAGCAACTAATACACACTACTCATGTAGGCCCCACATCCTTCCCACTGATACAGCTTCCTGTTTCCGCATAGGCAGGAATACGTCAGAGGGAAGGCTGTGGGGCCGGTGTAAGCAGTATGTATCAGTCGCTGCTTCCTGCAGGCGAAGATCTGCTATTTATAAGGTATGCAGGAGGGACAGTTGTTGGGAGTTTTCAGTGTGGGAATCTCTGCCGGCCACATCATAGGTGTGCTACTACTGGTGGGCCTGGGCCCACCCAAGCCCACCCTTGGCTACGCCACTGGCTGGCGCCAACTGCTTTCCGTCGCAGAGCCGGCCAAATTTCAATGGGGCGTGTTGGTAGGGTAGCGAAGGCGGGATGGGGGCGGGATGGGGGCGTGCTCACGAGATGGCCGGCTTCGCCCGATAATGGAAAGAAGAAAGCCGGCCCTGACGAGCATTTCGCCGGCTTCACTTGGTCCCTTTTTTTTCAGCACCAAGCTTTAAAAAGGTGCCCCAACTGACCAAATGACCACTGAAGGGAATCGGGGATGACCTCCCCTTACTCCCCCAGTGGTCACCAACCCCCTCCCACCCAAAAAAAATAATTTTTTTTGGCCAGCCTCTATGCCAGCCTGAAATGTCATACCCAGCTCCATGACAGCAGTATGCAGGTCCCTGGAGCAGTATTTAGTGGGTGCAGTGCACTTCAGGCAGGTGGACCCAGGCCCATCCCCCCCTACCTGTTAACACTTGTGGTGGTAAATGTTAAGCCCTCCAACCCCCCCCCCCCCACAAAACCCACTGTACCCACATGTAGGTGCCCACCTTCATCCCTAAGGGCTATGGTAGTGGTGTACAGTTGTGGGGAGTGGGTTTTGGGGGGCTCAGCACCCAAGGTAAGGGAGCTATGCACCTGGGAGCAATCTGTGAAGTCCACTGCAGTGCCCCCTAGGGTGCCCAGTTGGTGTCCTGGCATGTGAGGGGGACCAGTGCACTACAAATGCTGGTTTCTCCCATGACCAAATGCCTTGGATTTGGCCGGGTTTGAGATCGCCGGCATTAGTTTCCATTATCGGCGAAAACCGATGCCGGCCATCTCTGACATTTGGCCGGCCCCAACCGTATTATCGAAACAAAAGATGGCCGGCCATCTTTTTCGATAATACAGTTCGGGGCTGCTCTTTGCAGCGCCGGCCAAATAGATGACCGGCCATCTATTTGGCCGGCGCCATTCGATTATGCCTCTCCACATTACTGCAAATCTATCACTTAGCTTTACTAGCCCCTCAGATATCAGCTGGGAAACAATTCACACAGAAAGCATTTGCGAAGATAGGTTGATTACATTGGTATCTGTGCTAACTGCAGTCTCTCCACTGCCCAGCGATACACAGCTTTCCATTCTTTCTCTTCAGACTCGGGGTCTCTGTTCTGAAATATCCAACCTGCAGAGAAAACCCAAAAAAACATTTAGAATTAGTTTATCTATAAGAATCCCTGAGAGATATAACAACAATAAAGCAAACATACAATGTGAATATCCTGTACACCCTCAATATGGATTAGCCTCCCCCCAAACCATCCAAAATCATAAAAATTAAAGGCAGGTTACCCATGTGCAATAAGGACAAATTCCTTTGTGAAACTTCCTACCCACCCCCCTCCTCCCACCCTGTCAGACTGTCATAGTAATGCTTGAATGTTTTCACTTATATACACTGTCAGCTAGCACATTTGCTTATTTCCGATCTGACGAAGAAGGGCAACCTTCGAAAGCTAATCAAGAAATGTATTAAGTTATGTCCAATAAAAAAGGTATCATCTTATTTTCTTTTCCATGTTTTATTTTGTTTGATTTCTATTGATAACCTTTGTGAAACAAAAAGTGGCTAGAGCTGATCTAAACGTTAAGCAAAACGCCTTCAAATTTTGTTTCGGAAGATAAGTCTTCCAGAGATTAGTAACTTGGTGATTGCTTGAGATCTGAACCGTGATTTTTTCATGGGTGATCTGAGAAGTTGGGCGTGTGTTGCTCAAGGGAGCAAAGAGTCTGATGAAACCTTGCTTGCCCGCTATTTTCAGCTTTTCTGAGTTGTAGGTAACTTTTACCATGTTTCCATCCCTGTAATCTAATTTCTAGTCTAGACCATTTATCATTCTCCTGTAATATGTCACCTTCGGGTCGGTAAATCTTACCTTGCTCCTCACACATTCTTGATGACATTGAGAAACTGATGGTCTCATATACATGTGGTTGTGTAACAGGAACTAAACAAATAACAAAGGAAAATATTAATGAATCTGTATCACTTATTCCCATACAGTAATTACGTATTGATAGTTTTATTTCATGCTCAACAGACTTAAGGGCCTTTTACTAAAATGTCCAAATTAGTGTGCACTAAGTACAAAGCTTGTGCAGTAACGGATGGGGATGTCCCCAGCATCTACAAGGGAGGAAAAAAAATCTTTATCATATATTAAGGGGGGCAATTCTATGACTGGCACCTGCTAGGAGCTCCATGGTGCGACCTCACCTTGAGTATTGAGTACTGCATTCAATTCTGGTTGTCGTATCTCAAAAAAGATTAGCAGAATTAGGTTCAAAGAAAAGTGACCAACAGTGACGATCCTAGGTCGGCTGCCACCCGGGGCGGATCGTCGATGCGCCCCCCCCTGGGTGCAGCACGACCCCCCCCCCCCCCAGGGTGCATCTTTAGCTGCGGGGAGCAGTCGTGCGGCTCTCGGCTCCGCTGGCTCCCTGCTCCCTCTGCCCCGGAACAGGATACTCAGCTAAAACTGGCCTCTACTGGAGCTATGATGCCATGAGCGTTTAGTCATGACTACTAGGGGTTTTTCTTCATTCCTCCACCAGCATTAGTACTCTTCTCCTCTATGTCACCCAGCCGTTACAATGATCTGTAGTCCTCAGTTACAGACCACAGACTGCATCCTCTTCTAACTGATGGCTAAGACTACTTCTCCTTGCATCTGTGAACCAGGTCCAACCCAAGGGTATCTAATGTTCTATGCTCAAGACCCTTCTCCTTCACCATCTCCCCTTCCCTATCTCTTCCTCCAACCTCTTCCCTTCGTTAACCCCTTTCCACTCCCAGTGTTCATCACCTGTGTTTCTCTACCCCTTCCAGAGTGGCAAAATTTGGGGGCAGTCGTTAAACAAGATGCAGTGTGGTTGGTGTGGAGCCTTGATCACCTGTGCAACTCAAGGTCTGCCACATCCCACTGCCTCCAAAGCAGGTAGTTCAGAGCAGCAGAACTTGAGCACGTACACATGATCAAAGCCCCAAGCCAATCACAAAGCGGAAGGGAAAAAAAATGAATAATTCCAAGAACTCCAATAGTCAGATGCTCTTCAAAACATCAATGTGTTTATTCTCCAACAAGAAATGCCAGAGTAGACCAGACCTAACACGGACCGTGTTTCGACAATCAGCCTTACTCAGGGCTTCCTTCAATAATGAATACTGAGACAGATGGAAGAATTAAAATCTCTTATGTGCTATGATCCAAGTTGTATGCGCTAAAATTATCTGGCTCTAAGAAATTCAGTACAAGGTGTAATACAAGTGCTTCCCATAATGCAGCATATATGGTATCAAACCGGTTTGATATCGTATATACTGTTAGTGCATACAACTTGGACCCCTGAGGAAGGCTGATCGCTGAAACACGGCCTGTGTTGGGTCTGGTCTACACTGGCATTTCTTGTTGGAGAATAAAACATTGATATTTTGAAGAGCATCTGACTATTGCGGAGTGGAGGAGTGGCCTAGTGGTTAGAGCACTGGTCTTGAAATCCAGAGGTGGCTGGTTTAAATCCCACTGCTGCTCCTTGTGATCTTGGGCAAGTCACTTAACCCTCCATTGCTTCAGGTACAAACTTAGATTGTGAGCCCTCCTGGGACAGAGAAATATCCAGTGTACCTGAATGTAGCTCACCTTGAGCTACTACTGAAAAAGGTGTGAGCAAAATCTAAATAAATATTTGAGATTCTACATAGAATGTTGGTACTATTTGAGATTCTACACAGAATCTTGCTAGTGGAAGAGTGGCCTAGTGGTTAGAGCACCACTCTTATAATCCAGAGGTGGCTGGTTCAAATCCCACTGCTGTTCCTTGTGATCTTGCACAAGTCACTTAACCCTCCATTGCCTCAGGTACAAACTTAGATTATGAGCCCTCCTGGGACAGAGAAGGTGTGAGCAAAATGTGAGTTTTTGGAATTATTCATTTTTTTCCTTCCGCTTTGTGACTGTTCATTTGACTCCTGTGGAATTCTTCTTCCCCTTCTGCTTCAGTTTCAAGGCCCCATGCTAACCCTGTTGAGTCTTGTTTAGAGATGATGACTGCGGTGCCAGTGCTGCCCTCCCCCCCCCCCCCCAATTGTGCAGACCTAGGCAGATGCCACATCTGCCCTAATGGTCAGACCAGCTCCACGTGGCATCCCTAATTCCGGCTGACTGCAGGCCCAGCATCTGGGCTCGACTATCCGACCCAGGTCTCCCACACAGCAAGCAAACAACACTGACAGGAAGTCATCACATCGACATCATTGTTCCTTTATAGAAACTTAATTTGGCAAGCATAAACCCACCAAGACAGAGAATGCTGTGATAATGGGACTTTCCAGTGTGCATTAGACAATAATTAATACAGAAGTAGCATTTCAGTGAGGGGAGTTAGCTGGGCCTTGGCAGACAGGGAAAGCAGGCAGTTCGGGAACAGAATATCCGATTTCAGTTTTACTCTCACCTCTGTTTCCAGGAGGCTTGTTAGGTGCAGCTTCCCTGTTCCTCTTTTCTTTCACATTCTCTGCTAGTGTCACGCGCTTCTTATTTTTCTTGCTTTTGACTTTTTCCACTTTCTTGGTGGCAGTGACCTCAGGCGCAGCTGGCTTGTTGCTCCGTTCCTGGGCTCCTACTTTCATACCACGGCCTACTGGTGCCTGCCAGTACTTTTTAGGGTACACAGCACCTTCTGTGAGCTCCGTCCAGCTCTGGTTCAGCACATTTACCAGTCCCTGGGGGAAATTCGTCTCATACTGAGAAAAAACATCCAATAGTTTCTCAACTTCATAGAGCAAGGACGGTGCGTTGCATTTACAGTCATCAAATGGACTCATCTGAAGGTCTTCATTAGACGGAGGAACCTGGGAGAGCTTAGGACCTTCCATGTCACCTTTCATCATGGTGGAAGTGAGTATCTCAGGCAGAGTGGCATGCTTCTCTTTTCCTGTTGCATCATCGTTCAGTAAAACCTCTTCATTTCTTTCACTCATATGTCCAGCTTTTTGCTTTTCACTTAGACAAAGGTAGAAAATAGAGTGCAATTGTTAGTATCAATTCTAGTTATTTCTGTTGCTGAATGGAAGCTGTTGAGTGCTAGTCTGTTGAGAACGTGGAGGGGCATTTTTGATATGACGTCTGAATCAAAACGTCCAAAATCTGAACAGGAAAGATGGTCATTTACGGTCATTTTCAACAAACAAAAATGTCTATCTTTTCCTTTTGAAAATACTGTTTGGAAAAACGTTTTGTGATTTGGACGTTTTAGTTTTTGGTCCATTTTCTAACAAAAAACGTCCAAAATAGAGGAGTGGAACAAAACAAAACTGTCCAGGACTAAAACTTAGATGTTTTGAGCTAGACCAGCACTAAACTTAGGTGTTTTGAGCTAGACCTGTTTTATGACAAACAGCTGCAGTGGGAATTGAACTCACTTCCCCAGGATCAAAGTCTACTGCACTAACCACTAGGCAGGATCAAAGTCTACTGCACTAACCACTAGGCTACTCCTCCACTCCACACAAAAAAAGTGCCCCTTAAGACCAGATGATCACTGGAGGGAATCAGGTATCACCTCCCTTTACTCCCCCAGTGGTCACTAACCCCCTACCACCCCCAAAAAACGTGATTAAAAATATTACTTGCCAGCCTCTATGCCAGCCTAGAGGATGGCAAGTAATATTTTTAATCACATTTTTTTTAAAACAGGTCTAGCTCAAAATGTCTAAGTTTTAGTCCTGGGGTCTAACTCAAAACGTCTAAGTTTTACTCCTGGACATTCTTGTTTTGTTTCATTATGGCTGAAAAACTTCTAAGCAGGGTTGCCAGGTGGAAAATTTTTTTCCCACCCAAACGAGCCCAAAACCCGCCCAAAGTCAAACCCTGCCCCTGACACCCCGCCCCCACCGTCATCAACCCCGCCCCCGCCGTCATCGGCCCCGCCTCCCCTGTCATCGGCCCCGCCCAGAATGTCACTAACCCCGCCGAAAACGTCACTAACCCCACCCCCACGGCCGAAAAAACCGCTTTAAAAACCGCCCAAAAGCCCCAAAACAAGCCCAAAAAACCACAACCCGCCGCGGGCAAAAATTTCCCGCGGCGGGTCACGGAAAACCGCCCAATTGGGCGGTAAAACCACCCACCTGGCACACATTGCTTCTAAGTCTTAGGAACGCCCAAGTCCCGCCTTGAACACGCCCCTGGCACACCCCCCTTGAGATTTAGATGCACTTCTGAAGGACTTCAGAGAAAAACATCTAAAAAGAGGTTTCGAAAATACTGATTTGGACGTTTTTGTGAGAAAAACGTCCAAATGCAGACATGCCACTTTTTGGATGTTTTTCTCTTTTGAAAATGAGTCTGCTAGTAACATTGTAAATGACAGCAGATGAAGACCAGTATGGTCCTTCTAGCCTTCCCAGTCAAGTGGCTAGAGTTATACCTGATGCTCCTTAAAAAAAAAAGTTGCTTACCTGTAACAGCAGTTTTCCATAGACAGCAAGATTGAGTCAGGCACACAAGTGGGTGACATCATCTAACGGCACAGGGACAGATCTGGTTTCCCACAGCTTAGAGCTTAAAGTTCTGAACATGATTGGCTTTTTTCACCGGTTCCTCAGTTAGTCTGAGAGCTGTAGAACGCAAACAACGCTTGGGGAGGTGGGTGGGATTGCGTGCCTTATCAATCCTGCTGTCTATATCTGTTACAGGTAACATAGTAACGTAGTAAATGACAGCAGATAAAGACCTAAGCAGTCCATCCAGTCTGCCATCAGTCACACATTATCAATTCATGATCGATTCATGTATCACATTGCAAATGTGTACTTGATCCTGATCTTTCTTTGCCAAACTGTAGAAGCTACCTTGCTTTTCTGTCGACAAGCAGGGCTGAGTTAGGCGCACACTGGGTAATTCCAAAGCTTAGGGCTGCTCAGTCTTGAATTAGGTTAGGCTTTTGAGCAGACTGCACAGTCAAGCTTAAGAATTAGAGATTGACCAGCATCACATGACAAACACACTAGCTAGCTTATTTTCGAAAGAGAAAGACGCCCATATTTCGACCCAAATCGGGAGATGGGCGCCTTTCTCTCATGGGCACCCAAATCGGTATAATCAAAAGCCGATTTTGGGCGCCTCCAACTGCAGTCTGTCGCGGGAACGAATAAAGTTGGCGGGGGCGTGTCGGAGGCGGGGTGAAGGCGGGACTGGGGCGTGTTTAGCAGCCGAGGAGAGATGGGCGCACTCGGCCGATAATGGAAAAAAGAAAGGCGGCAGTAGCGAGAATTTGGCCCGCTTTTTTTGGACCCTTTTTTTTCATGAACAAGTCCCCAAAACGTGCCCCAACTGTCCAGATGACCACCGGACAGAATCGGGGATGACCTCCCCTGACTCCCCCAGTGGTCACTAACCCCCTCCCACCAAAAAAAAAATAACTTTAAAAACGTTTTTTTTCCAGCCTGTATGCCAGCCTCAAATGTCATACCGAGCTCCATCACAGCAGTATGCAGGTCCCTGGAGCAGCTGTTAGTGGGTGCAGTGGACTTCAGGCAGGTGGACCCAGGCCCACCCCTGCTACCTGTTACACTTGTGCTGGTAAATGGGAGCCCACCAAACCGCCCCCAAAACCCACTGTACCCACATCTAGGTGCCCCCCTTCACCCATAAGTGCTATGGTAATGGTGTAGAGTTGTGGGGAGTGGGTTTTGGGGGGGGGGAATTTGGGGGGCTCAGCACCCAAGGTAAGGGAGCTATGGTCTTGGGAGGTATTTTACATTTTTTTGTAATTGTTACAAGTGCCCCCTAGGGTGCCCGGTTGGTGTCCTGGCATGTGAGGGGGACCAGTGCACTACGAATCCTGGCCCCTCCCATGACCCAGTGCCTTGGATTTGTTCATTTTTGAGCTGGGCGCCTTCGGTTTCCATTATTTCTGAAAACCGAAACCACCCAGCTCAAATCCGCCCAAATCCAATGCATTTGCCCGGCACCAACCGTATTATTGAAACAAAAGATGGACGCCCATCTTTTTCAAAAATACAGTCTGTCCCGCCCCTTCACGGACCCGTCCTTGGAGATAGTCGCCCATGGAAATGGGCGTCCGCGTTCGATTATGCCCCTCTATGCTTCACTGAGGTGGAGGAGTGAGGAAGTGAGAGGGGAGATCTTAAAGGTCGGTACTGTTTATGTATCACTAGCACATGTTATATGGTTGTGATCATATTCATGTTGTATTCTACGTTCTCTTGTTCAGCGGCTTGATTCATTATTTTTTGTATTTTATTCATTTTTGTACCATTTTAATACAATTTTACAGTCTTTTATACCTTTGTATGTTACTTGCATATTTGTTTTTTACAATTTCATATGTTTTATATATTGTTATATTTTTGTGTTTTATTTGTGTTTCACTTGCTTATTTGTTTATAGGTTTTATATGTATTATTGTTTTAGACCTCTGATACAGGCACTTTTGCCGAAACATGGTTCTGAGTTGAGTCTTCAAGTTCAAAGTGTATGAGTGTATTGACCACCAATACATACTACAGCTAATCATTTCTGGTCCATTGTGTGTTTTTGAAGAGCCGTCCCACCTCCCTACTTCTTTTGTATGTTTGGATTTTGCTTTTGTAGGGATTTGAGTTCCTCCACCTTTTAGGTGGTTTCTTTCCGCTTTCATTTAAAATGACTACATATCCCTAATTTATAGCTGGATGGAACAGTGTACCCAATGATTGAGAGTCCCTCTCATTTGGAATCTGTAAATTCTGCCTTTGTTGCATCACCCCCCCCCCCCCACTCCCCAGAGCCCCAAATAAGTTGAGGACCAAACCTAGGTCTCCCACACTGCCTTCAGTCATACACTAAACTATTTGGTAGTTAGATCATGAATATTAAAATTTAAAAACATTTCCCAGAAATTATCAAAAAAGCAACATTTCTAAATTAGTCTGTTGATAGGTTAGGGTGGTGGACTTTGGTCCTGGGGAACTGAGGAGCTGAGTTCGATTCCCACTTCAGGCACAGGCAGCTCCTTGTGACTCTGGGCAAGTCACTTAACCCTCCATTGCCCCATGTAAGCCACATTGAGCCTGCCATGAGTGGGAAAGCGCGGGGTACAAATGTAACAAAAATAAAATAGATACTATTAGAGATTCTACATGGAATGTTGCTACTATTGGAGATTCTAAATGGAATGTTGCTATTCCACTAGCAACATTCCATGTAGAAGGCTGCGCAGGCTTCTGTGCAGGACGTCAGACTCACAGAAGCAGAAGCCTGCGCGGCCACATTGGTGATCTGCAAGGGCCGACTTCTACATGGAATGTTGCTAGTGGAATAGCAACATTCCATGTAGAATCTCAAATAGTAGCAACAGTGGAGGAGTGGCCTAGCGGTTAGGGTGGTGGACTTTGGTCCTGGGGAACTGAGTTTGATTCCCACTTCAGGCACAGGCAGCTCCTTGTGACTCTGGGCAAGTCACTTAACCCTCCATTGCCCCATGTAAGCCGCATTGAGCCTGCCATGAGTGGGAAAGCATGGGGTACAAATGTAACAAAAATAAAATAGATAGATAAAGTTATAGATATTTAACTACTACATGATGAGGATACAGAATCCCACCCTCATTCCATCCCCCTGGGACTACAGACACCTTTACCTGTTAATAACAGCAGAAAGGCGAGGGTTAACGTTCATGGCCTTTACATCAGCAGGTAGTTCCTCTGGCATTTTTTTGACCCGCTTACTTGTTCTGATTTTGGTCTGAAATATAAAATTGAGGACATTCATCAAACAGCCAAACTGAGGGACCCTTTCACTAAAGGGTTGCCATGTGGCAACCTGGAACTACCCCTGGCCCACTGCAGGTGCCAGCGGTAGCTCTTCCCCCACAGCGCACCATTTCCGGCGCTAGCGGAAATATTTAACAAATATTTCTTCAGGGGGTTACCTGGCAGTAATCGGGCATCGGGTGGCAAACTTACTACACGATGAAAAAAAGGATCAAAATACCATTTACAAATAGAGTAATCTAAACAAAACAATGGTATGTCAATAATAACGTAAAGTGTGGAAATACGGAACCATAAAGTAATATTTCAGGACCACGAGTAATTGTTCAAGAATAATTTTAAAAAAAATGTAATTATTCAAACAATAATTTTTCACAATTGGAGAGGAAAAGACCTCATAACGACCAGAATCAACAATATTTAGGCTCTTTTAAGTAATGTGATTGGTCAAAAAGTAAAAATGGGTAAAAGAAAAACCTCCCAAGAAAAAAATCTTGGGTATTGGTAATGGTTTGGCTGAGTCTCCAGAAGAAGCTGTTGCGAAACGGGTCACTGTCGGGACCTCAGCCTTGAAGTAAAACTAAGAGGTTCATGTTACAAAGCATAAGAGACATAACGATTTTCAATCTACAGAGCAAGGAAATGTGATTTCATTAACAGAAGATTGGATATCCATGCCTGTGCTTTAACAGCTAAGTATTTTTTTAATATATTGATGAACAGTTGATCAGTTCAGAAATTCTTGTTAATGTAACACATATATTTGATTGTGGGGTAGATGGTACAGTGATTAAAGGTGCACTTAATTCTTGGATCTACTCTGCAAGATTTTTTCTTGGGAGGTTTTTCTTGACTGGTGATTACTTTTGACCAATCACATTTTTTTGTTTCTTTTTTTTGTTACATTTGTACCCCGTGCTTTCCCACTCATGGCAGGCTCAATGCGGCTTACATGGGGCAATGGAGGGTTAAGTGACTTGGCCAGAGTCACAAGGAGCTGCCTGTGCCTGAAGTGGAAATTGAACTCAGTTCCCCAGGACCAAAGTCCACCACCCTAACCACTAGGCCACTCCTCCACTGTTGCTACTATTTGAGATTCTACATGGAATGTTGCTATTCCACTAGCAGCATTCCATGTAGAAGTCGGCCCTTGCAGATTACCAATGTGGCAGCGCAGGCTTCTGCTTCTGTGAGTCTGACGTCCTGCACGTACGTGCAGGACGTCAGACTCACATAAACAGAAGCCTACGCAGCCTTCTACATGGAAAGTTGCTAGTGGAATAGCAACATTCCATATAGAATATCCAATAGTAGCAACATTCTATGTAGAATCTCCAATAGTATCTATTTTATTTTTGTTACGTTTGTACCCTGCGCTTTCCCACTCATGGCTCAATGCGGCTTACATGGGGCAATGGAGGGTTAAGTGACTTGCCCAGAGTCACAAGGAGCTGCCTGTGCCTGAAGTGGGAATCGAACATTACTTAAAAGAGCCTAAATATTGTTGATTCTGGTGGTTATGAGGTCTTTTCCTCCCCAATTTTGAAAAATTATTGTTTGAACAATTTAATTTTTAAAACCTTATTCTTGAGCAATTACTCAAGGTCCTGAAATATTACTTTATGGTCCTGTTGTATTTCCACACTTTTACGTTATTATGAACTTACTACAGGGCCATTTCATTTTGGGCTATTTCCACCCACTGTGGTAAAACAGCCCAGGGGTCCCTTTACCGTAGCTTAACAAAAGGGCCCCTGAGAAGAGAGCGGTTAACCTGCTCCCTTTACTGAGCAGACTGGATAGACCAGGCTGGTCTTCATCTGCCGTCATTTACGATGCTGCTGTGAAGTGAAGAGGTGAAAATACCTGGTCATGGAAAAACAGAGGTCCGGGAATCAGGGCTGACGCTGTCATTGCCTCGGGAGATGTCGGTGCTGGAGTGGACAAGAGCAGAGGAGACCAAGGAAGTTCCCAAAATCAAGTTCCAAAATACACACAGACAGTTCCGACAGAAGTCTTTAAAATGATCTTCGCTAGTCTGTCCTGCCACCAGATGTAAAAAAACAACACACTGAAAATAATTGAATTAGGACAAGTTAGCAAAGGCGTCTTTGTTACCTTATGTACAAAAGTATTAACACCGCAAAAAGCTGTTGATTAGCTACTCAAAGAAGGGGCAGGAATTTAACAACAAAACTTGCAAATTTGTCAGTCTCTTCAAAAAAAATCAAGTGCTCCAGTAGATGCAAAACTGCAGACAAGCTGCAAATTCCACAAGAAACTGCAGTGCTTCTCGTGTCCTCCCCAGTTTAGACAGCAAGGTTGAAATCAAATGCCACACGGTAGCCTGTCTCCCTGGGAAAGTGCTGCAAAGTGTCTCCTCTGAGAGACTGCCAGGGTCAGGGTGACTCTCTCTCTTGCAGCTAGAGTTTGAGGGTTGGTTGCTTAGCTACCTTCTGCTTTCAAATGCATTGCACACAGTCTTTTCGGATTGCTTATTGGAAGGAAAAGAAGAAATGAACCTTCGTCTCCCGCCTCCCAGAAATGCCTCCTCTTAATTATTTGGCTCCTTTCCCTGTGTTACTAGTAGAAAATTCAAGATAGTATGGTGTGCTGCAAACCAAGTAGTACAAAAAAACAGAAGAAACCAGTCTTCGCAAGGAAATCAACAATAAACAAAACAGCAAAGATGACCAACAAAAAGCAAAAAAAAAACAAAAAATATAAAAATAAAATATATATATAAAAAACATCAAAATTTAAAATTAATCATAAAATATGTATTTAAAAGATGAATCCATCAAAAACAAAAAATTACATAAAAAAAGACAACACTTTGGATGTAAAAATGAAGAATCAACTTTATTAGCCAAACTGTAGCAGGGAGAAAGGGACTGGACACAGCTGTCTTACCAATAAACTGAAGCTATAGTGCTCAATTGTACTGGAAACAAAGTTGTTGAGCGGAGAAGATCAGAGCAGTACAATTGAGCACTATAGCTTCACTATAGCTTCAGTTTATTGGTAAGACACACATATTCTTTTTATATTTGGATAGAATTAATAATCAACAGACGGCAGAGAAGACTCCTGATGCAGGCCAGTACGGCCGAAACACAGCTGTGTCGAGTCTCTTTCTCCCTGCTACAGTTTGGCTAATAAAGTTGATCCTTCATTTTTACATCCAAAGTGTCATCTTTTTTATGTAATTTTTTGATTTTGATGGATTCATCTTTTAAATACATATTTTATGATTAATTTTAGATTTTGACGTTTTTTATATATATTTTTTTATTTTTATTTTTATATTTTTTGTTTTTTTTTGTTTTTTGCTTTTGTTGGTCATCTTTGCTGTTTTGTTTCTTCTTCATGCTGCAAACCAAACAATTCTATTCGCTTCCAAACGCCAGCCATCTGAATATCGTATAGTTAACTACTCCAAAAAGGAGTCCCAACTTTATAAACACTTATTGCTAAATATTTCTTCACCAGGATGTCAGCAAGGCGACTGAGACATCCCAACCGAAATCTCCCTTGTAGAAGTATTTCCAAAACTTCTAGGGAGTGGAGGAGTAGCCTAGTGGTTAATACAGTAAACCCTGATCCTGGGGAACAGGGTTTATTCCCACCAGTAGTGTAGCCGGAGTTTAATTTTTTGACGGGCCCGGAGGTGAACTTGGTGGGCACAGGTCTCGCATTTCCTCTCCACCAGCCACCACCCCTCCCCGCCCGCCACCGCATTTCCTCTCCATCTGCCCGCTGCCAACGCATTTCCTCTCCATCCGCTACCCCCCCCCCCGCGCGACAGTCCCCTGCACATGGTCAGTTCTGGTCATTTTTACTGACCTGAAGCACCGTTCTCCCTCCAGCACCGGCGATTCCTATAGCCAGCCTTCTGCCAGTGCATGTCGTCGGAGCCTCTTCTCAGGCGCCTCCCACCCATAGGAGCCGACTCTGTGGGTGCTTGAGCACCCCCAATATTGAGAAAATTCCTTGTATGTGTCCAGGGAGGGGTTATTTCCACTAGGCTTAGCACCCCCAATAATTTTGAAAAGTTGGCTCCTATGCTCCCGCCTACTCTGCAGCTTCCTGTTTTCCGCAAAGGTGGGACGCAGGAAGTTGCAGAGTAGGCGGGACGTGCCTGAGAAGAGGCACCAACGATGCACGCTGGCAGAAGGCTGGCTATGGGAATCGCCGGTGCTGGAGGGAGAACGGCGCTTCAGGGCAGTAAAAGTGAGCAGACCACGCGGATGGGGAGAGTGGGCAGAAGAGGCTGGCCAGGCCTGGAGCTCTCCTTGTGACTCTGGGTAAGTCACTTAATCCTCCATTGCCCCAGGTACAAATATCTGTATATACCACATAAACTGCCTTGATTGCAGTTGTAAAAACCACAGAAAAGCAGTATATAAAGTTCCATTCCCTTGATTAAACTGCACTAAAACATGAGTTTAGCACATTTTAATGTGGAACTTTACTGCACTCTAAGCCAGTGTTTCCCAAGTCCGGTCCTGGAGTACAGGTTGCCAGTCAGGTTTTCAGGATATCCATAATGACTATGCATGAAAGAGATTTGTACATAATGGAGGCAGTGTGTGCAAATCAAGTTCATGCATATTCATTGTGAATATCTTGAAAACCTGACTAGCAAGGGGTACTCCAGGACTGGACTTGGGAAACACTACTTTAAACCCATATTTATGATGCCAGTATTTTAAGTTTTGTTTTGTTTGCAGTTCCCATGTTAATTTTTCCATTAACACAGAGGACTTGAATAAAGTAACGCTGGACCATTTACTGCCTCCTGTTTAGGGGGAGCCCAACTGTTCCCACATTAAAGGGCCCTTTTACAAAGCTGTGGTAAGCACTAGCATGTGCTTACCATGGGGCACGCTGAAATGTCCTGTAGCAATTTTGGGATATGCGTACACTCCTCCCATGCTACAAAATAACATTTATGTTTTAGCTCTGGGGGCAGACAGTGGGCATGTTCTGCGCTAATCGGTTAGTAATTAAACTCTGGAATTCATTGCCAGAGAATGTAGTAAAAGAAGTTAGCTTAGCGGGGTTTAAAAAAGGTTTGGATGGCTTCCTAAAGGAAAAGTCCATAGACCATTTTTAAAATGGACTTGGGAAAAATCCACTGCTTATTTCTAGAATAAGCAGCATAAAATGTATTGTACATTTTGGGGATCTTGCCAGGTACTTGTGACCTGGATTGGCCACTGTTGGAAAAAGGATGCTGGGCTTGATGGACCTTCGGTCTGTCCCAGTATGGCAATACTTATGTACTTATGTACGTGGGCACTGCCACGTGCTAACTGATTTGATTAGGTTTAAAATATGAGCCTTTACCACCTTCATAATGAGTGGTGGTACGGGCGGTAATACTGACACAGCCCATTCAAAGTGAATGGGATGTGTTGACATTGCTTTGCGACAGCTGGTAGTGCAGCTTTGTAAAAAAAAAAAGGGAGGGGGGATAATTTGTAAACCACTTTGGCCACCTTTGTTGTTTTAGTGGTATACCAAGTTTTGAATAAACTATAAACATATTCTTACTTTTCATATAAAATAAATCCATTAGCATAAATGCAGAATACACACCTATGCTTAATCCCTATATTAATGTTCAAAAGTGAGGTGGGGATAGGGCAAGGCTGAAAATCATCTAGGGCACCTAAATCTAGACTGCACAACTTGACATTTCGTTCTTTAGATTGTAAGCTCATTTGAGCAGGGACCGTCCTTCTTTATTTTATTTTGTACAGCGCTGCGTAACCCTAGTAGCGCTCTAGAAATGTTAAGTAGTAGTAGTAATACTCTTTCACTTGCCCTGCAATGAAGGCATTTTCCATATACCCAACAGTGCTTCCAGGTTCTCATGAGTCTTCATGCCCAGTTTCAAAGGAAATTCCTGACAGTTTCCCCTTGAAGATGTCATGGTGGGCCAGTGCTGCAAGAATTCTTTAACTCATACATTTTGCAGATGTAAAGTACACGGGGTTAGTTACTCATGAAGATTTCTTACTGAAATACGTATGCCAGCTTTACTGACCCCGCTGTTCTTTACAAAGGGGGTCGGTAGTGTAAGAATTTTCAAGTCCTTTAAAAAATTTCTCCCTGGTATTTTAGCCATCATTTTACTCAAGATGGATAGAAAAGTTAACATTTCTGCAATATGCACAAGACCAAATGGGAAGGTAAATCCAATGTCAAACAAGGGGATTGGAAGGCACCAGGACAAAGTCCAAGATAAACCAGAAAATTCAGTAAAATCAATGGAGGTATTCACAATGCAATCTTTGCATGCAGTATACAGGATATACACGACAAGATATCCCAACACAGGCAGTGTTTCGGCACTTACGCCTTCATCAAGGGACCTGCCAAAGTAGCACCAACATCGGAACTGCAAGCTGCTACCGTCTATTCAATGTAAGTATACAAAATGCTAATCTAAATACCAAAAGTTGGTGGCATCCTCTCAAAAAGGTGCAAAAAGCGCCATCGTTTTGATTTCAAAGGTTTTACATTCCTGGATTGTCTTCAAAATTTCCTTTTAAGACAATCCAGGAAGGTAAGACCTTTGATGTCAAAATGATGAAATATTTTGACACCCACCAGACAGGACTTAACAAAGATTTGGGCTTTCTATCCCACTATCTAACATAAATTCTACACTTTGTCACTGTGTTATCTGCCATACGTGTGTGTGTGTGTGTGTGTGTGTCTCTCTCTCTCTCATCCACCCAGCTCTCCCTGTTTTTCACCTAACCTATCTCTCCCTTTTCCTGTGAGACTGTCATTGGAATGCCTCTGTTTCACTTTATATTCTGATATTTGGCAACATTTGCTTATTTCCAATCTGAAGAAGTGTTACCTTTGAAAGCTAATCAAAAGATGTATTGTTAGTCCAATAAAAAAGGTATCATCTTATTTTATTTTTTCTGTTTTAATTTATTTATATTTATTACCTGAAATATTCTTATAATTCTTATGCTGAAAAAATTCACCATTTTGCCACAAGGACCTTTTATGGCACTAATTTCTGGTATTGCTGCTATACATTTTATAGCAATGTTGAACAGCATGGTTCATAAAAGTAAAACTGAGGGTTTGCCTGGGGTCTGATGCCCTTGCAGCTGGTCCTCCTGGGTAAGGGTTGCAACCCAGGAATCAAGCCTCAGATCTTTTAAATGGCCCTGCATGTACCATCTGTGCCACTAGGCTGGCCCTGAATGCTGTCCTTCTTAAAGAGAATTTAGTCTTAAATTCTAAAATGGCTATCCTAGAAAATTCTACTAGAGTTTAAACATGTAAACCTGAACATGTTTATGGAGGTTTTGAATTATTACTTTGATAATCAAGTCTCAGGCCTGAGTTGCCAAATAACTATACAATCTTCACTGTGCTAGCTCAGTTACATTTTGTATGGAGCTTGTAGCGTTATCAATAATGTGTTCATAAGGAATGTATTCTGTAATCAACAGTATTACTTCACTCTACTTGCTCGGGCACCCGACAACACAGACTCTTAATCTGATGTATGTCATCCAGAGCATGACTCACTAAAACGTTGTGGTGATAGCCTAAGCTTTCATGCACTTAACTCAAGCAGTTTGAGATAATTATAGAGGCAGAAAACAAGATTTTCAAAATGTTTTTATTCTGTAGGGAAAATAACACATAAACACAGCAGTCATTCTTGCTCAGGGGAAACAAGGGATAGAGAATTCATCTAAGAATAGCCAACAGGTTAGAAGGTCATGATTAAACGATAAATTGTGAAGGGCCTAATTACTTCCAAGGGAGTTTAGAGAAGCCTGCTTTGAATTTCACCATCCTTGTTCTTGCTGCTCTGTGCTGGTCTCCACAGTCTCATCTTCTCCAGAAGATGTCTATAGCTGGAAAAGTTCTGCATGGATGTGATGTCTGGGGTTATTAATTCATAAATGTGTTTGGACTAAACACACAAAAAAAATGCAATTCTATAAGCTGGTGTCTACACTTAGGTGACGGAAGAGAGGGTTCTAAAGTACACAAACAGCAAAAAGAAAAAAAGTACAATTGGGCCTTCAAGACTGTGACAAGCAAGAGTCGTTTATTCTGAAACACATGACACGGGCCGTGTTTCGGCATAACAACGCCTGCCTCAGGGGTCTAAGTCCTCAAAATAGTCTCCAAAATAGACACCAAAACTAAACAAATACTTGAGATAGTGCTAATAGATTTAATAGATTAGAAAAACGCCGTAGTGTGTCTTTAAAGTCTGAACTTCTCCTGCACACAGCAAACATAAATGCCAGCAGCACAGCAGTTCAAATCACTGCAGTGATAGGGCGTTTTTCTAGTCTCCCTAATAGGTATCTTGGTAGCTCTGTCGGCTCTTTAACAACGTATCATTAACAAGTTATAGGAGGTGGGGAAATTTGTTGAACTATATTAACTTCCAATTAGATATATCCTTTTTTTGTTTGTTTCATAAGTACATAAGTAATGCCACACTGGGAAAAGACCAAAGGTCCATCGAGCCCAGCATCCTGTCCAGGACAGCGGCCAATCCAGGCCAAGGGCACCTGGCAAGCTTCCCAAATGTACAAACATTCTATACAATCAAGCCATTGTGACATCACTAATGAGGTTGGCTCTTATTGGTGGAATGAGCCACTATGACATCACAATAGGTTAAATCACTGCTCTATGTAATAAAAGTGAGCCAAGTAGAGGACATGCCACACTGGGAAAAGACCAAGGGTCCATCGAGCCCAGCATCCTGTCCACGACAGCGGCCAATCCAGGCCAAGGGCACCTGGCAAGCTTCCCAAACGTACAAACATTCTATACAATCAAGCCATTGTGACATCACTAATGAGGTTGGCTCTTATTGGTGGAATGAGCCACTATGACATCACAATAGGTTAAATCACTGCTCTATGTAATAAAAGTGAGCCAAGTAGAGGACATAAGTACATAAGTAATGCCACACTGGGAAAAGACCAAGGGTCCATTGAGCCCAGCATCCTGTCCACGACAGCGGCCAATCCAGGCCAAGGGCACCTGGCAAGCTTCCCAAACGTACAAACATTCTATACAATCAAGCCATTGTGACATCACTAATGAGGTTGGCTCTTATTGGTGGAATGAGCCACTATGACATCACAATAGGTTAAATCACTGCTCTATGTAATAAAAGTGAGCCAAGTAGAGGACATGCCACACTGGGAAAAGACCAAGGGTCCATCGAGCCCAGCATCCTGTCCACGACAGCGGCCAATCCAGGCCAAGGGCACCTGGCAAGCTTCCCAAACGTACAAACATTCTATACAATCAAGCCATTGTGACATCACTAATGAGGTTGGCTCTTATTGGTGGAATGAGCCACTATGACATCACAATAGGTTAAATCACTGCTCTATGTAATAAAAGTGAGCCAAGTAGAGGACATAAGTTCATAAGTAATGCCACACTGGGAAAAGACCAAGGGTCCATTGAGCCCAGCATCCTGTCCACGACAGCGGCCAATCCAGGCCAAGGGCGCCTGGCGAGCTTCCCAAACGTACAAACATTCTATACATGCTATTCCTGGAATTGTGGATTTTTCCCAAGTCCATTTAGTAGTGGTTTATGGACTCGTTTTAATTAAAGTTTGGTAGGACCCATAGGTACCAGCTCTGTGGGTGCTTGAGCATCCCCAGTGTTGAGCAGATGCTTTCACTAAGTTTGTCCAAGGGAGAAACGGGTAGATTGTGATGGGTTTAGCCATAGCATCCTCAATCATTAAGAAAAGTTGGCTCCTAGCCCTTAAATTTTCACATAACTATTCACTAACTAGCTCCCGCCATGTTTGAAACAGCTGACCGACACTGTCCGTATTATGACGTCAGGACGGCCTGACGTACCAACGTACCAAGCTTCTTCTTTCCCTTCTTCCCCTCCCCCCCTCCCCCGGGGAACGCTTGAATTCTCTGGCGTAGCGAGGAGCTCTCGCGCCAGCGTCATCATCTCTGCATTAGTCGCAGCAGAGCAGACGGTGTGTGAGGCGCGTGAGAGAGACGGACAGTCAGGTTCCGGAGCCGCCGCTATCCCAGCATGCCCCTGCGGGACGGCTCTCACCATAGAGCCGACGACACGGTCGGCCTCGTCTCGCCTCCTCTCTGCGGGAAGATGGCGGGCCTGCAGCGGCAGCCCCTGGCAGTCTCCGGAAAGGAAGAACAACAGGAGGAAACTCAAGTGGCGGTGGGCCCGCCTGAGAAGGTTCACGTGAACGGGGAGTTGGAGTCCGAGGAAGCTGCCAAGAAGAAGAAAAAGAAGAAGAAAAAGAGCAAAACGGCGGCAGGTAGGGGGAGGGACGGACGAGATGGGGAGGAGGAGGAGGGGAGACCCGAAGGTAGACGGGACCCTTGGGGGGGGGGGGGGGGGAGAGATACTCTTCGAGAGAATGAGGAAATGGGGGGGGGGTGGTTGGGGGAAAGGGGTGTGTGAGAAGGGGGGGGAGAGATACTCTTCGAGAGAATGAGGAAATGGGGGGGGTGGTTGGGGGAAAGGGGTGTGTGAGAAGGGGGGGGGGAGAGATACTCTTCGAGAGAATGAGGAAATGAAGGGGGGGGGGGGGGTGAGCGCTATGGAAGATAGGTTGGGGCAGGGGGTTCTGTCTGCCGAAGAAGGGCAACATCAAGGAAGGTATTAAGTTATGTCCAATAAAAAAAGGTATCATCTTATTTTCTTTTCCATGTTTTATTTTGTTTGATTTCTGTTGATAACCTTAGGGGAAAAAAAAGGGGGGAAGGGACCGATTTGGGGATTTCAGTTACGGTTGATAGACCAAGAAAAAGAAATTATTCTTTTTGTCCCATTTTTTTAGACCCTGCTTTACACGTGTAGTGATTACAAGCTGCCCCCATTGGCCGTATACTCGTTGCGCACAGAATGTGTTGCATAATCCTTGATGGAGTCCTACTTTTGAAACTGGATGTAGACACTGCACCCGTTCGGACCGTAGTGTAAAGTCCCTTTTCTGACCGGTGCACCACGACCCTGCTGTTTTTCCAGAGGGAACGAGCAAGAGGTTTCAGAGCAGAAGAAACCATTTGTCAAAACATCAGTTGGAGTTTGTGCAGGATGTCTCTTGGGTTCACATATTATTTTGTAGTGGTACCTACAATTTTCCATTACCAGTGCTGATAAGGACATAAAGATTGACAGTTGAAGATTTAAGTTTGTGGGTCTAGAGCTGTAAACAGAGTTTTTTTGTTTGTTTGTTTAGGATATCCAGTAATGAATATTTGTCCAGTTTATGCATATCTTTAGCCTTCTAAATCAAGAACAAGTTTATTGCGTAGCTTGGTTAGCTTAGATGCCAAACTTGTTTGTGAACCTTGAATTTTGGCGTTACAAACATATAATTAAAGGCATTTAGTGATATAGCTAGTGTTTAATGCTGTCAAGTTTTTTTTTTCTTCATGAACAGATCATTCTGTGCTGCATAAGCATATTGAGAGTCACAGAATGGCATACAGTTGATCAGTGTGACCTGGTTTGCCTTCCCTTTGTCTTGGTATGAAGTGCTTTTTGAGACTGTTTACCTTTGCTTTGGCCTTCTGAATTAGGGATGGGAAACGAGGGTTTAACTAGGAGTAAATATAAAAGGTTATTGAATATGTGTAGTTCATACTGTAGCTGCTGTTCTAATTTTAGGGCATGAAATGTATACAGTTTTTGCTTATGTCTGTGATGATTTATTTTTTATTTATTTATTTTGGTCCACAAACTGTTCCCCAAGCTTAAGTCAGCTTAGTTCAAAACACATTAACTACTACTACTACTACTATTTAGCATTTCTATAGCGCTACAAGGCATACGCAGCGCTGCACAAACATAGAAGAAAGACACCAGAGTATTAAGCTCTCTTGGTCCTGGGGAAAACTATCTTTGTTTAAATTTTTATTGAAAAAGTTGCAGAGAAAAGAGAAAACAATACAATAGGTTAACAACACTGCAAAGCATCCTAACAATAGCACCATGATACAAACCTTAACATGCCACTGTTTATGAGAAAACAGAACCCGCACCTCTGCATTACATGTTGTTGCATGATCCATTCCACATAAGAGAAGGCTGGAAATCTGGTCTTTAGAAGTTGTAATACAATATGTGGTACCAATATAAGAGTGCTTTTTTTTTCCCTCTCCAGTTCAGTCAGAACTAGACTGGGATCTGGTGCCATGAGCCTTCATTGGGTTTTCATCAATAATTTATATTCTCTCACACCCTCATATCTCACACCCAGCAACCATCCTGGGACAGGAATTATGCACTCTGGCTCTCTTCATAACTTAGATGATCAGTCAGAAATCATGAGTATAAGTGCTATTCCCATGCAGTGACCACAAGCCCTTTCTGGCCCTTGTGGGGGGGGGGGGGGTGTGTATGAATAATGCCTTATGACCTGAGGAGCAGGAGAATCAAGCTGCCTACACGGTAGTTAGTGTACAGCATTTATCTGAGCCCCTGGGGATGCCCCCAAAGTTGATATTTTATATGAGAAGGGGCTTGTGTTCTTTAAATCTCATTTTATGTTACACTGGCTGATCACATAAATACTGAATAGCAGACGCTAAGAGCATTTCCTTTGAAAGACCATTCTTTATTTTAACTACAAAAAGGTGTATATCAAATCCTATCACCTTTCCCTTTTGTCGCATCTCACTAGCAGTGTTTGCCAGTACTGAAAAAGAGGCCATCTGTGTTTTATGAATAATATACAAAGATTGCCTCTTCAAACATTAATGCTAAGACTTCTGAGCAGCTGATGTTTTGAAATTTAGATTCACATGTTCCGGTCATAAGACCAAGCAAGACATCAAATATTTTCTGCTGTAACTAAGGAGACAAAGCACAGTAATGCTGAGCTGACAGATATTAGGAGATCTTATCTAAGCCACATTAATGGTGGAATATGTGAAGCATTTGACCATTATTCAGATTGCTGATGGGAGTGAAGTAGAGGGGTAGGAAACATCTATAAACCAGTAGCACTGAATCCCAGGGCAGTGCCTTGAGGAGACTTATATGGAGAAAATCTGAGGGAAGAGAGCCAGAGATTTGACAGATTCCTGCAAAGGATGCTTGAGGACACACATCTTTTTGCTGTGCTGAAGATATTGATATTTTTCATGATGTGGACAGTAAGATTAAGTACATTTTCATTTCTTTTAAAGGACCACAGGATGTAGAGAAGGATATGGGAGCTGCCTCTATTAATGATGTAACAAAGCAACTGGAGAAACAAACATTGGATGACAAGGATGAAGATGATGATGGTAACTAGTGTGTGCATTACTAGCTAAATAACCGCTTGCTTTATATTGGCTAGAACCAATCTAAAGTGAACGTTAACAGCATGGTTGTAAGCTTTGTGCATCTGGCCCTCAGTCTGTTGATACCTGCTATAGTACTTGAATGGTGCCTAATAAGGCTTCCTTATCCTACCAGGCCAGGGGTGCTCAAGACACACCCAGGTTGTCAGGATACTTCCAATGAATATGCATGAGAGAAATTTACATGCGCTACATCCATTGTATGCAAATTTACCTCAGCATTGAGGGTATTTTGAAGACCCCCTGAGCACTGGGCTAGGAGCTGAACTAGACAATAATCAGCACATCTCATCCATTGGTAAGTTTGTAAACATTACAGCGTTGGCAGTAACTGGAAAGCACTGGGATCACGGCCCTAGGAGAATTATGGAGAAGGAAGAGATGATCGCTTGGGATGTTCCCATTCCTACTGTTTTGCTACCAGCGGATGGCTGTGGAGAAAAACTTAACTGCTCCAGTGACATCATCATTATAAGGGTTGGTGTAGACTGGAATCCCCTGTTTGTGTGCGTGAAAAATAAATATAAAACTTCAGCAGATTGTAAAGTGGGCTGGTGTAGTGAGGAGTGAAGAAAGCCTGATCCCTGGGGGTTTTCAGTCCATAGCCTGGTCCTGGGACTGATGCTGGCACAGGTCGCTACGGGACCCTGCTGGAAGGGGATGGGGAATAGTGGTCCCTGGTTCCACTGCAGAATCCTAGTGGGGGGGGGGGGGGGGGGGGGGGGGGGGGGGGGGGGGGGGGGGTGGGAAACAGGAGCTGGCTTGGTTCTCTTTATTCTTCTAGCATCCATAAACAGAGAAAAACTTGCTCATACAGAACTACCCACAGTTACCACTGTCACACACAAAGAAACCAAAGTGCCACTGTTGCTTACATACATTAACTTCTCAATGTGCCTTTGGAAACGGAAACTTGGTTAAAAGCAGTCTCAAAATGTGGACAGAGGGAGCATGACTTATACGTAGAATAGCCTTCCTGAGATGATATGTTGCAAAAAGATGGAGAACTTTGGGTTGACATTGAAGAGCAGAGACTGTAGGAATGGAAGGAGGAGTGGCCTAGTGGTTAGGGTGGTGGACTTTGGTCCTGGGGAACTGAGGAACTGAGTTCGATTCCCAGCACAGGCAGCTCCTTGTGACTCTGGGCAAGTCACTTAACCCTCCATTGCCCCATGTAAGCCGCAATGAGCCTGCCATGAGTGGGAAAGCGTGGGGTACAAATGTAACAAAAAAAAAAAGAGCAGAGACTGTAGCAGCTTGCCTAATAAACCAAGATACCCACCTCCTTGCAAACTCTGTTAGATAACCAAAATTTAACTTGTTTTCTTTAGTCATCTCCTGGATGGAGGGATCTCCTAGCCTTCACAAAACTGGCATGCAGTGGCTAAATTCTGGGTATGCATGTACCATTTTCTAGGAACCTGATGTCTGCAGTCTGTCACACTGATGGCTGTGTTAAATAGGGAAAAGGGAGAGGGTTTACTGGTTCTGTACTACTATGAGCCTTCATCCGGTTTTGATGGTGGCAGACACCCAAAAAAGCACTAAGAAACTGGTGAAATAAAAAGAAAAGGGGGTGAAATGTCACTGAATTGGTGTGGTTAAGACCTTTAATCTCAGTCTTCTAAATATTACCTACATATTGGTGGTTATTTGCTGATGATCAGAAGGGAGCAAAGAATAATGCGGAACCTGAGTCAAATCGGGTAATGCCATTAGAGGGCACTGGAAGTTCAATAGCTGTGCTGTATGCTGGATTATTTTCCTCAGAACAGCAACTCTAGAAACATTCATTTAACTGACTTGTTTTCCATTGAGATTTTCACCACTCGGGCCCACATAGGGATGTACTCTTTCTGTTTAAAAAACAAAACAAACATGCACTAATGTGGAACAACATAAAAGGCGATAAGAGGAATCCAAATGAAACTAATTTTTTTGCCTGTACCTTCCAATATCTGGCCAGCTTTCTGCTGTTAAATTGGGTTTCTTGAAGCTTGGGCACTGCTCATGAGTTATTTTTAAATGCTGGTTGTCCTAGGTGCTTTTGTGGATAACATGTCTGTCCTTACTGACATTGAGGTTTTTGTTTTACTAGATGGAGAAGGGGAAGGAGAAGGAGACGGAGCAGCAGGGAAGAAAAAGAAGAAGAAGAGAAAGAAGCGAGGATGTGAGTCTTGAAATGCAATTTTTGGCTCTTTTTCGGAGGTGTCTTTTTTGCCTGCCTTATTTCAAAGATGTTTCACCTTTTTCCTTTCCCATCTGGTTCTCATCAGGAACATGAAAGCAACTGTTCCATTATATAGCTTCGTACTATGTGGGGATAGTAGTCTTTATCAACTGACAACTGAGCTGAGACATCTCTCTTGGCATCTGTATTTTCTATCTCCTGGTGGATGGACACAATTTTCAGCCTCTGGTTCTGGGTGATTTGCTTCTGGTCTAGTTGATCTTTGTGAGTGGCTTGAGTCTGCAGAGTCCTATCTGGAGGTCTTCAGATCCTTTGTCTGTGGTCCCTGTGAATTTACTTCATCTCTCCCCAGTTTCCCATGGAGCTTTCCTTTTCCAGCACAACAGCCTAAAAAAAACCCAAAACAAAAAGAAAGAGGTTTACTGGAGAGTATGGGAAAGAGTATTAGTCCTGAGCCTTCCTCATCTGTGGTAAGACTTGTGGAGACTGTGAGCTTGGGGGGGGAGCAGTCGACAGGGGTAAGTCCGACTAAAGTTTGAGGTGGAACCACTTGGAGGGCTGCAAGGTCTACTTGGTGCAATATCCTGACTCGCTGCTTGAGAATGTTGTGTTGCGCTGGTGATGATAGGAGTGAATGGCGAATCTGGTGGAGGCAGTTAAGTGGCGTTCCTACTTTGGGACCGGCCGAGCGTTGGGACATTGCACTGTGAGCAAGTCAGGAATCCTGTGGGGCATAGAGGAAATGGTCGGTGGCAGCACATATTTGGATTCGGCGCTGCATCTGAGTATGTCAGGGTCTTCGGGCTCTTTGGCAGGGCTGATATGCAGTGTGATACAGGAGAGTGCAGGAACAGGCACCATTTGTTGGGGCTGACTGGCAGTGAGGAGCAGCCTCTGACTGATTAGACACAGCACAGCTGCCATCTTAAAACCTTAGGGCCTGACAGAGCATGCTGCTGCATCTGGATCTTTGTTTTCTTTGGACTTTATATTGCTCTTACACCAGGCCTATTTATTGAAGCAGGGTCAGTCGGAGTTGCTGCAAGGTGCTACAGTTTCTCATCCTGCTGCCCCTCCGGCTCTTAAGAGATCTTGTTTAGACCTCCAGGAGTGGGAGATAGAGAGAGAAACAGAATCTTATCTAATGTGGCCTCAGTCTATTCAGAGGAGCCCTTGTTGAAGGAGCTGTTAGAGGAGGGAGATGATTTGACAGTATTGAGGTTTCATAAAAGAGTAGCTCAGTACTCTTATTTCTGAGGCACTGGCAGTGCTTTTCATTGAGGAGCCTTCTGCTTCGGCATCAGGAGTTCCATCGTCATCTATCATGAGGTGCTTGGAGGTCCTTCTAAGGCCTTCCCAATGCATCCAGACATTCAGGACCCGATTACAGCAGAATGGGTCTCTGGACGCAGGGCTGAGAGTGGGAAGAGCCATGGCTCGCCTCCTCCCGTTCTTTCTGGAGGAGAAGGATAAATTGCAGTTTTCCAAGATGGGCTTCCTGGTTATTATGGTGACTAAGAAAACCACCTTGTCGGTGGAAAAGGGCATTGTTATAAAAGACCTACAGCCTTCAAATGACAGTGTTCAACTCATTCATGGCAAGAGCAGTCTGCAACATAAAACTAGCACCATAATGCCTTTCTGGAAGTGGGGTTTGACCTGCTTGGCGAATGCTATTTATGACATGTTACAGCCCACAATATGTCTTTGGCTTTGGCTGTTAGGGCACATCAACAACTCTGGTTGTAGCATTGGGCAGCTGAAGCAGCATCGGTCATGTCTAGTTAACCACTTGCCTGAAAGGGCAGTTTATTTGGAGACGATCTCGGTAACTTGGTGAAAGAACTGTGGGAAACTAAGCCACATCGGTTGCCAGAAGTTGCTGAAATGACTCTTGTTTTCTGTCTTCAGGGAGCTCTTGATTTCAGAACAGCAGACAGAACTGGCCTGGTCGTCAGCAATATGGTTGAGTCCTGCTTTCAGGCATGCCAATCTTCCTTTCATGCAGATAGAAAGTCCTCCTCTGTCAGCTAGATCACTCGATGCTTCCAGAGCTTCGCGATGATGCAAGGCTGGTCCATTCTTACTCCAGTGGGAGGACATCCTCAGGAGTTTCGGAAGGAGTGGTTCGAAATCACGTCGGATCAGTGGGTTCTGGATATTATTACAGAAGGCTACAATTTGGAGTTCTCCCACCTGGTTGCTTCTCTCTTTTTGTCGAAAGGAAACCAAGGTAGTCGAGGTTCAGGCTACCGTAGATTCCTTGCTGGTACTCCGGGCCATTGTTCCAGTTCCCCAGGCCAAACAAGTACAAGGCAGGTACTCTGCCTACTTCATTGTCCTAAAGAAGGAAGGCTCCTTCCGTCCGGCCTTAGGTTTCAAGGTCTAAACTGCTTCCTCAGAGTGTCCTGCTTTCGCATAGAAGACGTTAAGAGCAGTCATAGCCTGGGTTCAAGCGGGAGAATTTCTCACCGCCCTCAATCTCGAGGCGTACTTGCATATACCCATACAGCCACTGCATCAGACGTTTCTACATTTTGAGATGCTGGGCCGTCACTTCCAGTTCAGGGCTTTGCCCTTCAATCTCGCCACAGCTGTAAGAACGTTTACCAAGGTTATGGTGGTGGTACTTGCATATACCCATATGGCCACTGCATCAGAGGTTTCTATGTTTAACGGTGCTGGGCTGTCACTTCCAGTTACATAGTAACATAGTAGATGACGGCAGATAAAGACCTGTACGGTCCATCCAGTTTGCCCAACAAGATAAATTCATTGTATGAGCTACTTTTATATGTATACCTGACCTTGATTTGTCCTTGCCATTTTCAGGGCACGGGCACAGACTGTAGAAATCTGCCCAGCACTAGCTTTGCTTCCCAGTTACCAGTATTGCCACCCAATCTCTGCTAAGCTTCTGCGGATTCATTCCTTCTGAACAGGATTCCTTTGGGTTTATCCCATGCATTTTTGAATTCAGTTATCGTTTTCATCACCACCACCTCCTGTGGGAGGGCATTCCAAGTATCCACCACCCTCTCCAAGAAAAAGTACTTCCTGACATTTTTTCTTAGCCTGCCCCTCCCCCCCAACCCCTTCAACCTCAGTTCATGTCCTCTAGTTCTACCGCCTTCCCATCTGCGGAAAAGGTTTGTTTACGGATAATGTCTGTATCGTATCGCCCTTATTTCTCCTTTCCTCCAGGGTTTACTTGTTCAGGTCGGTAAATCTCTTCTCGTACGTAACACAAATCCCATACCATTTTTGTAGCTTTGCACCGTTTCAAGTCTTTTTACATCCTTAGCAAGATACAGCCTCCAAAACTGAACACAATACTCCAGGTGGGGCTTCACCAATGACTTGTAGAGGGGCATCAACACCTCCTTTCTTCTGCTGGTTACACCTCTGTATACAGCCTATCATCCTTCTGGCTATGGCCACCGCTTTGTTGGCTTCAGGTCCTCAGATATTATCACCCCTAGATCCCTCTCCTTTTCTGTGCACATCAGACTCGCCCTTCGGTCTCGCCTCAGCTCCAAGAACATTTACAAAGGTTGTGGTGATGGCGGTCTCTTTTCGGCACCAGAGAATCAGCGTGCACCCTTATTTTACTTGCAGAGAAGTGGGCTCCTCAGGCCTTGTGGGCTTATTCTCGAAGGCGTACAGCAACATCCTGGGCTGAGATTACCTTACTGTCTCCAGTGGATATTTGCAAACTGGCGACATGGTCGACACTGAATACCTTTGCCGAGCATTACAGAGTGAACGTTGTGGTGCACTCAGAAGCCAGTTTTGGGACTTCGATTCTCAGGGTGGCGGTGCCAGGATCCCACCTACTCCAGGGATTACTTGTTCTGAAATAATGGGAAGCTATGTAATGGAAGGAAAAATTAGGCCTTATCAAATGTTTTTTTTTTTTTTTTTCTTTCCATGGGTCCTTTCCACTATCCTAGAGTCCTGCCCAAGGTTTCTGAGATGTTTAGTCGGTGCAAAGAAATAGATCAAATAATGACTGTCACCTTGCGTGGTGCTTCCTGAATACCCCTTCTTTACAAGTTGTCTAGAGATGAGATGTCCACACTTGTTTGCTCATCTGGTAATTGTTAGGTTAGCAAGTTGTTTAAGGTGGTTGTGTTTATTCTGAGTTTCTCCTTACTGCTTGGCTACAAAAATACTGAGGAGCTGGACTGGATGTCCAGAGATGTTTCAGCTCAGGTTTTAAGTTCTCTGTCTCCACCTGCTGGTTGATGGACACAACTATTCCCATAGGTTCTGGAATAGTGAGAAGGCTAATGGAAAGGAAATTATCAGGAAAGACCTAATTTCTCTATAGTGAAGGTGGTGGAAAGTGTTTTTGTATAACCAGCACCACTGTACTAAATCCCTACTACCCTGATTCTAGCAGAGTTGTGAAACTACTTGTTCTTGGCCCATTTTTCTCCCACTGTAGAGGCTGTTATTTCTAGTCTTTTTTTTTTTTTTTTGTATTTTTGGTAATACATAAGTACATAAGTAATGCCACACTGGGAAAAGACCAAAGGTCCATCGAGCCCAGCATCCTGTCCATGACAGCGGCCAATCCAGGCCAAGGGCACCTGGCAAGCTTCCCAAACGTACAAATATTCTATACGTTATTCCTGGAATTGTGGCTTTTTCCCAAGTCCATTTAGTAGTGGTTTATGGACTTGTCCTGTAGGAAACCGTCTAACCCCTTTTTAAACTCTGCTAAGCTAACCGCCTTCACCATGTTCTCCAGCAACGAATTCCAGAGTCCTCACTGGTTTCTGGCCACCACCACCCTATATCAGACTGGAACAGAGCATGCTATATGTATAAAACATACTAGGGAGGCTTGTAAGTGCCCCAGTTTTTGGCACGGTCTTCTCAAGGGCATTAATATCCTGAAATAAATCCTAACACCTACACTAGAATTACAGCGAGTAATTATGTGGTGTAAATTGGACACTGCTGCATTTTTGGGGGGTTTAGTTTTGTTAGTGTCATGGTGATTTCTTAGCTTAGAAATTTTGGGGAATAAAGAATACAAATTGTTCAAAACACAATTTTTGTTTTTGGAATTCTCAAATGAAAATTATGTTATTTGGTAATAGAGAAATGAATGTCATAAGAGATTGAGGATGTACTCGGCACCTTTTTCTGAGCAGTTTCGATATCTAATTGCTACATTCATTTTTTTTTATTATTGAAAAGCATAATTTATTTTACCTTTGTTTCTTAAATGCCTATTTGTAATAGAGGCTTGGGTTAACTGTTTAATATGGTGATTTTAAAATTAGTTGTTTTTTATGGTAGTGTGTGGTGCTCCTAATTAGCAATTAGAAATGTTATTATATAAATGGCCATCCTATATAATAATTCTCACCGCCAACGTTCTGTGCCTGGGACCGTAGCTCCCTAGGCTGAAGGTGGTCTGCTAGGCAGACACGCACTGACGTCATGACAGCTGATTCCAAGGCAAGGGGAGGAGTACCCTACTCTTCCCCCTGCCTTGGAATCATCTGGCCCCCCGGACCGCCGAAAAGTGTCCCCTGCCGCCATTGTGTACTACCTGTGCTGATGGGGGACCCAAACCCCCGACAGCCGAAGTGTTGTTGTGCCCTTCGCGTTCCTTCCTCATCTTCTCTGGAAGTTCCTCTGCGTGCGTCTGACGTCAGCACAGGTAGTACACAACGGTGGCGGTGGGCGACAGGTTCGCTGATGGGGGGGCGGGGGGGGGGGAGGAATTGCCTGCCTAGGGCCCGTTTCCTTGGCTTCAGAAATGGGCCTTTTTTACTAGTTATTAATGTTTTTGTAATGTGATTTATTAGATTTTCATAATATTTACATTGTGGTTTTCCACTACAAGCCATCCTTTCTCCCCTCGGTAGTTTTTTTTTTTTTTTTCCTTTGATTTTATATATTGTAGTTAATTTCCTACTATGGCTTTCGTATTATTGATGTAAACCGCTATGGTGGCACCTGCCCTTTAGAGGTATATCAAATCAAGGAAATTTGATCACAGGAAAGGGATGGTAAATAAGACTGAAAATACTATAATGTCTCTGTATCACTCCATGATGCGACTTCACCTTGAGTATTGCGTTCAGTTCTGGTTGCCACATGTGCACTCCCAACAACAATGTAATAGGTCACATTGATGTAACCAACAACAATGTAATATGTTAAATTGATGTAAAATGTAAGCCACATTGAACCGACAATTTTGGTTGGAAAATGTGGGGTACAAGTGCAGAAAATAAGTTAAAAAAAAATAAAATAAAAAAGAAAGATATAGCGGAATTAGAAAAGGCTCAAAGAAGAGCGACCAGAATGATAAAGGGGATTGAACTCCTCTCACATGAGGAAAGGCCAAAGAGGCTAGGGCTCTTCAGCTTGGAAAAGAGACGGATAAGTGGAGATATGACTGAGGTCTACAAAATCCAGAGTGGTGTAGAACAAGTAGATTGGGTTTCTGCCAGGTGACCTGGCTTGGCCACTGTTGGAAACAGGATACTGGGTTAGATGGACCATTGGTCTGGCCCAGTGTGGCTATTCTTCTTAAGTTACCTACAAATGCACTCAGTCTGCCGCCCCTCACTACCTCTCTACCCTCATCTCCCCCTACGTTCCTGCCCGAAACCTCCGTTCACAGGACAAATCCCTCCTCTCATTACCCTTCTCCACCACCGCCAACTCCAGGCTCTGCTCATTCTGCCTCGCCTCACCCTATGCTTGGAACAGCCTTCCTTCCCATCTTCAAGTCTTTGCTTAAAGCCCACCTCTTCAATGCTGCGTTCGGCACCTAACTCCTACCTTTCAGGAAATCCAGACTGCCCCTATCAGACTGACTGTTCACGTGTCCTTTAGATTGTAAGCTCTTTGAGCAGGGACTGTCCTGTGTTAAATTGTACAGCGCTGTGTAACCCTAGTAGCGCTTTAGAAATGTTAAGTAGTAGTAGTAGTTTTCTTTTTGTGTATGATGTATAAAACAGTTTTCTTACATTAAATATTGGATTGTTCCATTATATACCAAATCTCATTATATGTAAACTTTTTTTTTTAATCAACTGTAGTAACAGTGTGTACCATTAAACCTGTCCCAGTGCTGCTGTTTTTTTTTTTTTTATGTGCTATTTTGAGAAAAGTTAACCGTGGCAACATGTTATTGGGAGCATGCCCAGGAGTGTGTGTCTCTCGCTTTCTGGTTGATACTGGTCCTAGGAGACTAGGAGTTTTTTTTTTTTTTTTTAATACAAGCAACTTAGGTTTCCTGTTCTTTCGGATGTGATGTTATAATTTTTTTTGCACGTTCTTTGTCTTTATTTAAATTTTAAATATCAGTATAGATGTGTCTATAGTGTTTGTTTCAGGAGTCGGTAGGCATTTCCCCCCCCCCCCCCCCTAATTAGTATCTTTTTGATAATAGAAATACTGATTTTGTCACAAAGGTGAGCCTCAACTCCATTCAGCTGCCTCCTTTCTTTCACCCCCCTCAACTGTAATACCTTGTTCTGATTCAGGGCTCTTTTAAAGCACCTGTGGTGTAAGTGAACCACAGACCATGTTTAGTACCAGCTGCAAACGCTTTGTAAGTCTTTTATTTCTACTCAACAGCCAAAGGGCAGACAGATCCACCCTCTATTCCAATATTTGATCTGTATCCTAGTGGGATCTTTCCAAAAGGAGAGGAATGTGAATACCCACCAATGCAAGATGGGTATGTACGAATTTTAAACTGTATTAAGGCAATGATAGTACAGTTATTAATGTTGAAAGACCGCTGGCCTAGGTGTTTATAGTTAAGTACTGGATTTCATACAGTTGCAATCAAGAGGTGACTGCTATACTTCGTAGACCTCCATACATTCCAGTGCCAATAAACAGTATTGTGGTGTGGGCTGGTAAACCTCAGTAACGATGCACTGTTTGGTTCTTTTAACCACAGTGTCTTTTATAGTCCTCACTGGTTTCTGGCCACCACTACCCTATATCATTTGCTATTAATATCCTAAGAAATCTCTTTGAGTAATTTACACTGCTATTTGCTTTTAGATATTTATACTCTTAGTAACTGTATACTCATCTTTTGAGTGTAATGTTAAATCTAGTCAGCTCGGGGATCCAGGCTACAGTTTTTAAGGAGCTGGTGGAGTGAACAGAAGTGCCCAGATTTGGGCTACATGGAATGGAAATGCCCAGGGCCAAGCACTGCTTTTTCTTTTTACTCCAATCCTATAATTGAGAGAGCTTGTGGTGTAGTCAGGTCATTTTACCTACTACGTTTGACGTGAGTGCAAATCCGGCACTTGGATTTCTGTCAGGTAGCTTGCCTCTGGCCAACTCGCCCATCCGTCTGGCAGGTGTTCACTTACTACATATGGCAGAATAACAATGGAATTTGATTAGGATGCAATTTCCGCTGATAAGAAAGATCTTGCGGTAGATACTAGTGGTGGTGAGGGGGACACAATACTAGAATGTAGCTCTATTGTGGTGTATACAGTGTTCATGGACTCTTAATAGGAGTTTCCACATGCATGCACTGGTACAGTGCTGTGGGACTCACGTTGTGATGTAGCCCAGTGAACATGAATAGCTATATTATCTCACAGAGCAGCAGTATAAGAGCTTGAGCACCCGCCAGGTTAAAGGAAAACTTTAAAGGTGAAGTTCTGGAAATTTCTCCCCACTGTTTTCATTGTTGCTCATTAGAATTTCTCATGTGCTGCTCTTCAGAAACTACCTTTTCAGTGATTTGGCCATTTCAAGTTTAATGTACCCTTTAATTGAGGTAGCACCAAGAGCATCCACTCCCCAGAGTGGAGGAGTAGCCTGGTGGTTAGTGCAGTGAACTTTGATCCTGGGGAACTCAGTTTGATTCCCACTGCAGCTCCTTGTGACTCTGGGCAAGTCACTTAACCCTCCATTGCCCCTGGTACAAAATAAGTACCTGAATATAAGTAAACCGCTTTGAATGTAGTTGCAAAAACCTCAAAAGGCGGTATATCAAGTCCCATTTCCCTTTCCCTCCTGAAGCCCGCTGTGCCTACCTTAAGGACACCCTGCTGATCTGATAGGTTGGGCAGGAGCAATCCCTGGTTGCTCCTGCCCATGCCAGCTCAAGGTTCAAAATTGTAGTTGTGACCTGTAGCAGTAGCCTTGTACTACCGCTAGGGTCCCTCTTGGATGATATTGGGGGGGGGGGGGGGGGGGGGTGGATGCTCAGTTGAGGCCACGGTGGTTCCTTAATGTTGTTAATTTTAATTGCAATCACTATAAACACCTGAAATCAAACACGTTAAACTTGATGAAAGTACTGCATTTTACATATCTTCCCAATTTATTTTAGTGTTAGTCCGTGTAGGTCAAGTGAAAGATTATTAGGTGGTCCCTGCTCAGTTAACTTTCAGATCTGATGCATCCCCCCCCCCCCCCCCACCCCCCAAAGATTTATCCAGAAATATCATCAACAATTTGTGACCGGATCGTGAAGGCCATCTTGGGGTATAAACTTGAATAAGGGGACAGAGCAATGGAGGAAGATGTACATTCAACCAAGTCCAAACCTGTTTTTCATAAATCAAAATGGGATGTGCACTCATAAAATTGTATAATGAATGAATTTTCTAATAGAACCCCTCTAAGAAGTTTGAAAATGCAAAAACCAGTTTGCGGGTGTCTCTTGGTAAACTCTTAAAGATTCCAACACGGGAATCAATACAATTTAATTATTCAAATAGGAACCTCAAATCTCCACATAAGGAAATACAAATGTACAAAAACTATCCCTAGAACTTGAGGAGTCCGTTACTATCATTGGTTCCAATCAGGAGGAAAAGGGAAAAAAAAAACATCAAACGTAAAAACTCATCATAGATGAGAAAACCAGATGAATGTGAAAAACCCTTTTCCACCTGAAAAATAACCCCAAAGAAGACACCAAACACCAAACTGACAAAACTAAAACTGGTTCCAAAACCTATTACTGGCTGTAGCGTAATTCCCTAATCCACAGACACTGGTCAACCGCAACTTAATGAATTTTCTAATACCATTTATTTTACTCCTTGGTACCATCAAATTCAGGTGATACCGAATAATCTCACAACTTTGTTACTATTGATGTTATATGGTTAAACTAGAACAAATGTGTATTGAACACGTGGTGAATAGATGACAGTTTAATTTTTGCCTTCTCTTTTGCTTGCTAGCTGCTAGTAGTTCCTGCTTTTTGATAACTTTTATCACTTGCTCTTTGTCCCCTGAAGGCGTACTGCAGCTTGGAGAGTGAGTAATGATGAGAAAAAGGCATTGGATCAAGCCAGTGAAGAGGTTTGGAATGACTTCAGGCAAGCTGCTGAGGCACATCGACAAGTGAGAAAATATGTGATGAGCTGGATCAAGCCTGGAATGACAATGACAGAAATTTGGTAAAGAAATCTGGTGTTTAAAAATAACCTATTTTATTCTTCCACTAATTTGTGATTGCCTATACAAACTTGTTAAGCGCTGTGTGATTTCAAAAATATTTAGCGTTATTACGTATATAACTATGCAGAGCTCGTCCTCGGCTCATTAGCTTACTCTTAAATCATGCGTTCACCGTTCAGAAGAGCACATAGATATTTAGCAACTTATCTTGACTTATAGCAAATAATCTTTTCTCAGTGATTGAAGACCTGCAAGTGGTTCAGTATCTGCCTACGTCCCTTGCTGGTATGATTAATGGCGGTATTAGGCTTCATGAACCTGCACTGGATTGAGGCTTGTGTGCTTTCATTGACCACTGAACCTCAGATTTTAGTAACATTTAAGTTTGATTTTTAAATATTTTCCAGTGATAGAATTAAAGCATTCCTTAGCATCCCTCCGGACCGGCCCAGGATTGGACTGATGGGTTGTGCTCGCCTACCAGCAGGTGGAGACTGAGAAAATTAATATGAATTAATATGCATTTAACAGTGTTAAATCTGTTTTTTATAGTTAAATTAAGATTGCCATTAGCCACAGAAATATTCAGTGTGGTGTGGTGTCTAATTTTGTATGAATTGCACGTAACATGCAACTCAATTTAATATTAAAAAAAAAAAAAACCCTAGTGGTTAGGGTGGTGGACTTTGGTCCTGGGGAACTGAGTTCGATTCCCACTTCAGGCAGCTCCTTGTGACTCTGGCCAAGTCACTTAACCCTCCATTGCCCCATGTAAGCCGCATTGAGCCTGCCATGAGTGGGAAAGCGCGGGGTACAAATGTAACAAAAAAACAAACTGAAACAGCCGCATGGATTTATTTCAGATTGAGTCCCTGGACTCTTAAAGATTTTCCATATTACACTCTTGGAATTTTTAGGGTCTAAATCGCGCTTAAATCACTTGTAGAGGTATTTACAAATAGGCATAAGCAATCCATTTGGCTGCTGGTAGTAATACATTGATACCAGGGTTGCATTTGGAAGGTTTGCATAGCCATTGAGAGCTGTGTGTTTGGTATAATGTGTTTAATGCACAATGATAGTGACTATAATGCTATTTGACTCTTCTTACAGTGAAAGGCTAGAAGATTGCTCACGCAAGTTGATAAAGGAGGATGGCTTAAATGCAGGTCTTGCATTTCCCACTGGTTGTTCATTGAATAATTGTGCAGCTCACTACACGCCCAATGCCGGGGACCTAACAGTATTGCAGTACGATGATGTATGCAAAATAGATTTTGGAACCCATATTAATGGTTAGTGTTTACTTTACTTTTCACATGATGTAATCTTACACAATTGTATTAAATGCATACGGTTAACCAGAAGGAATTCCTTCTGTTTTTCAGGTCGTATTATTGACTGTGCTTTCACTGTCACATTTAATTCAAAGTATGACAAACTGCTAGAAGCTGTCCAAGATGCTACAAACACTGGAATCAGGGTATGTATGTTTTGGCAGTCACATTGCTTTTGTGCTTACTCTGTTAAGGCTGATCAGCATTCAGGCAGTGCTTCTCAACTCTCCTGGGGGCAAACCTAGTCGGTGGTGCTTTTTTCAGAATTATCACACTTATGTCTTTTTTAATATGTTTTATGTTTTTCTGAAAAATTACTTAGTCTTAATTGAATGTTTATTTTTACTAATTATGTGTGTTCTGTTGTAAGCCGCCCAGAACTGTGGATGGTGCGGGATATAAATGTTTTGTTAATTAATATTCCTGAGAGAAAATTTGCATACAGTGGATCTCCAATGTAACATAGTAGGTGATGGCAGAAAAAGACCTGCACGGTCCATTCAGTCTGCCCAACAAGATAAACTCATATGTGCTACTTTTTGTGTATACCTTACCTTGATTTGTAGCTGTCATTTTCAGGGCTCAGCTTTATCTCGTGCTTACTCATTGCAGTAACCCTGAAAAGCAGACTGACTGGTTGTACCACTAGGAGAAGTTTGCAAAGCACTTTTCTATCTCATTCTTATCTGGACCTGTTTCTTTAGCCCTAAACACTGAGTAATATAGTCCTGGTGAAACATTAGAGCTAGTGCCAAATATTTAGAATGACCAGTTGGTGGGGTTCCATCAGTGGAAGTTGCTTTCAACTGGGAGTTGTTCATGAATGTCGCAGGTTTGCCTCTTGAGCTAGTGCCTTTTGATGCCACCACATATTTAGGGACAAGGAAGTAGCGTGATCAACAGGACACTTTCCAAAAAAAAAAAACCGCAGAGACGAGAGATAAAAATAATGTTCTTTAATAGGAGATAAGACTCAACACGGCACTGTGTTTCATCGAACAATGCCTGCCTCAGGAGTCTGTACTTGGTAAACGTCAGTTGATGTAACTGAAGACAGAGTGAACCAAATAGAACCTTTAAAAAGGCTTGTAATGGGTAAGTATAAAAGATACGTAGATTGAAAACACAAACAAAACTGGAGGAAAATCAATTTCAAAATTTGCCAAGTGTAGCTGACATAGCAATATTCCCACTTGGTACATTTTGCAATTGAATTCCTTCAGTTGTATTTGTGTTTTTGATCTCTACGTTTACTTCCGAGTACCAAAATGCATAATATCTATGTCAGTGGGGACAGTAGCACACTCCTGATAACACTCTTAAAGCACAGAACCCTAATTTTTTACATAAAATACACTGCAAACTAAAATCAGCTTACCTGAGAGAGAAGAGAAATAATATAAACATACCCGCTGTTCAGATGACTGCTAGCCTCATATCCCTTGGAAAATATGCCCCACTGGGCAGGAATGAAGAGGGGGGGAGGGACCTGGCACCACTTGGTGTCACCAAAACCAGGAGATGAGACCCAGAACCATCGTGGTCATCCAAGCTCATTGAGGAAGGTCAGATAAAATGTGAGTGAAGACAACCAGCCAGAACTGCCTGCGCATCTGACACCCAGATAAGCACCAAGGCAGAGCTGCACAACCATCCGCTAGGAGACGCAGAATACTGAACAGTCCAGGCTGCACGATATCCTTAAGGGGCAAATTACTTAGAGAAAATAGTTCCCATCTCCTTCCGCTGGTGGATGGACATAACCCATTTGTCAGCGGGGCATTCTGAATGCAAATGTGTGACTGCTTCAAGGAGGGATAAGAATGTAGCATAAGAGTAGCCATACTGGGTCAGACCAATGGTCCATCTAGCCTAGTATCCTGTCTTCCAAACAGTGGCCAAGCCACGTCAAAAGTACCTGGCAAAAACCCAATTCTCCGAGGACAAGCAGGCTGCTTGTTCTCACTGATGGGGGTGACGTCCACGGCAGCCCCTCCAATCGGAAACTTCACTAGCAAAGTCCTTTGCTAGCCCTCGCGCGCCCGCGCGCACCGCGCATGCGCGGCCGTCTTCCCGCCCGAAACCGGCTCGAGCCGGCCAGTCTTCTTTTGTCCGCACTCGGTACGGTCGTGTTTTCGCCGTGTCGAGCCCCGGAAAGTCGACCTCGCGCGTCCAATTTGTTTTGAACGTGTTTTTTTTTTTTTCCTTCGGGAAAGCTTTGTCCTAGTCGGGAAGTGCTCCGGAAACCCCTCGCCGGGTTTCGTGTAAATCCTCCCCGTACTTCTTGCTTTTTTGCCCCGGTAAGTTTTCTTTCGTCGTCGGGGTAGGCCTCTTTTCGGCCTCGGTCGAGATTTTTTTCTCCCTCTAAATTTTGGTGCTCCAATTTTCGCCATTTCGGCTTTTGATTTCGCCGGCGTGATTTTTCCGCCCATGACATCGAAGCCTTCCAGCGGCTTCAAGAAGTGCACCCAGTGCGCCCGGGTTATCTCGCTCACTGATCGACACTCGTCGTGTCTTCAGTGTCTGGGGGCCGAGCACCGCCCTCAGAACTGTAGTCTGTGTTCCCTGCTTCAAAGGCGGACTCAGGTAGCGAGACTAGCCCAGTGGAACGTGTTGTTCTCGGGCTCTTCGTCGGCATCGGCACCGGGACCTTCGAGTGCATCGACGTCGTCAGCGTCCAGACCATCTTCCTCGGCCGCCCCTGCATCGAGTGCATCGAGGCATCGGGCCTCTGCATCGGCGCCGAGACATCGGATAGCTGCATCGACGTCGGTGGTACCAGGACCTCGTCTGCTGATGTCGTCGGACGGTGGTGCATCGGGTGGAGTGCAGGTGAGGGCTGTCCATTCCCCTGCTGGTGGCGGTGAGCCCTCGGGTGGGTCTCCTCCTACCCCGAGGGCTCCTGCGGTACAGCCCCCCCGAGATCGACCTTCTTCAGTCTCGGCCCCGAGGAAGCGACGGATGGATTCGACGTCCTCCTCGTCGGTGCCGGGGAGCTCCGGTGACATGCTTCGGAAGAAATCGAAGAAGCATCGACACCGGTCTCCTCCCCGTGTCGGCACCGAGAGCTCTGGGTCGCCGAGGGATTCGGCACCCAGCAGGCATCGGCACCGAGAGGACCGCTCACCCTCTGTTCAGGAGGTGTCGATGCGCTCCGCTCTGGACAGCCCGGAACAGCCTCCACGCCCGGAACAGGTTCTGACGTCGACGCCTGCATCGACCTCTCAGCCTTTCTCCGCAGCCACTCTAAACGAGAGCCTCCGGGCCGTTCTCCCAGAGATTCTGGGAGAGCTGTTGCGCCCTACCCCTCCGGTACCGGCGGTGCTTGCGCCTCCGGTACCGTCGAGCGTGGCGCCGGCTGGCCCATCGCCCAGGTTGAGGTCCCCGACGTCGGTACCGCGTGCGGTGCCGACCGCGGCCACCTCCCAGGAAGGCTCCCCGACTACGTCGGCGGAGGGAGCTTCGCCGATGCGGGCCAGGGAGTCTACCTCTCGACGCCCCCATCGTGGACGTGGCTCCACAGAGTCGAGCAGGGCGAGGTTGCAGACACAGGTCCGTGAACTTGTGTCTGACACCGAGGGTGAGGCCTCGTGGGAGGAAGAGGAAGATCCCAGATATTTCTCTGACGAGGAGTCTGAGGGTCTTCCGTCTGATCCCACTCCCTCTCCTGAGAGACAGCTTTCTCCTCCCGAGAGTCTGTCTTTTGCCTCCTTTGTCCGGGAGATGTCTACGGCCATCCCCTTCCCGGTGGTTGTGGAGGACGAGCCCAGGGCTGAAATGTTTGAGCTCCTGGACTATCCTTCTCCACCTAAGGAAGCGTCCACTGTTCCCTTGCACCATGTCCTGAAAAAGACATTGCTTGCGAACTGGACCAAGCCATTAAGTAATCCCCACATCCCCAAGAAGATTGAGTCCCAGTACCGGATCCATGGGGACCCAGAGCTGATGCGCACGCAGTTGCCTCATGATTCTGGAGTTGTGGATCTGGCCCTAAAGAAGGCTAAGAGTTCTAGGGAACATGCTTCGGCGCCCCCGGGCAAAGACGCTAGAACCTTAGACTCCTTTGGGAGGAAGGCCTACCATTCCTCTATGCTCGTGTCCAAGATCCAGTCTTACCAGCTCTACACGAGCATCCACATGCGGAACAATGTGCGGCAGTTGGCGGGCTTGGTTGATGCTCTTCCCCCCGAGCAAGCCAAGCCTTTTCAGGAGGTGGTCAGGCAGCTGAAGGCGTGCAGAAAATTCCTGGCCAGAGGAGTTTATGACACTTTTGATGTTGCGTCCAGGGCCGCTGCTCAAGGTGTGGTGATGCGCAGGCTCTCATGGCTGCGTGCCGCCGACATGGAGAATAGACTCCAGCAGCGGATTGCGGACTCGCCTTGCCGTGCGGACAACATTTTTGGCGAAAAAGTCGAACAGGTGGTAGAGTCTCTCCACCAGCGGGACACCGCATTCGACAAGTTCGCCCGCCGGCAGCCTTCAGCTTCTACCTCTACAGGTAGACGATTTTTCGGGGGAAGGAAGGCTGTTCCCTATACTTCTGGCAAGCGTAGGTACAATCCTCCTTCCCGACAGCCTGTGGCCCAGGCTAAGCCCCAGCGCGCTCGCTCTCGTCAGCAGCGTGCGCCTCAGCAAGGCCCCGCGGCTCCCCAGCAAAAGCAAGGGGCGAGCTTTTGACTGGCTCCAGCAGAGCATAGCCGACATCCAAGTGTCCGTGCCGGGCGACCTGCCAGTCGGGGGGAGGTTGAAAGCTTTTCACCAAAGGTGGCCTCTCATAACCTCCGATCAGTGGGTTCTGCAAATAGTCCGGCAGGGATACACCCTCAATTTGGCCTCAAAACCTCCAAATTGTCCACCGGGAGCTCAATCTTACAGCTTCCAGCACAAGAAGGTACTTGCAGAGGAACTCTCCGCCCTTCTCAGCGCCAATGCGGTCGAGCCCGTGCCATCCGGGCAAGAAGGGCTGGGATTCTATTCCAGGTACTTCCTTGTGGAAAAGAAAACAGGGGGGATGCGTCCCATCCTAGACCTAAGGGCCCTGAACAAATATCTCGTAAAAGAAAAGTTCAGGATGCTTTCCCTGGGCACCCTTCTCCCCATGATTCAGGAAAACGATTGGCTATGCTCTCTGGACTTGAAGGATGCCTACACACACATCCCGATACTGCCAGCTCACAGACAGTATCTGCGATTTCAGCTGGGCACACGCCACTTCCAGTACTGTGTGCTACCCTTTGGGCTCGCCTCTGCGCCCAGGGTGTTCACAAAGTGCCTAGCTGTGGTAGCAGCGGCGCTTCGCAGGCTGGGGGTGCACGTGTTCCCATATCTCGACGATTGGCTGGTGAAGAACACATCCGAGGCAGGAGCCCTGCAGTCCATGCAGATGACTATTCGCCTCCTGGAGCTACTGGGGTTTGTGATAAATTACCCAAAGTCCCATCTTCTCCCAGTGCAGAAACTCGAATTCATCGGAGCCCTGCTGGATTCTCGGACGGCTCGCGCCTATCTCCCAGAGGCGAGAGCCAACAACTTGTTGTCCCTCGTCTCGCGGGTGCGAGCGTCCCAGCAGATCACAGCTCGGCAGATGTTGAGATTGCTGGGCCACATGGCCTCCACAGTTCATGTGACTCCCATGGCCCGCCTTCACATGAGATCTGCTCAATGGACCCTAGCCTCCCAGTGGTATCAGGCCGCTGGGGGTCTAGAGGACGTGATCCACCTGTCCACGAGTTTTCTCGAATCCCTGTATTGGTGGACGATTTGCTCCAATTTGACTCTGGGACGTCCCTTCCAAATTCCTCAGCCACAAAAAGTGCTGACCACGGATGCGTCCCTCCTGGGATGGGGAGCTCATGTCGATGGGCTTCACACCCAAGGAAGGTGGTCCCTCCAAGAAAGCGATCTACAGATCAATCTTCTGGAGTTGCGAGCGATCTGGAACGCTCTGAAGGCTTTCAGAGATCGGCTGTCCCACCAAATTATCCAAATTCAGACAGACAATCAGGTTGCCATGTACTATGTCAACAAGCAGGGGGGCACCGGATCTCGCCCCCTGTGTCAGGAAGCCGTCAGCATGTGGCTCTGGGCTCGCCGTCAAGGCATGGTGCTCCAAGCCACATATCTGGCAGGCGTAAACAACAGTCTGGCCGACAGGTTGAGCAGGATTATGCAACCTCACGAGTGGTCGCTCAATTCCCGTATGATGCGGCAGATCTTCCAGGCGTGGGGCACCCCCCTGGTGGATCTCTTCGCATCTCAAGTGAACCACAAGGTCCCTCAGTTCTGTTCCAGGCTTCAGGCCCACGGCAGACTGGCGTCGGATGCCTTCCTCCTGGATTGGGGGGAAGGTCTGCTGTATGCTTATCCTCCCATACCTCTGGTGGGGAAGACTTTGTTGAAACTCAAGCAAGACCGAGGCACCATGATTCTGATTGCTCCCTTTTGGCCGCGTCAGATCTGGTTCCCTCTTCTTCTGGAGTTATCCTCCGAAGAACCGTGGAGATTGGAGTGTTTTCCGACCCTCATCACGCAGGACGAAGGGGCTCTTCTGCATCCCAACCTCCGGTCCCTGGCTCTCACGGCCTGGATGTTGAGGGCGTAGACTTTGCCTCTTTGGGTCTGCCAGAGGGTGTCTCCCGCATCTTGCTTGCTTCCAGGAAAGACTCCACTAAGAGAAGTTACTTCTTTAATTGGAGGAGGTTTGCCGTCTGGTGTGACAGCAAGGCCCTAGATCCTCGCTCTTGTCCTACACAGACCCTGCTTGAATACCTTCTGCACTTGTCTGAGTCTGGTCTGAAGACCAACTCCGTAAGGGTTCACCTTAGTGCAATCAGTGCATACCATTACCAAGTGGAAGGTAAGCCGATCTCAGGACAGCCTTTAGTTGTTCGCTTCATGAGAGGTTTGCTTTTGTCAAAGCCCCCTGTCAAGCCTCCTACAGTGTCATGGGATCTCAATGTCGTTCTCACCCAGCTGATGAAACCTCCTTTCGAGCCACTGAATTCCTGCCATCCGAAGTACTTGACCTGGAAGGTCATTTTCTTGGTGGCAGTTACCTCGGCTCGTAGAGTCAGTGAGCTTCAGGCCCTGGTAGCCCAGGCCCCTTACACCAAATTTCATCACAACAGAGTAGTCCTCCGCACTCACCCTAAGTTTCTGCCAAAGGTTGTGTCGGAGTTCCATCTGAACCAGTCAATTGTCTTGCCAACATTCTTTCCCCGTCCTCATTCCTGCCCTGCTGAACGTCAGCTGCACACATTGGACTGCAAGAGAGCATTGGCCTTCTATCTGGAGCGGACACAGCCCCACAGACAGTCCGCCCAATTGTTTGTTTCTTTTGATCCCAACAAGAGGGGAGTGGCTGTAGGGAAACGCACCATATCCAATTGGCTAGCAGACTGCATTTCCTTCACTTACGCCCAGGCTGGGCTGGCTCTTGAGGGTCATGTCACGGCTCATAATGTTAGAGCCATGGCTGCGTCGGTAGCCCACTTGAAGTCAGCCACCATGGAGGAAATTTGCAAAGCTGCGACGTGGTCATCTGTCCACACATTCACATCTCATTACTGCCTGCAGCAGGATACCCGACGTGATAGTCGGTTCGGGCAGTCAGTTCTTCAGAACCTGTTTGGGCTTTAGGATCCAACTCCACCCCCCGAGGGCCCTGTTTGTTCTGTTCCAGGCTACACTCTCAGTTAGTTGGTAAATTTTTTTAGGTCAATCTCAGTTATGTCCTCGCCGTTGCGAGGCCCAATTGACCAAGGTTGTTGTTTTGAGTGAGCCTGGGGGCTAGGGATACCCCATCAGTGAGAACAAGCAGCCTGCTTGTCCTCGGAGAAAGCGAATGCTACATACCTGTAGAAGGTATTCTCCGAGGACAGCAGGCTGATTGTTCTCACAAACCCGCCCGCCTCCCCTTTGGAGTTGTGTCTTCCCTTGAAGTGTATTGTCTTGCTACATACTGGACTGGCCGGCTCGAGCCGGTTTCGGGCGGGAAGACGGCCGCGCATGCGCGGTGCGCGCGGGCGCGCGAGGGCTAGCAAAGGACTTTGCTAGTGAAGTTTCCGATTGGAGGGGCTGCCGTGGACGTCACCCCCATCAGTGAGAACAATCAGCCTGCTGTCCTCGGAGAATACCTTCTACAGGTATGTAGCATTCGCTTTAGCGCAAAATTCCAATCTACCAATCCCAGGGCAAGCAGTTGCTTCCCCATGTCTGTCTCAATAGCAGACTATGGACTTTTCCTCCAGGAATTTGTCCAAACCTTTTTTTTAAACCCAGATACGCTAACTGCTGTTATCACATTCTCCAGCAATGAGTTCCAGCGCTTAAATATTCGTTGAGTGAAAAAATATTTCCTCCTTTTTATTTTAAAATATTTCTATGTTAACTTCCTCAAGGGTCCCCCAGTCTTTGTACTTTTGGAATGAGTAAAAAATAGATTTACTTCTACTCATTCTACACTACTCGGGATTTTGTAGACCTCAATCATCTCTCCCCTCATCTGTCTCTTTTTCCAAACTGAAGAGCGCTAACCGCTTTAGCTTCTGTGTTTAAAGCCATACATTTAGTTATGGAAACACAAACAAGTTTTTCACTAATTGGTTACATTTATGAAACATACTTTAACAGTGGCAGTATATACACTAACGGCATTCAAATTATGTAAAAAATTATTTTTACTATAGTATGACCAGCTGAATTTCTAAGAGTATTTTTAGTAACAGATGGTCAGAGCTCACAAACCATGATTCCTTTTTTGTTTATAAAACTGGAAAACAAAATCTTCCACAGACAATTTAAAGATAATCCACAAGAGTGAAAGTAGTGAACCACAATCTTCAAGGTGATCAAAATGATGCTTGTTATCCAATGTATAACAGTTCTGCCAAACTGAACCCGGCATGGGGCTGTGTTTTGGCAGTCAAATCCTTTGTCAGGGGTTCTTATAAGCCAGCAATGTTTTCATAAATATGAATAATAGAGTGTTTGCCGATTTGAGTGTGGGTGAGATGCAAAGAGCCTTTAACTCTCTTTGCTGACTCACTTTGCTAAGTTTTTAAAGTTTGATAACTCTATTATCCATTTGTATGAAAACATCGCTGGCTTAAAAGAACTCTGGATGAAGGCTTTGAGTGCCAAAACATGGCCCATGTTGGGTTCAGTTTGACAGCTGTGTTATATATTGGATAGTAAACATCTGTTTGGTCACCTTGAAGATTGTGGTTGGCTACTTCCACTCTTGTAAATTATCCTTTTTTGGTTTATGCCGACTAGCCCCGCCCTAAGAAGTGACTTGTGTTCCCCTGCCAGCAGATGGAAACTGGGTTGGAATGGTGGAAGCTCAGAACTGACTTTACTTCCCTTATAGGTGACTAGTGCTGGTGCTGCCTTCTGTTGTTCCATATTCCTCTGTCTCCAGCAGATAATGCAGACATGTGCAGCAGGATTGCTAGACTCCCCAGGGCAATAGTTTCTGGGCTATGTTCCCCTGGTGAAGCAGGATCTCGGTAAGAGCTCCTAAGGCAACAGTCTTCAGGGACTGGTAAGTGTGCTCCCAGGGCTTATTAGCTACAGAAGCTGTCTGGTTGAGTATGGTCGGAGAGAAGGGCTAATTCAGGAGGGTAGATCCTAGTTTCATTGCTGCTCCCTGGTTTCTTTTTCTCTGCAAGAGAACCCTTTACTAGAAAGTAATTTTTGCTGAAGATTTTTATTGAAAAAAAAAAAAGTGCAGAGGGTGAGCTCCTTGAAGGCAAGGCCACAGCACTGGCTTGTCAGGAGGAGGAATCCCCTATTGTCACAGTGCTAGGGAGCAGGAGATTTAAGATGTTTGGGGTTCGCCTGTGCCCTGTCCCTCCTGCCTCGCATTGAAAGGCAGCTAAATACAAGGTTGGGAGTGGGACAACTTTCAAGATAGAGCAGGCTACTGCCGTGTGGCCATGGTGCCATATACTGGTCAAAACGGCTGCAGTATTGGGCTTGTCATAGCCCTGTGTATGCCTCCTTCCCTTTATCCTTTGGTCCTGTGTTTAGAGTCAGCATAGCAGGAATGGTCTTAGGAGCCTTGTTGGTTCCTTCTCACTGGGGGTGTTTCAACTGACATGGTACTAATTATACAGAATACTTTTGTAAGTTGCTATTTCCTGGTGGGAGAGGGGAAGTTGTTTTGTCTTGGACCAATGTCTCTTTCCAGGTGCACCCATATCCCTCCCCCACCAAAGAAAGAAAAAAACTTTAGTGGAAAGAGTTCCCCTCTCAGATCCTCTCAAGAGTAGTTGGGGAAGAGCAAGATGAAGAAGCTAGGCTATAAACCTGGTGAGTTCAGGTGGAGGACATCCTTTTCCTTTGAAGGAAAATGTTCTCATATTTCTTCAGGAGAAGCTTCTAAATTCTGTTAGGTGGCCACCTTGCGTCCTGCTTCTGGGCGAGAAAAAAAAGGCGGTTATATCACTTTTCTCATAAGAACTCCAGTTCTGTGGGGCAAAGTGTGCAGCAGATGTGTGACTCAGCCCTCTTTCTTTGGGTCCAATAGCCCCTGGCTGTTACCTTAGGGTTCTCCTTTCAGATAAGTGTGCAGAAGTTGGATGGCTTGATTTTTTTATGTGTGGGGAAACAGCTTCGCACATAGTGGAAGTAGGTAATACCAAGGAGTGTCTTCCCTTGGATGCCTGGTTAGCTGGCCCAGTTTGTTTATTTTATTTATTTATTGCACTTGTATCCCACATTTTCCCACCTATTTGCAGGCTCAATGTGGCTTACAAAGACTTGTTATGGCATCGCCATACCAGGATGAAGAATACAATTGGTGTTACAAAGAAGTCAAGGAAGACGAGGTTTTGGTCAAGCAGTTGTAGAGAGGTACATTCTAGATAAAGTTGGATAGGTGTTGTGTTATAGTTAGTTATGGATTTTCGTGGTAGGCTTTGTCAAAGAGGTAGGTCTTCAGAGATTTGCGGAAGTTACTTAATTCATTGATCGCTCTCAAGTGAGTTGGAAGTGCATTCCACAGCTGTGTGCCCATGTAAGAAAAGCTGGTTGCGTGTGTTAGTTTGTATTTTAGTCTTTTACAACTGGGGAAATGTAGGTTGAGAAAGGTGCGGGAAGATTTTTTAGCGTTTCTGGGTGGCAGGTCCACTAGGTCTAGCATGTAGGTCGGGGCATCTCCGTAAATGATCTTATGTACATGAGTGCAGATCTTGATACGTTCTTTAAGTGGGAGCCAGTGTAATTTCTTTCTCAGGGGTTTTGCACTTTCATATTTTGTTTTCCCAAATATGAGACTGGCTGCGGTATTCGCTGTTTGAAGTTTTTTGATGGTCAGTTCTTTACAGCCAACATAAAGTGCATTGCAATAGTCCAGGTGATTTAATACCATTGACTGTGCCAGGTTCCGAAAAATGGCCCTTGGGAAGAAAGGTTTTACTCTCTTGAGTTTCCACATGGAATGGAACATTTTCTTAGTTGTATTCTTCACGTGGTTTTCAAGTGTGAGATTTCGGTCAATGGTGACACCCAGAATTTTCAAATTGTTTGAGATGGGGAGGGAGAAGTTTGGGGTGGTTATGGTGGTGAATTTATTTGTATTGTGTTGTAGTGTAAGATATTCATAGAGATTAAAACTCAGAAGGGTGGTTACTGTAAACTCACTCTTGAATAGTTTTTCGCCCTGCCTTTTATGGAAAGCCCTGGGTACTTTGTTTCAACATTTTTATTGATGGCTAAGAGAAGAACAAATTCACCGTAATGAATGTCATAGGAAAATACCAATATGTTCACACAAGTCATCAACCAGCATTTACCTTTTTTTAATCCCGCCTCCCCCCCCCCCCCCCCCCCCCCCCCCCGCTATGAAACTCACCAAAAGCCAAAACCAAAATGCTGCAAAACAGAGCAGAAATTCAACATATCTCTTGTCATCATTCAATGACAAAACAAACCCCTCCAACCCCCACCCAGCCCAACTCAACCCCAAGTTCACCATAAGTTGACTTAGTAAACAATGAACCATTAAATTACCTGCTGAACAGTTGTATTTGACCAAAACCACTTCAACTCCAGTATTGTAACCCTAAACTGTAGGGGAGACCTCTAGTCTTTGGCCCCTCCCTATCCATTGCAATGATGTAACCCCCCCCCCCCCCCCCCCCACACACACACACCTTTAGTTCTGGGTACTTTAATGGGTCCTTCAGTTTTGTTTTGTTTTGTTAAGTTTTTCCTAAGTCACTTTCCACCTGGTTGTGGATATCTGAGTTTTTGGTGTTTTCTTTCACAGTAGCACCAGGAGCCTTTGTTAGTGGGTTGTACTGTGCTTCCCCTTGGTTTTCTCTGTCATCCCTAAGGTTGGCTGCAGTAGTGATGGCTTTTGGCTTAATTCACTTGCAAACTTGAGGCCTGTTCTCTGTTGGAAAGGCGTGGTAGTAGTGTCTAAGGCACTCCGGATAGAAGTTGCTGTGAGAGTTTGAGGAAAGCGAGATGAGCGCTTTCTTATGGTCCTTCGCCTGATAGGAGCATTCTTATATATTCTCCGAGTACTACCAGATGGTCCTAAAATATATTTTCCCCGAGTCAAATAGCTTCAGGCTCTCCTCTTGTTCTTAAGGGTGTTGGTAGAAGCAGCCTACCTGTGCAGGGAGTGATTCTTAGTCCACTATTCAATCGTTTGGCTGTGCAGGGCAAGTGGGTGACTGTAGCATATTAAGGTAAAATCTCTGGAGAAGGTTGAGTAGCAGAAGTAATGAAGGGGGAGGGTTTTTTTTTTACTCGGTGGTATATATCGAAGTGGAAATTTTAGAACGGAAATGGGTTTGGCAGTGAACGGTAGGAAAGGGTTGTGTAGGCATTTGATTGTCAGTGTTCTATAATCTACTAGGATGGTAAGAAACTGTATATAAATGAAATAAACATTGTCTTAGCAGAGAGTTGAGCAACATTCAGGGTTTTTCAGTGCTGGGATTACTGGAATGGCTGATTTTGTAAGTTTTAGGGCCATTTTTTCTGCCCATCTTTGCCGTATATTGGCGTTTCTTGGTTTGCAAGGCTCCAGGCCTCACTCATGGTTTCCCAGATCTTCCTTTGCTCCTCATCCCAAGCATAACTCTTCCTTCTGACTCGGGTAGTGGATGTTGTAGTATGAGCGTGTCAAAAACATACATCGCTCAAATTTCACTTTCATGTTGTATCTCCATACACGTTCTGTCATTTACTGTGTTACTATGTATAATTGTGATGCTGTTCCTACAGAGAAGTAGCAGATGAGTGACTATTCACAGATGTCCCCTGCTGTATTCATTGCGGGAAACAACTTCTTAGTACTTTCCTCATATGCAGGCCTTTAGTTTGAGTGGAAATTCTTGTTCGGGACAGATGGCAAAGGAGCAGTTGACTATTTAATGGTCCAGCAATCCTGGCCACCAGCTTGGAATAAGGCACAATTAAGCTCTAGAATTAGTTCCTGGAGGATGTGGTGAAAGCAGTTGGCACAACTGGTTTTAAAATAGGTTTGGACAGGTTTCCAGAAGCAAAATTCATAAACAGTCATTATCAAGGTAGCCTTGTTGTTTATTCACTTGGGTTATCAACCAAGGAGAGAGGTTTTTGGCTGTATCATGTGTGGTTTTGATCCTTTTCTAGAAGCTCAAATAAGTGTGGGTTTTTTTCCCTTCAGGTCCTTAACCTAGATTCTTAGCTTTGACATACTGCTGCGTTTCCTCTTCAGCGTTCTTATCAGTCCCATGTAAGGGATGTAGCTTTCAGATGCTTTTTTTTTTTGTCTGAATCTGGTAGGGGAGGGTTAACCCCACTTATCTGGCAGGACTCAAGGAGAGAAAATTAATAGATAAGTTTACATTTCACCATTAATTCCATAAATACAAGGTGTTTTTTTTTTTTTTTTTTAATATAGTGTGCAGGAATCGATGTTCGTCTCTGTGATGTTGGTGAAGCTGTTCAGGAAGTTATGGAGTCTTATGAAGTGGAGATCGATGGTAAAACATATCAAGGTAAATGGCATAAGGCTGTTCAACCCTCAGTGGTGAAGGTTTAGACCATGAAAAGCAGCCATCTACCAAATGCTAGGATTTGGAGTTCCTTTAACATAAGTACATAACCATTGCCATAATGGGATAGACCAAAGGTCATCAAGCCCAGTATCCTGTTTCCAACAGTGGCCAATCCAGGTCACAAGTACCTGGCAAGATCCCAGAACAGTAAAACAGAATTTTATTCTTATCCTAGAATATGCAGTGGATTTTCCCAAGTCCATCTTAATAATGGCTTATGGACTTTTAGGAAATTATCCAAACCTTTTTTTAAACCCTGCTAAGCTAACTGCTTTCACCACATTCTCTGGCAATGAATTCCAAAGTTTAGTTACTCATTGAGTGAAGAAGTACTTTCTCCTATTCATTTTAAATGTACTACTTAGTATGTTTTGAAGGTTCAGTGCCTTAAAGCATGCCACTGCACTACAGTCTACTTTTTTCAACTGAAGATCTTAACTTAAACTGTGCACTTTTGGCTCTTATATAGAGGATCAGATTTCCCTAGCTACTGTAGACTTGTAGGTCATATCTTATGCCTTATTGGATTCTTGCAAGCGTTTCTGCTCAAGCATACTTGCTTTCCTGATATAGTCCATTTTGTACACTTATCCTGGGTCAAATTTAGGATCTCACTTCTAACACAACCTAAGGACTTTTTTCCCCATGTGCATCTATGGCAAAAACTTTGTACATAAGACCCCAAGGGCCATGCACCCTAGTGTCACAGGAGACAGACTTTTCTAGCACCCTGTGCTTGCAGTAGAAGCTTTCCATCTGTGGGTACCTGAAGGCTCAGTGTTTCAGATTTTATTTCTGAAAGCTTGTTTAATTTGCCTCAACAGTGAAACCGATTCGCAATCTGAATGGGCATTCCATTGGCCCATACAGAATACATGCTGGCAAAACTGTCCCCATTGTGAAAGGAGGAGAGGCAACAAGAATGGAGGTAAAACACTGGGAGCTTTTAAAAATACTTTCTCCACTGGTTATGCAGTGTTTATTCAAAAGATACAGCGCTGAGAACTTGAGCCACCTAGGATACGAGGGTTTAATGTGGCTGCTTAATACACCCCAGAAAATTATGTGATTGTGTGCATAATCACAAAAGTTTGCATACATTTTTGGTAATGTAGCAGGGCAAGGGAGCCTTGTGGAGGAAGGCTGACACAGTGGGTACAAGCAGATGTAATTGGTTATCAAGAGCCAGTCAGCATGCCACGTGCATCTGCTGAGGTCATCAAAAGTGGCATTCAGTATGCAAGATGCTATCTGCCTGCCTGGCTGAGAGAAAAGGCACTACATCACCTGCTGGAGCTGCCTGCCTTGTGTGCATCAGCTACTCAGAGGAAAAGGGTTACCTGCTGTGTTGACACACCGAGTGCATTTGAGCTGCTGGATGTTGGGGGGGGGCACACCTGGTAAGAGAAGGATCCTGAGAAGAGCTTCTAAGACATGGGTGAGCTTAATGGGAGGAGGTGAACCTAACAGAGAAGGGAAGAATTCAGATGCTTGATGAGATACAGGGAAAGGAGGGGTGCCTGATTGGGGGGGGGGGGGGGGTATGGAAGTGAAGGAATTTTGATGAGGGAAAAGGGTGAGAGTGGAGACACATGAATGGGAAAGGAGGGAGAGGAGATGGGGTCTGATGGGGGTGAATAAGTTTCTCTGTTGGAAAAGGGGAGCACCTAATAACTGAAGGGAAAGGCTGCCTGATGTGGGGTAGAGGGTGACTGAAACTAACATTGTGTCAGCCGAAATAAAAAAAATCTGTAGCCAAAATTCGCCATGTGGTTTTGGCCATAGCTAAAACCGAAAATACCAGCACACACCTCCTTCCCTCTGAGTCTAGCTGGTGGTCTAGTGGCTACCCCGATCCCAAGTCGCTCCTGCCCTTGCCGGCTCTGCTGTCAAAATGGCTGGTGTGATTTCCTGCAGCAGCCATTTTGAGATTGAAAGCTAGCTAGTAATCCAAGTCACTCCTGTCCTGCTCTAGTGTAGATTAAAGAACAAAGAAATGAGTGAAATTTTTCTAAAGCTGACTCATTCCAATCACTACATTCAAAATAACCAAAATGTAGGGGGGAAGGGAACTTCTTGCAAATTAAAAAAAAAAGTCTTTATTAACAGGTCAGGCATGAAGGAAAACATACAAGTCATCTCCAATACCATTCTCTTATCTTTACATAGACAAATGTGTAATTGCAATAAGAGAATTTCAAGCAGGACAACATTTCCACCAGCCCAAACACACGTAATGTGGCTAAGTGAAACTTCAGAACTTTTTAAGATCATTTTGTACTGAAAAGTTAGCCCTCCCCCCTCCCCTCCTCCTGGAAACTTTTTTTTTAATCTGTATATTTCCTGATTACATTGGTCTCTTGCCTGTCTTCTTTTTTTTCACTGGATCCTCTTTCCATTTCTTCCATCTCTACATCTTACAGAAACTTTTTTCCCTTTTCATCTTTTTCCATTCATAGCCCAGGTTTTTACCTCTTAAACCTCACCTACCCTCCAGTCCACGAGTTTCCTTCTTTTCACCTCACTTACTAGCTTTCTATCTTCCACTCACTCCAACCCACCCATTGTCACTTTTCTCCCTTTCCCATCCTTGTTCTGCTTTTCACCTTCCCATTCCCTTCGTTCACCTCCACCACACCATTTCAGCTTCCATGCTCCTCCTTTCCACAGACCCCTTTTCTCTGTACACTGCCTCCTCGGATCTTTCAACACCAGCCCTTCTCATCTTCCTCTCTAGAGCAGGGATTTTCAACACAATCCTCAGGACACACTTTCCCAGTCTAGTTTTCAGGATGCAATAATGAATGTGCGAGAGAGATTTTCATATAGTGAAGGCAGTGCATGCAGATCTAGTTCTTTACGGTTTATTGAAACTTTATATACTTTTTGTTGGAATAAAATATGCTAAAGGATTACCTCTTTTTAGGCAAAATTTGTTATATCACACTTGATGAGATACTTAGAACCAGGGGCGTATCTGCGTGGGGCCTCAGGGGCCTGGGCCCCCGCAGATTTTGCCCTGGACCCCCCTACCGCCATCAACCCTCCCCCGCTGCCGTTGCTTACTTTTGCTGACGGGGGACCCCAACCCCCGCCAGCCGAGGTCCGCTTCCACCTGCCGCTGCCTTAAAAACTACTTCTTCAGCCGGCGGGGGACCCCAAACCCCCGCCAGCCGCCCCGAGGTGTTTAAAATTCATCTTCGGCCTCCGTGGCCGTGCTGCTGTTGATAGGCGCTGTTGAATCCACTTCAGAGTCTGACGTCGCAGCACGTACAACGTACAACGACGTCAGACTCCGAAGTGGATTCAACAGCGCCTATCAACAGCAGCATGGCCACGGAGGCCGAAGATGAATTTTAAACACCTCGGGGCGGCTGGCGGGGGTTTGGGGTCCCCCGCCGGCTGAAGAAGAAGTTTTTAAGGCAGCGGCAGGTGGAAGCGGACCTCGGCTGGCGGGGGTTGGTGGCGGCGGGGGGGGGGGGGGGGCTAAAATGTGCCCCCTCCCTCTGGCTCTGGCCCCCCCTACCGCCGGAGTCCAGATACGCCCCAGCTTAGAACAGAGCATGTGCTCAGAGAAGTGGTTCCAAGCACACTGCATGTATTTACTGACTTCCTTGCTTTATAGGAAGGAGAAGTGTATGCTATCGAGACCTTTGGAAGCACAGGAAAAGGAATTGTTCATGATGATATGGAATGCTCTCACTACATGAAGAACTTTGATGTTGGGCATGTGCCAATAAGGTTAGAGAATCAACCTTTGTTCCATCCAGGAATCATCAGAAAAGTTGCCACTTTTTACCTTATCTTTTGTAGATGAGCAGCAGTTGATTCTATCTCATTAGGTTCAAAAGAGGGGTTTGTATGAAAAAGATGACAATGCTAGTGAAGCTGGAAAAAAATAGTGGGGTATTCCTTTACTTCTAATTTCCTTCTGGATTGAGAAGCTAGTGACAGATCAAGGTCCAACAGAACTGTACACGTGCAGATTTAGGGCCCGATGCACAAAATGTACTGGGCCAGCAGCATGCTTTTTTTGACTGGTTCCAGCCAGTTTAGCGAGCATGTTATTCAGCCGGAGATGCACAACAGGGTTTTCTGGTCTGGTTTTTGTGCGTGGCTGCAGACAACGTAAAGTGTATGTTAATGCATTTAAATGACCTGATCGGTATTCAAAAATGTATTCTGAGCAATGCACATCCGTTTTTCTGAGCAATGCATGGAAGCTGCCCCTAACTTTTTGTATGGTAATTTTTACGGGTGGTCAGGAGCTGTTTGCTGTTGCATGATGGTGGCCTCGGGGGTTTGGATGGTCCTTGATGTACAGCAGACTTGTTGGATGGACAGGTGAGAGGATCAGACACTTATGAAAGTGGCAGTGAGTTGCCCACCCCCAGCATTGCCTGTCGCAGTGGTTCCCAAACCTGGTCCTGGAGGCACCCCAGCCAGTCAGGTTTTTAGTATATTCCCAATAAATATTCATGAGAGAGATTTGCATGCACTCCACTGCATGCAGATATATCTCATGAATATTAATTGTGGATATCCTGAAAACCTGACTGGCAGAGGTGCCTCCAGGACCAGGTTTGGGAACCACTGGCCTAGCGGAATTGCAGGTGGGGGCCACTTGCATCTGAGAGACTTTGGGCTGGTGCCACTTTTGTACAACCCGATCACCACCCGATTGCACCTTGCCTACTAGGCAAACATGGCTTTCATATATGTAGATTGTATGTGTGTATGAAAGCTGTGTGTAGCGCACATAGTTCTCTCATGGTTGATCCTCTTTCTCCCCCCACCCGCAATCTCCGATCAGTACAGCTTTGGATCCTCTCCCTCATAAGTGCTGCTACTGGTCCCCCCCCCCCCCCCCCCCCCCCATACCCTTGATCAGCGCTGCACCTCTGAAATCTGCTCCTGCTTTGACCCCTCTCACTGCTGCAGAAGCATGAGATGGTTTCTAAGTGGCTGTTTGCTGTTTCTGCTAAATCTGATAGGGTGTGTTTGGGGGGGGGGGGGCTGTAATTGTTGGCTGCTGTTGGTACACGCATGGCAGCCATGCTTAGCAAGTGGCTACGCCTGTGGTGGTGCTTTCCCCTACTGATGTGCTTGCTGTTTTTGCAAGCAGTCATTTGCATGTGATTTCCTTCCTGCATGGCTTCTCCTTTCTGAATCAGTAAGCTTCAACAAGGATTGGAAAGGTAAGGGTTGTGTGTGTGTGTGTTGGGGGGGGGGGGGGGGGGGGGGTTAATGCATCTCCCTTTCAGTGTACATAGTTTTTCAGCCACTCAAATTGCCATCCTTTTATAAACTAACGGAGTCTTTTGTTTTTGTTTTTTTCTTGTTACGAAATCACCCAAAATGGGAAGAAATGTGATCCTTTTTTAAACATTTCATGAGAGCCCATAGAGTGCCTGAAGAGGCAGAGCGTACTGTGCTTGTTCTAGTTCCATATTTTCTGCTGCTTGATGGCAGTTTTGGTGCCAGAAGGAGTCTGATGCAGGAACCAGAGCTGGTGTAAATCTTTTGTCCTGCCCCTGACTCGGCATGCGGTTTGTAAGTAGATTGTAGGCAGGGAGATGGAAAGTGTTGCCTATTGCCTCCTTTGCCTTCTCTGTAAAAAATTAAGATAAAACTGAAGAGAAATGCTTTAACCGAGTGGGTTGTTGCTTTTTAATATAATGGTCTGAAACAGTTCTTAATTGGCCATAGGAGTACATTGTCTTATTTCTAAATTGACATTAGAAATATGCAAAGGGCAGACATTTTTGGTTTGTTTTGGCTTTTGTCCCTAATTTTTGCCCTTTTTTTTTGGTTCATTCTGCATTTAGATGTGCATTGATAGGTTTATACTAATTTTGTATGTACTAAATTTAAGAGATGGTAGTAAATTGAATGCACATCCCTAGTGAGCAAATGATTCGACACCATGTTTTCATAAAACCCTGTTAGACCATGAAATGCTAAGCTCCTTTTTTTTTTTATAACTGTGCTATGAAGTTCAGCGAAATTTCATTCACACGAATGGGAGAAAATACTGAATTCTCTCTGTTGCAGGCTTCCAAGAGCAAAACACTTGCTGAATGTCATCAATGAAAACTTCGGCACCCTTGCCTTTTGCCGCAGGTGGCTAGATCGCCTAGGAGAGAGTAAATATCTAATGGCTTTGAAAAACCTGTGTGACTTGGGAATAGTGGATCCCTACCCTCCACTGTGCGACATTAAAGGTTCCTATACAGCCCAGTTTGAGCATACCATACTGCTACGCCCTACTTGCAAAGAAGTTGTCAGTCGAGGACATGACTATTAAACTGAACCACACCATTGTCACCATCTTTATGTTCTTTGCTTTGTTGGAATGCAGTATGTCAGATTTAATTTGCAACATGTCTCACTTAATAGTGAACTTATGTAATATTTTCCTTCCTTTTTGGAATAGGAGGCATTCAGGGAAAGTCAAGACTTTTAATATAATAGTGGAAAGCTTTTGAACCTGTAGAGATTTCATGTGTTCAACTGTTACCCTTTTTTTTTTCTCCTTGTTTAGGAGAATGTGTAATTAAAACAAAAAAAAGCTAAATTCTTAGTTTGGATTCAGCATTTCTACATTTAATATTTAGGACATTTTATTATAAGATTTATGCTTTTTTTTTTTTTTTCAAATATTTATATTCCAACCTGAGTGCTTTCATAAACTTGACTATCTCTGATTTCTGCATATAAGAACATTGCCTTTTAAAATTCCCTGGAATCTTTTTTTGTAAAAAAAAAAAAAAAAAAAAGAATTAAAAGTTGAAATTTTCAGAGCTATAAAAGTACAATTTAATGCTTGTGTAGTGATTTCAGGTGGCCTGAACACCGTACCATATAGAGGAAGGTGAGCAGCAGTAGTTTCTTGTGTAAGTACTGAGCTGTCCGTGATTGATCACTAGTCCTAACATACTTCTGGAAGTGTTTGCCCTAGAAACAGAAGCTGTATGAGATGTACAGCACTTGTTTGAAGTAAGGGGCTAAGAAAAGTCTGTCACTGTATTGAGGATGCAGGTAGCTCATTCATGACCCTATGGGGTGTGGCAGAGGTCCTCCATAGTGTGTAATTTTGGTCTGGCAGCTGCTTCAGCCCAGTTGGAAACAGCTGGAATCTGGAACCATGAGCCCTTATTTGCAGTTATCTAGGGATTTTATATTGCTGCCCAAGCATACCTAGTCTGGTATGTTGCATTGGTAGCCCTGCAACAGAGCTCCTTCTGAAACCCTACTTTTGGGTACCAGGTACCATTCTCAGATAGTTACAGTGACTCCATTCCTTCCCCCAGGGGCTTTGATTGTGGCCTGTACAGTAGCCCCAGAAGACCTGACCTGGGAATGGAACTGGAGAGTTTTCACGTGGTTCACAGCATTTTTCATATGAGAGAGAGGTCCAAACACTTTTTTTTTTTTTAACCAGAGGGTCTTTCCTTGCTCCCCCCCCCCCCCAATCAAAACTGACAGATCCCAGAACAAGCAGCTAAAGAGTTCAAGTACACAGTGATGAGAGAGATCTACTTTCTTACAAACTAGGATTGTGGTATGGGGGTGGGGGGTGGGGAGGAGTGATGTCCAAGAGGAGAAGGCATGCTCAAAAGTTTCTGAAAGCTCTGGGTCTCCTTCCACTATATAGCATTGTCCCCATATGGTAATGTCTGGAGTGAGGCATAGCAGAAGGGGGAGGATAGATAATTTATAGATTTGTTCCATACTTATAGTAAAAAGGAATGTTATTTCACCCTAAAGCATATGTTCTACAGAAGGCTATCAGATGTTTATGGTAACACACATTCCATAGAAATATGTAAAAGGGACACAATTGGGTGTCTTATCCCACCTGTTTAAGTGAGCACAATTAATGTAACTTAAATCCTGAGTGTCGGGTTTCACAGTTGAGGTGATATATTGTTGGAATGTTGTGTATTGTAAGTATGGTTGTGCTGTTGAAACAGTTTTAAGTGTTACAAGTAGAAAAGCATAGTGTGTGTTTGTGGTGAGGGGAGCAGAGGGCTGGTAGTGACTGATGTGTGTAGCAGTTGGGTAATGTATAGTGCTGTCTAAAATATACAATTAAATTATACACGGGATAAGCATGTGGGATCGCTTAGGAACAGGAAGAATTACGGGTTACAGAGGATGGGCAGACTGGATGGGTCATGGCCTTTATCTGCTGTCATGTTTCTAATTCATTAAAGTAGGAGTTTACTTCAGTGATTTATCCAACATACTGTATACTTTCAGTGTGCAAGAACAAGAAATTTTTAGAGTAATTATGCAATCAAGAGTTTGATTTCTTGCTAAATCTTCATGTGCCTTGACTTAGTAGTTGATGAAACTCCTTTTTGCAGGTGTAACAGCCATGAGGTCATGTAGGTTGTGACCACTGACTTTGCACAGTGACATGGTGCAGTTCTTGCTTATTTTTAAGTGGTAGATTAACTCAAGCTCTTTGAGTACAGGCCACAGACAATCTGTAGCCAGTCTTTAAGCCTTGCCACACATTTTATATTGGATTCATATTTAGGCTTTGACTGGGCCACTCGACTGTACACTTTTTTTTTTTCCTTGCTGAGCTACTTCATTGTTTTTGCTTTGTGCTTGGTCATTGTCCTGCTGAAACTGTCCCCCTACATGTTTCCATACCAGCAAATATGAGCACATCATATGGCTTTCCTGCAGTAGTGACTTCTTTCTTGCCATACCCCAAAATAGCCAGTTTTGCATTGGATGCTAACTGGACACTTTCAGCAGTAGTAACTGGTTAGCCCTGGACAAGTGATTAATCGCTTTGATTATTGATCTTAAACCCCCCCCCCCCCCCCAATTGTCTTTAATGCTGGATAAAATTTGCTTACAGTTTTCATAAAATCTGGGATGCAGTTAAAGCCTGATTCTAGTGCTTTTACATGGAAGTGTTAGAACGGAGGCAGTGCCTGTCCAGGATTATGCTATCGATAATTTAAGTTAAACAAGTGGTAGTTCCATATCATCAAGCTGATCAATCCATAGACTGGTGGGTTGTGTCCATCTACCAGCAGGTGGAGATAGAGAGCAAACTTTTGCCTCCCTATATGTGGTCATGTGCTGCCGGAAACTCCTCAGTATGTTCTCTATCTCAGCAGGTGGTGGTCACACACAGCAGCAGCAGCTCTGGCTAGGCCTCCAAGCCTAATTTTTAGGTTTTGTTGAGTGCCTGGGGTTGAGGGCTCTTTTGAGCAAGTGCAAACCTGGTGGTGCCAGGTCCCTCCTTTTCTCCCCCCTCCCGCTGGCTCCGTTAAGAAAAAAAAAAAAAAAAAAATTTTAAACGTCTTTAAAGGCGTTTATTTCGACGTTTATTTAAGCGTCTATTGCAGCTACTCACTGGGACACCAGGTCGTTACAACTCGGAGCGGACAGCAGGTAATTTTACCTTTTTATAGCGGGCGGGGGTTCCCCGATTCTTCTCCTCGTGGCACATGGCGTCGGAGGGCGAGGGCGCAAAGGGTCGCTCCCCGGGTCGCTTGAGCGCTTCTAGAGGGGATGCGGGGGTCTTAAAGCCTGATTCGCCCTTGTTGGGTGGCAGTTTCGTGACCGATGAATGTCCCGGTCCTTCCTCCGGCGTGGCGGTTTTTCCCGCCATAAACGCCCATCCCCCGCTCCTCGCCTCCGCCATTTTGGCCGGCCACGCGGCTCGGACGGCTTCTTCTTGGACCGCCCTTGAGGTTGGAGACATTAATGCCATGAACGCCCTTAATTTGGGCGACGGCACAGAAGCGGCTAAAGTTAAGAGCCGTTCTTCCCGCGCGGCTCCTTCGCGGAGTTTCGCGCCGGACGCCATTTTGGATGCGCAGCAGGCCTCTCCCCCGCTGTTGCGAGCGCCGGTTGAGAGTGCGCCTAGGGCTGTTGCCCAGGCTGCGGAAGTGCACAGTCTGGGGGGTTTCTCCCCCGAGTTTGTTTTGCTGCTGCATCAGGCCTTCCTCATGCACAACGCTGCCCCCCGCTCCCTCGTCTGGTAAAGAGGTTGAGGTTCCCAGAGGTAAACGCCCTCGGGTTGATTCCCAGGCCTTGGAGGAATTTGTCTCCTCCGATGTAGATGAGGGCAGCGTGTCTGAGGTCTCCCAACGGTCCTTTGCGGATTCCTTGGAAGAGACGGATCCCCGCTCGGATGGAGCGGATGACCCCTCTGCAGCGCGGCTTTTTCGCCCAGAGGATTTGCCCAACCTGTTGTTACAGGCCATGGACACTTTGAAGATTTCCTCTCCGGAGGACGTCTCTCCCTCAGCCCCTGTTGGCTCTGCCATTATGCTGGGGACGAAGCGCCCGCCTAGAACCTTCCACGTGCATGATGCCATGCACACCTTAATTTCGGCTCAATGGGATGTCCCAGAAGCGAGCCTTAAAGTGGCTAGGGCTATGTCCCGCCTCTATCCTTTGGCTGTGAGTGAACGTGAGGCCTATCTGTGGCCTACCGTGGATTCTTTAATCACTGCGGTGACTAAGAAAACGGCATTGCCGGTGGAAGGTGGCACGGCCCTAAAGGACGCCCAAGACAGGAGATTGGAGGCGGCCTTAAGGTCGTCCTTTGAGGCGGCTGCTTTAAGTTTGCAGGCCTCAGTTTGCGGCTCCTATGTGGCCAGGGCGTGCCTGACTATGGTGCAGCGGGCTTCCCCCTCGGATCATTCCTTGAGGGATGATTGGCCAGCCCTGGAATCGGGCTTAGCCTATGTGGCAGACTTGCTGTATGATGTCTTGAGAGCCTCAGCTAAAGGCATGGCTCAGACAATCTCTGCGCGGCGGTGGCTTTGGCTGAAACATTGGTCTGCTGACCACGCCTCTAAATCCCGCCTGGCTAGGTTGCCTTTTAAAGGCAAGCTGCTCTTTGGGGTCGAGCTGGACAAAATCGTGACCGATCTCGGCACATCTAAGGGCAAGAAGTTACCAGAGGTCAGGGCTCGGGCTAGTGCTCGTCCCGGTACCTCCAGAGGACGGTTTCAGGAAGCCCGTCGGTACCGCCCGGGCAGGTCGGGTTCTTCTGCCCCCTCTTCCTTTAAGAGGCATTTCTCCCCCAAGCAGCGTTCCTTTCGCAGAGACCGCCGTCCCGGAGGTGCTCCCTCCGGTCCTCCCCCAGGGTCTCGTACCCAATGACGGGGTCTTGGTCCACGCCCCAGTGCAGATTGGAGGACGGCTGTCCTCGTTTCTGGGCGAGTGGACCACAATAACTTCAGACGCTTGGGTGCTGGAAGTCATCAGAGACGGCTACAAGCTAGAGTTCTGCCGACCCTTAAGAGACGGGTTTGTACTCTCTCCCTGCAAGTCTCCGGTCAAAGCTGTGGCAGTGCAGCAGACTTTGGACAATCTGATCCGCCTGGGTGCGGTCGTTCCGGTGCCAGAAAGTCAGCTTGGCAAGGGGCGTTACTCCATTTACTTTGTGGTACCAAAGAAAGGAGGTTCTGTCCGGCCTATCCTCGACCTCAAAGGGGTCAATCGGGCCTTGAAAGTGCGGCACTTTCGCATGGAGACTCTCCGCTCTGTTATAGCGGCAGTGAAGGCAGGGGAGTACCTGGCTTCCTTGGACATCAAGGAAGCGTACCTGCATATTCCCATCTGGCCTCCTCATCAACGCTTTCTGCGTTTTGCAGTCCTGGGCCGACACTTCCAGTTCAGAGCCCTCCCGTTCGGGTTGGCTACTGCTCCGCGGACCTTTTCCAAAGTAATGGTGGTCATAGCGGCCTTCCTGCGAAAGGAAGGAGTACAAGTCCATCCTTATCTGGACGACTGGTTGATCCGAGCCCCCTCTTATGCAGAGTGCGGCAAAGCTGTGGACCGGGTAGTTGCTCTTTTGAGCTCCCTGGGATGGATCATCAACTGGGAGAAGAGCCAGCTGCGCCCGACTCAGTCCCTGGAGTATCTGGGAGTTCGATTCGACACCCAAGTGGGCAGAGTGTTCCTGCCAGACAATCGGATTGTCAAACTTCAGGCTCAGGTGGACCAGTTCCTGGTAGACTCTCCTCTTCGGGCTTGGGACTATGTGCAGCTGTTGGGCTCTATGACGGCCACGATGGAAGTAGTGCCCTGGGCCAGGGCTCATATGAGACCACTACAACACTCTCTGCTGCAGCGCTGGACTCCGATGTCGGAGGATTATGCGGTGCGTCTTCCCTTGGATCCAGCAGTGCGCAAGGCGCTGAGCTGGTGGATGCAGGCAGACAAGTTGTCTGCGGGAATGCCTCTGGTGACCCCAGAGTGGATTGTCGTCACGACGGACGCCTCATTGTCGGGCTGGGGAGCCCACTGCTTGGGAAGGACAGCGCAGGGGCTCTGGTCTCCTGCAGAGGCGAAGTGGTCTATCAACCTCCTGGAACTCAGAGCCATTCGGTTGGCGCTTTTGGAGTTCATCCCGGTACTGGTGCTGAAGCCTGTACGGGTACTGTCGGACAATGCCACGGCTGTGGCCTATGTCAACCGCCAGGGAGGTACCAAGAGCGCCCCTCTAGCCAAGGAGGCTATGAATCTTTGCCAGTGGGCGGAAGCGAACCTGGAGCAGCTTTCAGCGGCCCACATTGCCGGAGTCATGAATGTCAAGGCGGACTTTCTCAGTCGCCATACCTTGGAGCCCGGAGAGTGGCAGCTATCTGCTCAGGCGTTCTTGGACATCACGAAGCGCTGGGGCCAGCCGAGCCTAGATCTGATGGCGTCATCGGCCAATTGCCAAGTGCCGCGCTTCTTCAGCAGAGGACGGGACCCTCGATCCCTGGGAGTAGATGCTCTTCTCCAACAATGGCCGACACAAGAGCTTCTCTATGTGTTCCCACCCTGGCCCATGTTGGGCAGGGTCCTAGACCGGGTGGCAAGACATCCCGGCAGGATAATCCTGGTGGGTCCGGATTGGCCCAGACGTCCCTGGTATGCGGACTTGATCAGGCTCTCAATCGACGATCCTCTGCGGCTGCCAGTGGAGCAGGGCCTGTTACATCAGGGTCCCGTGGTGATGGAGGATCCCTCCCCCTTTGGTCTTACGGCCTGGCTATTGAGCGGCAGCGTCTGAGGAAGAAGGGCTTCTCAGACAAGGTCATCGCCACTATGCTGAGAGCGAGGAAACGCTCTACTTCTACTGCTTACGCCAGGGTTTGGCGTATCTTTGCAGCGTGGTGTGAAGCAGGCTCACTTTCTCCCTTCACTGCTCCAATTTCTTCAGTGTTGGCGTTCCTGCAAGAAGGTCTGGACAAAGGCCTGTCGCTCAGTTCCCTTAAGGTCCAGGTAGCGGCTCTGGCTTGCTTCAGGGGCCGCCTGAAGGGTGCTTCCCTGGCTTCCCAGCCAGATGTGGTGCGCTTTCTCAAGGGAGTTAATCACCTGCGCCCTCCTCTGCACTCAGTGGTGCCTGCGTGGAATCTCAACCTGGTGCTAAGAGCATTGCAGAAGCCGCCGTTTGAACCCTTGTCGAGGGCATCTCTGAAAGACCTGACGTTGAAAGCAGTCTTTTTGGTGGCTATCACTTCAGCCAGAAGAGTTTCCGAGCTCCAGGCGCTCTCATGTCGAGAGCCTTTTCTGCAGTTCACTGAGGCAGGAGTGACTATTCGCACAGTGCCTTCCTTTCTGCCCAAGATTGTTTCTCGCTTCCATGTGAATCAGCAGCTCTGTCTCCCTTCCTTTCGTAGGGAGGACTACCCAGAGGAGTACTCTGCTCTTAAATATCTGGATGTGAGACGAGTCATCATCAGATACTTGGAAGTGACCAATGATTTCCGGAAATCGGATCATCTGTTTGTCCTGTTTGCAGGTCCTCGTAGGGGTCTGCAGGCTGCTAAGCCTACAGTGGCAAGATGGGTCAAGGAAGCCATTGCAGCGGCTTATGTGGCCGCAGGGAAGGTGCTGCCTATCCAGCTGAAGGCTCACTCCACTAGAGCTCAGGCGGCCTCGATGGCAGAGGCCGGTTCCGTCTCCTTGGAAGAGATATGCAAGGCGGCAACTTGGGCTTCGGCCCATACATTCTCCAAGCATTACCGCTTGACTGTGGCTGCTCGGGCGGAGGCCCGGTTTGGAGCTTCAGTGTTGCGGTCAGGGATTTCTATGTCCCGCCCTGGGTGAGTACTGCTTCGGTACATCCCACCAGTCTATGGATTGATCAGCTTGATGATATGGAAGGTAAAATTATGTATAATCATACCTGATAATTTTCTTTCCATTAATCATAGCTGATCAATCCATAGCCCCTCCCAGATATCTGTATTGTTTTATTCTGGTTGCATTTCAGGTTCAAGTTTACTCTTCAGTTACTTCAGAAAGACTTCGTGTTCAAGTTTTTTCACTTGGATTCTTCAAGAGTTAAGACGAGTTTGTGTTACAGTGAGCTGCTGCATTCCTCTCCCCTCCGTTTTACGGGGCTGGATTGAGACTTATAATTCTGCCGGCACTCCCTCCCGCTTCGTGCGGCTGTAGGGCAGTTTTGTACCCCTCCCGCTTCGGCGGTGTTCGGGTCAGTCAGCTCCTCCCGCGGTTGCGGTTGCAGGATAAGCCAGATCCCCCCGCATCGGCGGGTGTGGTGTCCCTCCCCCGCTCCGCGGGGATGAGCTGGACGGATTCCCCTCCCCCACTTGTGTGGGGATGAGCTGGGTTAATTCCCCTCCCCCGTTTCGGCGGTGGTGAGCTGGGCAGAGTGTCCCTTCGTGGGTGTAATTCTCTAAGTGCTGAGTCCTGCGGATGGAGCTTTGATATCGACATACTGAGGAGTTTCCGGCAGCACATGACCACATATAGGGAGGCAAAAGTTTGCTCTCTATCTCCACCTGCTGGTAGATGGACACAACCCACCAGTCTATGGATTGATCAGCTATGATTAATGGAAAGAAAATTATCAGGTATGATTATACATAATTTTACCTTTTATGGTGCCTTTGTAAACTGCAGGAGTTGACCACTAGGCTGTAGCTGCTGTTGACTGGCAAAGAACTTAATATCTTGAGGGGTTAAATACAATTACCATAATTGTGAGTTACAAATAAAATAATGTATGTACATTCAATTCAGGTGTGTTCAACAATTCAATTATAAAAGGAGTGGCCTAGTGGTTAGGGTGGTGGACTTTGAGGAGTGGCCTAGTGGTTAGGGTGGTGGACTTTGGTCCTGGGGAACTGAGGTCGATTCCCACTTCAGGCACAGGCAGCTCCTTGTGACTCTGGCCAAGTCACTTAACCCTCCATTGCCCCATGTAAGCTGCATTGAGCCTGCCATGAGTGGGAAAGCGCGGGGTACAAATGTAACAAAAAAAAAAAATATGCTTAGAAAGTGGACTAATTTTAAAGCAATCAGCTGTGAACTATGGAAGCTAGAGTTCAATTCCCACTTCTGGCACGGATGGTCTGTGACCTTGGGCAAATCACTTTCTCCCATTGGTGTAGTATTGTGAGGAGGACCTTCAACATTTGTTGTACCATCATAAGCTCCAACTTTACCTTCTCTTACCAAAACATCCTCTGTACTTAGCATTCACTCCAAAAAGAAAAGAAGGGCTGTCCCTTTTGAGCCTTATCACATGGCTCAGTTGAGATTATAGAACATCCTTTTCATGTTAGGTGCCTTTGACGTAGTTGAATGCTTTCTACATCCCATTCACACAAACCTATTATGGTACTTAACTCTTATTTATAGGGTTTATAGTGTAAAACTGGAACCATTTTGTAAAGCCTTGCCTCCTCTTGCTCCAGTATGGATAGACCAATTTTCTGAAAGGGAAGGGGAACTCTCTCTTATGACACACACAGATTTATTTTATTTAACACATTTATACCCCACATTTTCCCACTAGTAGTAGGCTCAATGTGGCTTACACAAGACTGTAGGGAAAACTACAGTGCATTAAAATACAATTAAACAATGTAAAAGTTTATGTATCGTTTAGACAACAAAGATAATAAGAGTGAGTAAGCAAGATAGGGTCCATGGATTTTGCAGTACTAAAAGAAAAGGTAAATTAGGTTGAGCCAGGAAAGTAGGCCTTCTTGAACAAGGTGGTCTTCAGTAATTTCCTGAAATTTAGATGGTTCTGAGTTGATTTTAAGAATTCCAGAGCTGTGTTCCTATGAAAGAGAAACTGGATGTGTAGGTAGACTTGTATTTAAGACTGTTGCAGACTGGATAATGTAAGTTTAAGTAAGAATGGGAAAGATTGGAACTGTTTCTGGGTGGTAGGTCAATTAGATCTAAGGTATCCAGCAACTTCACCATAAATAATCCTGTGAATCAGGGTGCAGACCTTGAAGACAATTCGTTCCTTAATGGGGAGCCAATGGAATTTTTCACGAAGGGGATTGGCAGATTCGAATTTGAGTTTTCCAAAAATCAGTCTTGCTGCTGTGTTTTGGGCGGTCTGAAGTCTCTTGATAATATGTTCTCTGCATCCTGCATAGATTCCGTTGCAGTAAATCCAAAACACTGATTTTGTTACAGACTTCAACAAATTCTATGTGAGAACTGAGCCTCTAGTGAGAAGCCATAACCTAAATGTTTTTCTGCTTTCTAATAGGGCAGCTATTAGGTTTTCAAAAGAGAGACTTAAATACTGCCTGAATAAGCCACCACGGACACAGTATGAAACTTTGTTTATTGAGGTGTAATTGAACAGCTGAGGTAACACTTTGCATAGGTGTTCATGGCAATTTAAATTTAATCTATAAAATTAATCCTTTCCCTTTTTTTTTGTTTGTTTTAATATAATGAACTCCCTCCAAACACCCATTGTTTTAGCTCCCTCCTATTTCAGCAAAAGGTGGTCTTTGCAGCAGGAATAGGACAGCCTCACCATCTCAGAATCGTGATAACAGCCACTGCCCAACTACAATGTCTCTATTACAGTAAGCCAACAGGTGAATCTGATTTCAAGTCCCTTTTTGTAAAATGTTTAACCTTATTTGTCAACCTGAGAAGATGCTTAAAAATAGGAGATGTTCTGTTCACCTAGTTGGTGCACTTAAAGTGGATTTCAGGTTTTGAATATGTCAACAACTCATGTCACCTTTTTTTTTTTTTAATCAAAAAAAGACTTGACAAATTTAAAGCTGTATTCCTTATACTCAAAGCATTTTCTGACCCATTTCTCCTGTCATTGTTTCATAGCTTAGAATAAGAAGAAATTAGCATTTTAAACTAAGTTCTCTAAACAAGTGCTAGGTCAGTCAGTGACGGTACATCTGGCAATAATTAAAGAAATGCACAAATGATTGTACATAGTTTCAATAGAAGATGTCTTAGAAAGCCACCTTTAACAGCTTATTAACAAGATATGTGAAAAGTTAGGTACTAAAATTTGAATATGACAACTACAAACCAATGATTTGGCAGCGTTTCAAAAGTGTTCAATGTGCTTTGAAATGTTTCTCCTACATTAAAACAACAAAGAATGAGGGATTCTTCTAAGTGGTATATGAGTATCAAAGGCACCTGAAAACTGTGCCTTGGGCTCAAAGTCAATGGGTGTAGTACAGAACAGAAAAATACAAGTTAAATGAAATTGGTTTAATTCAGGAGCCAGCGGTGTCATGCAGAGAAATAGGGTGACTTACAGAGACATTTCTATAAGAAAGTAAGCTATAAAAGTTATTCTATGTGTTGGTAATTCAGGGGAAAGGCACACAAGTTGCTCTAAATATGGCCAAAATTTGAACAGTTTATGGTTCAAATGTTGTATTTTTGGGAAGGGAAGAGAATACGTAGACACTAAGCCAGTTTTTTTCCCTAAGAAATTAGACTTCAGGCAGTAATCGAGGAGCAGCCTAACTAGTGCAATGGGGTCAGAATATAGGGAACTGGGTTCCATTCCCACTGTGGCCCTTGGGCATATCACTTAACTGGCCCTTACCCCCAGGTACAAAAATGTAGTACCTATATATAATTAAATGTAAACCATTTTGGTTGTACTACAGAAAGGTGGTATATCAACATATTTGAATTCATGTGCTCTTCTTAGTCAAGTTCTGTTTTGAAATATGACAAAAAATGTTTAGGGAGGGAGACATGAAATGGTAGAGACAGGATGATCTTAAGGCCACACCCACATCCCCCTCCAAAACTAAGCCACCATTGTGAATTTTATTTATTGTTTTAGTTTGTATTGCTGCTTCAAACATAATAGTGTCTTTTTGCAAGCTTAATTTCTAGGAGAGCTTTTAGGTACTCTTCATTGCTCTGTACTGTGGACTGTTCTATATGCTTAGCAAAATATTGATAATAATATTGTTGCCGGTTAATATCCTCACCATTTCCAAAGGGCACCCAATGTGAATTTCAGGATATCAAGCAAACCAACATTAGAGGCATTCCTCTTCCACTCTAGCATCCTGCTGAAACAGTTTTAAGAAAGGGGAAACCTGCACCAATTATGATTTAAATTTGTCTCTCCCCATTCAAATGAGAAGGATCAACTCCATCCTGCATTACATTTATAATGTATTAAGCTGATTAAGCAAACGAAGAATTTGTCAATTTACACTATTAGTGGAAATTGAGTGCCACAATGTGGTCAGGAACTCCTCAGTGAATATATATGAGAGAAATGTGTGTACAATGCATTAATTTATAACAATTGGCTTTACACTACAATGTCAGTTACAGCTCAAATCTCTCTCTGTTACAATACTCATAATTCAACATTAGCTGAAATATAGATCCCTTGCTTGTAAAAAGCTGTTAATCATTAATGTTGTAATTCTTTAACTTTTATTCTTAAAGCCGACTATCACCACATTAACAGCCATCTAAAGTTGTTGATGTTCAGTTCATTACTGCAGAAATCTGTGTGTAACTCTGATCGGTATACTGTTCTGTATTTAGGTATCCAATTGAGAAACCGATTTGAGCTGTAACTAATATTGTAGTGTATAACCCAATTGTTATAAATGAATGTGTATGTGGAGGAAAGATGTAGAAGAATGATTGATATTTTAATTTAGAATGGAGAGAATTTTAAGACTAAGACTGAAGGGATAATTTTGATTTAAAAGTTAAAGATATTATTTGATGGTTACTTAAGGTTCAGTATATTACTGTAAATGTAGTGGAATATAGGTACCCGGTGTTGTATATTGTGATATGCATATTCATCAGGGATACCATGAAAACAACTTATTTGTAGCCAGAGGACTAGGCATGAATACCATCCTTGGTATGGAACCTGCTTAATCCCTTCTACCTGTTGCCAGTGCCATCTTTTGCAGATGGAAACTTGGAATCATTGCCTCCCTCTGCTTAAAAGCCTTATTTAGACTGGGCAGAAGCAAATTAGTTATGACTAATGTTATTATCAAAATCACTTTTAGAATATGGTGCCAGTCAAGCAACCCCTGCAGTTGCCAAGTGGAACCTCAACTAAAAAAAATTTGTTTCCACTTTTTCTGCAGTTACAAGTAACTGCTGCTTTCTTTCCAATTCCTAATTTAAAGTGGATCTGTCCCTTAACTAAAGATGTACATCCACATTTTAATCTACGAGACATAATGATAACCTATAATATATAAAGCATTTAACAAATTAAGATTTTATCAAATTGACAAAACAACTTGAGGTAAAAATCAAAGTCATGGAGATATTTTCAAGACACAGCTTGGTCCACACATGCTGAAGTTACCTGCTGCAAATGTACATATCAGTTTGTATTAAAGTACTTTTTAAAATGAGTACAAAGTATATAAACATACTGTACACTAATCCATCAGAAAATATGTTTTATCTGCTTAAAATTTATATACAGGATTCAGAAGAGTTTCTACTGGCTTTGGGTTTACTGCAGCGTCCTCAATGTGCTGCTGGGTCAGAAGTGGTGATTGAGGAGCTTGGGGCTGCTATTCTGTTTAGAGAGTGTCCGTTCTCTTGGAGAACTCGCTGGGAATAAAACAGGATGTAGGCTTGGGCTTTGCAGACCTCCTCCACAGTACATATGGCAAGTTTGGAATCATTGCAGTGTACCCAAAATCCTAGGACAGAACAGCACACCAATGGAAATTAGCGTCACATTATGCTTATATCAGATACAGTAAAAATATTAAATTGCATTTTTAGCTTTGAACTGAGGAAGTTGTATAGTTATGCACTAAGATGGGACAGACAAAAAGCACTAAAATCAACACTTTAGTTAGTTATTTTGTTAATGGTCTTGAGCCTATCAAAGCCTACAGCCATTCAGTACTACGTTGTACACACAACAAACAAAGCTATGCACATTGCCAGGCAGAAACTTGCCCTCAGTTCTTCAGTGTGGCCAGAACTAGGGTAGCACTATCACCCACTGCCAACATCCAGTGTGCAGACTTGGAGGGAATCACACGCAGTCTGTGACTGCAATGTCCTGGTGATTTATTTAATTAAAATGATTTATCCCATGTCTTCTGAAGATCAGCAACTGGCTGGATTTTTCAGGCTATCCCGCCAGTGTCACAAGCTAGTCTGCATACATTTTTCTGTCCAATATATGCTGGAATACCCCATATGTATTCCCAGGAGATGTTTTAAAAATAATGAAAGGCTGCTGGGAAGCCCTGTGTTTAGACAGAAGGGGGGGTATGATTAAAAAAATGAGGAAGACCTTTCTGAGTAGTCTGGCATGAAAGCTTAGTGCTGCAGCTGCTGCCCCACCCCCTGGAGACCAGTTCTCTTTGCCAGACTGCTATCCATGCAGGTGGGAATGCTCATCTTCCTACACTTCCTGGAAATCCTGTCAGCTTATCACAACCCTCCTCCTTTGCTGGCAAAAACTAACTGGGCCCATGGCACTGGTTCTGCATGTGCCAGAAAAGCCCCTACTCTGCCCGCAAACTTGTGAAGACTAACTAGGATGGCTCTTACACAGGACACATGCCCACTCACCCTCCACAATACCTCATATGCCCAACACACACACACACACACTCTGAGAACACACAAGTGCAAGGAGACGGGGGACAGGAGATACAGAACACGGTGAGAGAACCGAATCTGAATAACAGTGAGTTACTTACTTGTGACTCTCACCTAGACTGAAGGAGTAGCCTACAGTTTAGAGCACTGTGTTGAGAACCAGGGAAGCCAGGGTTCAAATCCTTGTGATCTTTATTTAACCTTCTATTGCCTCAGGTACAAAACAGACTGTAAGCCCTCTAGAACAGGGACTTAACCTACTGTACCTGAATGTAATGCGCCTTGAGCTACTATTGAAAGGGTATGAACTAAATCCAAATTTAATTTTTGTTACATTTGTACCCCGCGCTTTCCCACTCATGGCAGGCTCAATGCGGCTTACATGGGGCAATGGAGGGTTAAGTGACTTGCCCAGAGTCACAAGGAGCTGCCTGTGCCTGAACTGGGAATCAAACTCAAGTTCCCCAGGACCAAAGTCCACCACCCTAACCACTAGGCCACTCCTCCACATCCTTTTCCCTTTCATTGTACCAGGGTCTCTAACTACTGTTATTCAGACCCAACTCTTACACACTTCCCCTCAATTCCTACATATTGTCCTATGTACACTGTCCCTAGGCATCTCCCCCCCCCCCTGCACTTACTCTCCCTCCCCATTCCCTCCTGTTGCCACTGCATAACATGCCAGATCGCATTTCCTATGTGCTACAGTGACTGACCCCCCCCCCCCCCCTTTACGCCAGCTCCCTCACACTGCTGGCTGAAGGGTTGGGAGGATTACAGCAGCCTGTTCATCCTAGCTGCCGCAACGTAGCTAAAGATATACTAAATGTCAGGAAGAGCAGCAGACCACCTGCAGCAGTCAGGGGAGGTTCCCATGCTCCTCCTGTTCCCTCACTGGCAAAGACTGCTCCAGACCATAGCACTTGCTGTGGAATTTAACTAGCAGACACCCAACTCCCACAGATTAGATTGCTGCATGGGACCAGGTTAGCGGGAATCCCCTCCAGGTCAGTGGGGTGGACCCTTGCCTCCCCTCCAGCCCTGGGTGCCCTCCCCGAACATCTCAGTACATCCTGGTGGTCTAGTGCCTCTTAGGGGCAGGAAAGATTCCCACTCTTTCCTGCCTGCTGCCGCTCTTTCTTTAAAATGGCTGCCGAGACTCTGTGGAAGTCTTGCAAGGTCACCGCTTGAAGTCTCGGCCGCCATTTAAAAAAAAAATGGTGACAGAGAATCAGTGGCAGCGAGTAGGAAAGAATGGGATCTTTCCTGCCCCTAGGAGGCCACTAGACCATTAGGATGTACCGAGGTACGTTCGGGGGAGGGGAGGTGGGATGGATGGAGTCATGTGGGGGGGGGGGGGGGCTGGAAAACATTTTGGTAAGGAGGACGTACATGAAGGGAAATGGGGAAATAGAGAACTTGGGATAGAAGGGGATGGAGAGGAGAGGGGACATGCTTCTCATGCATGGGAGGGAAAGGAAAGGGGGGCATGCACATTTCCAAAAATGTAACCATCCATGAGCAGTATCTTTTTAATTTTTTATTTAGCAGAGTATGGTAGAAAATACATTTATGTATTTCACTACTTATAGAATCTGGATTTCTTGGGGTTGGTGGGGGGGGGGGGGGGGGCAAGGGCAGAGTGGGCTAGGAGGAGATCGGTTAGATTTCTGGGACAGTGCAACTCTTACCACAGCCAAGGCGAGATTCATGGGCTCTACCTATGGCCACTAGGTGTCACCATTGTGTAGTGATAGATTTCCATCAGGAACTGAACAGGGCCTCCATAAATCTCCCGCCTTCCCAGGAAACAAAAATCCACGTATGGTAATTTATGGCTCTGATTGTGGTCAAAGGTTCAAATTATAGGCTCCCAGGCAACAGTGCTGAAAGGGCCTCCTGCGTAAGGCGACTACTTCAGAAGACCCAGACTACCTGCAAGTATGCCTCCGCCTTCCCTGGGGAGCCTCCTTCACCACAGGGGCCACTTGGACAGGATTTACACCACCACCATTTACTCCTTTTGCTTTTCCATTCCTTCCTAGTGTCTTTAGACTAACAGACTGACCAGAAAAGGCTTCGATGGAACAATGCTGCCATGAGCCTTCAGTTCCTGAGCCCCTACGTCTTGCCCCATCCTTGACCATTTTTAAATCTAGATTGAAAGCCCACCTCTTTAACATTGCTTTTGACTTGTATCCACTCGCCTCCACCTACCCTCCTCTCTCCTCTACACATTAATTGATTTGTTTGCTTTATTTTTTGTCTACTAGATTGTAAGCTCTTTGAGCAGGGACTGTCTGTCTTCTATGTTTGTGCAGCGTTGCGTACGCTTTGTAGCGCTATAGAAATGCTAAATAGTAGTAGTAGTAGTAGTTGTTGACCATCCAAGCATGCCCCCAGTATCTCAGTGACTTCTGGAATTTGGTTCACATCTACTCCTTGCTGAGGCAATGACACAATCTTCCCTCTATCCCCATGGGGTTAGTAACACACCTGCAGATGTTACTTCTGATTTGAAACCTGGTAATTCTATTGCCAATGTAAGAAATGAGCTAAAAATTAGAAAATGGCCTATAAAGCCAGTGGATGGAATTCTGCAGTTTTTAGTTATTAATTTGTACAGCGCTGCGTAACCCTAGTAGCACTCTAGAAATGTTAAGTAGTAGTAGTTTTATTTGCTCATATCATATAACCACTGCTTTTAAATAATAATCTATGCTATAGAAAATATTACTGACAGATGTTAAATTTCTTTTAAAATTTCTGTGCAGAATCCCTCTAGAGTAATAAAATAAGTCTTGGCCTTCATCCCCCACATTCCTTGGCCTTCATCACTCCACCTCTTTCGCCTTCTGCTTGATCTCCCCCCCCCCCCCCTACCCTGCTCCAAGCACACAAACAGGAATTCTCTCTCCCTCAGCTCTGTTTGTTTCTTTCTCCCCTCTCTCTTTCCTTCAGCCCCTACCAGAAAGGCCACCAGTTCCTGCCCCCATCCCCATCCTCCTGCAAAAAAACTCACAACCTGCTTTGCTTTGGCCTGGATGCTCCTCTACATTTTTCTCTCTTTCCACTGTCAGCTAGCCACCAGTTGTTCCCCCAGTCTCCTCTGTCCCATGGACCTGTTTTCAAGTTTAAGCTGTTTGAAGCTGATTGCTCTAACAGCTGCACTTGTGTTAAAAAGCTGGGCCAAGCAGCTAAAGCCCTGCCCCCTCCTGGCTTTATAGTGAAGAATGCTGATTCAGTATCCAGCTGGCTGTTTAACACGGAGGTGCAGCTGTTCATCTCCCAGCGACCAGGTCTCTCGGAAGAGGCCTTAACTGGAAAAAGATCCATGGGACAGGCTGTGCGCACAGGAATAGATGTTCCTCCACACTGCCGTGCTTACGTTCTCCTCCGGCTCCTCTGTCTAAGACTGCTACTACAGCTCCCTTGCTTTCCAGACCATACTGCCTCTCTTTCCTGCATACTAATGCCACTGCTTCCACCTTGTAACCTGTATAGCTGCTGCGGCTGTTTCACCCTGGTCCCTGTACCAAATTCTGCATAGCAACTGAAGACATTCTGTGCAAGTTCTGCATTGTTCAGAATTCCCCCAGCCGTAAGTATCTGTGTTGAAAAAAACATGAGCTAAATTTCAGCCAAAAAGTAGAAAGAAAAAAAAAAGGGAAACGGGACTTGATATACCGCCTTTCTGTGGTATTTTGCAACTACATTCAAAGCGGTTTACATATATTCAGGTACTTATTTTGTACCAGGGGCAATGGAGGGTTAAGTGACTTGCCCAGAGTCACAAGGAGCTGCAGTGGGAATCAAACCCAGTTGCCCAGGATCAAAGTCCGCTACACTAACCACTAGGCTACTCCTCCAAAGGCTGTACACAAAGAAATTGTTTCAAAATATTACTATAGTCCTGTTACACTAGGCAGCTTCATTTTAAGTCAAAACCACCCAAAGACTGTGAAAGTTACACACGTAGCCTACTATCATCTCTTCCACCCTCACCCAGTTAAAGGCTTGGTTTATGAATTGTACAGATTTTTTTTTTTTTTAAGTGGAGTAAACCTTGATGGATTTCATCTTAGCATATCTTCTAAACAAAGCACCTTCACCATAGATGCCATGGTAGAATTTACAGTAAATCTGCGTCAGCTAGGTACAAAAGTTCTGTGTAGCCTCAAGCTGTGATGCTTCTCCCCCCCCCCCCCCCCCAATCCCCCCCAAACAGCATAAGACACTGGTTCCACAATCTACAGTCATGAGTCTGGTCGGTCCTAGTAAAACAAATCCTCTGGCACACACGTCTTAAGTGGGTCTTTTAAAATATAAGGCATCTTTCTATAATTGACCGCTTAGATCTATTTTCTCATCCTTGATCTTGTTGTAACACCAATTGTATCTGTTACCCTGGAATGGCGATGCCATAACAGGTCTTTGTAAGCCACATTGAGCCTGCAAATAGGTGGGAAAATGTGGGATACAAATGCAATAAATAAATAATAATAATATAAGACAATCTACGCCTCTTCCTTCTCATTCATCAGTCCGCGAACCTGGAATGCTTTGCCGAGACTTTTGAAAGAGTCATCGGATCATCAAACTTTTAAAAAAACTGCTGAAAACTTATTTGTTTAACAAAGCCTACCCCGAAGTCAACAATGCTGTTTAACACCCTTATTCTTTTCCCATTTTGTTAGTTTATCCACTCTTTTCTCTTCTGTCAGCTTCTCTTATCTTGCCAATTTTTGCTATTGTATAATGTAATTTTATTGTAACTTTGTTAGCCACATTGAGCCCGCATAAGTTGGGAAAATGTGGGATACAAATGCAATAAATAAATAATAATAATATAAGACAATCTACGCCTCTTCCTTCTCATTCATCAGTCCGCGAACCTGGAATGCTTTGCCGAGACTTTTGAAAGAGTCATCGGATCATCAAACTTTTAAAAAAACTGCTGAAAACTTATTTGTTTAACAAAGCCTACCCCGAAGTCAACAATGCTGTTTAACACCCTTATTCTTTTCCCATTTTGTTAGTTTATCCACTCTTTTCTCTTCTGTCAGCTTCTCTTATCTTGCCAATTTTTGCTATTGTATAATGTAATTTTATTGTAACTTTGTTAGCCACATTGAGCCCGCATAAGTTGGGAAAATGTGGGATACAAGTGGACCAATAAAGAATTAAAATAAATAAATGGTTAGCATGTGCTGTCAAGTATTTTGTCAGTAGGTAAAGAAGAGTCATTTATTTTCCGTACCAATGAACACTGGCAACTTATCAAAGAAACATGATGTAAACCAGAATGTCAAAAAAAAAATATTAGCACATCCATACCTCCCCCTGGGTTATAACAGTAGGCTGTATAGTGACCAGAACCGAACCCCTTCCCATGATGCATCACTACAGCAGACAGTTCATACAAGAAACACTCAGGCTTCAGCAAACTAGTGGATTCTCTACAACAGTAGGGTTCCATATTGAGTATCTGATCAAAACTGACGTGCACGCCAATCTTCTCACGATGGTTACGTCCTGACCACCTATAGTATTAAGGAGAAAATATATTTTTTTTAAAAATGTGCCTTCGTCCAAGCCAATTCATATTCAAGTGCAATACTTACTATTCTTACTGATGAATAATCATTTTTCAATGCATTTTTATATTAGATTAAATTTTCTGTATGCTACTGAAAGACAGTTCTAAGTGTGGTAAGATTTTGCACTTAGCGTGGCATTAGTTGCAAAAACGATCACACAGTATAAGTGCAAAGCCTCTGTGGTAAATGCATCTGCTCTAGGACTGGTAGAAGGAATGTTGCTGCTACTTGGGTTTCTGCCAGATACTGTTGGAAACAGGATACGGGGGCTGGATGGACCATTGGTCTGACCCAGTACGGCTGTTATGTTCAGGACAGAAACGTATTGCTTGGCACCACATTACCTGCACTGTCAGATAGGGCAGGTGGCCATGCATGCCATAACACAATGCAAACAGAAACAAACAATATTATAGCAGCACCCACCTCCATCCCAGGGGCGTAGCCAGACTTCGGTGGGAGGGGGGGGTCCAGAGCCCGAGTTGAGGGGCACATTTTAGCCCCCCAGGCGCTGCCGCCGCCGCCAACAACTTAGACGACCCTCTCGACCCCCCTCCCCCGCCTACCTTTGCTGGCGGGGGACCCCAATCCCCGCCAGCCGAGGAGGTAGGTCCCCTTCTTCCCGCAAAGGCTTCGTTCTGTTTCTGACATCCTGCATGTACAACGTGCAGGACGTCAGAAACAGAACGAAGCCTTCGCGGGAAGAGGACCTCCTCGGTTGGCGGGGATTGGGTCCCCCGCCAGCAAAGGTAGCCCACGGCGACTGTGGGGGAGGGTTGGCGGCGGGAGGGGGGGGGGGGGTCGAGAGCGTCATCGGCAGGGGGGTCCAGGGCCCCATGTAGCTACGTCACTGCTCCATCCCATCCCCTCTCTCAACCCCCCCCCCCCAAACACACATCATTAACAACACTATCCTGTGCAGAATGTAGTGCAACGTTGGGTACAGAGATACAGTTTTATTACACTAGACTGCCAATCCAACAGGAGCTGTGAGCAGCAGAAATCCCTGCCTTTCAGATAGGTAGTAGTTATGTCGAGTGGACTTTACCCTACCTTAAACACAATGCTGGTAAGAGTACTTTCTGACAACCTGATAAAGGATTTCTCAGACAGGAGCATTAAAAATAACAAATAAGGAAGCCTGGAATAGCAGTAGTATTCGTGTACCTGCCAGATAACAGAAACTAACCTTAACTAGATAACGAAATGCCCAGCGGGAATGAAATGCACGTACTTATTCAGGTTAGCAGCAGATTTAACAGTGGTTCAAGACCCTGCGCTGGCTCCTTACCTGAAGCGTTTAAGGTGAAGCCTCAGAACTTGAGGTAGCTGACACACCATAAGCTGTTTCTGAGCTTCAGTAAGAATAACTGGCTTGGCTGAAAACTTCCTACGTTTTGCTGTGATAAAGGAGGAATATAGTGATTAGATAGTAACTAGGTAAGCAATATAATTAAACAATACCCACAAATAGTGCTATGTAGATAAGCAGAACTACTGTAGTATATATACACTGCCAGACCTTGAAAGTGCTTTAAAGTTTGTTTTTATTCCAGGATAAAAGTAATATGGTGGCTATGTTAGTCCACTTCAACATACGAAAATAAGGTGAGGGGAGATATGATTGAGGTCTACAAAATCCTGAGTGGTGCAGAACGAGTAGAAATAAATCGGCTTTTTACTCGTTCCCAAAGTACAAAAAGTAGGGGGCACGCGAGGAAGTTACATGGAAATACTTTTAAAACAAATAGGAGGAAATTTTTTTTCACTCAACAAATAGTTAAGCTCTGGCACTCTTTGCTGGAGGATGTGGTAACAGTGGTTAGTGTATCTGGGTTTAAAAAAAGGTTTGGACAAATTCCTGGAGGAAAAAGTCCATAGTCTGCTATTGAGACAGACATGGGAAGCAACTGCTTACCTTGGGATTTATTGGAGTGTTGCCACAATTTGGGTTTCTGCCAGGTACTTGTGACCTGGCTTGGCCACTGTTTGGAAAATAGGATACTGGGCTAGATGGACCATTGGTCTGACCCAATATGGCTACTCTATATGTAAAGTGATACCTTTTTTTCTGGATTAATACTAATTTCTTGAGTAGCTTTCAGGAGTTTAAAAAAACCCCTTCCCTCTGCCTATCCTAAAGAAAGGCATATTAGCTCCCAAAAGCTACTCAAAATACATATTAGCTTAGAGGTCCTTTTACTAAGCTGCAGTATGCTTCCCGCAGCTTAAAATGGCTTATCATGGGACGCACTTAAGTGTCCTGCGGTAAGTTCCAAATCTGCTTGCACTACCTGTGCGCTAAAAAAGATTTTTTTTTATTTTTTGTTGGAGTGTGTGTTCTTGCATCTGCATTACCACACTCTAACTGGTTAGTGCAAGATTACCACATGATCCTTAACCAACTACATCAGTACGTGTTCCAGCGGTAATTCTATTTAGCGCATGACCATTAATTGAAAAAAATTGGTCATTTTCCAGTTGCAGTAAAAATGGCCTTAGTGCCTGGGAAAAAACACACATAAGGGTGTGCTAAGGCCATGTTTTACCGCAGCTTAGTAAAAAGACCTCTTGGTTCTTTAAGGACAAGTGGAGGAGTGGCCTAGTGGTTAGAGCACCAGTCTTGCAATCCAGAGGTGGCCAGTTCAGATCCCACTGCTGCTCCTTGTGACCTTGGGCAAGTCACTTAACCCTCCATTGCCTCAGGTACAAACTTAGATTGTGAGCCCTCCTGGGACAGAGAAATAATCTAAATAAATAAATATATGGAATGTTGCTACTATTGAAGATTCTACATGGAATATTGCTACTTTTTGATATTCTGGAATGTTGCCACTATTTGAGATTCTAGATGGAATGTTGCTAATGGAGGAGTGGCCTAGTGGTTAGAGCACTGGTCTTGCAATCCAGAGGTGGCCAGTTCAGATCCCACTGCTGCTCCTTGTGACCTTGGGCAAGTCACTTAACCCTCCATTGCCTCAGGTACAAACTTAGATTGTGAGCCCTCCTGGGACAGAGAAATAGCCAGAGTACCTGAATGTAACTCACCTTGAGCTACTACTATTTAACATTTCTAAAGCGCTACTCGGGTTACGCAGCGCTGTACAGTTTAACAGAGAAGGACAGTCCCTGCTCAAAGGAGCTTACAATCTAATGGACAAAATGTGCAGACAATCAAATTGGGGCAGTCTAGATTTCCTGAATAGGTATAAAGGTTAGGTGCCGAAGGCGACATTGAAGAGGTGGGCTTTGAGCAAGGATTTGAAGACGGGCAGGGAGGGGGCTTGGCGTATGGGCTGCTCAGGAAGTTTATTCCACACATAGGGAGAGGCGAGGCAGAAAGGGCGGAGCCTGGAATTGGTGGTGGTGGAGAAGGGTACAGAGAGAAGGGATTTGTCCTGTGAGCGGAGGTTTCGGGTAGGAGATAAGGGTAGAGAGGTAATGAGGGGCTGCAGATTGAGTGCATTTGTAAGTTAGTAGGAGAAGCTTGAACTGTATGCGGTACCTGATCGGAAGCCAGTGAAGTGACTAGAGGAGAGGGGTGATATGAGCATATCGGTCCAGGCGGAAGATAAGACGGGCAGCAGAGTTCTGAACAGATTGAAGGGGGATAGATGGCTAAATGGGAGGCCAGTGAGGAGTAGGTTGAAGTAGTCAAGGCGAAAGGTAATGAGAGAGTGGACGAGAGTTCGGGTGGTGTGCTCAGAGAGGAAAGGGCGAATTTTGCTGACGTTATAGAGAAAGAAGCGACAAATCTTGGCTATCTGCTGGATGTGTGCAGAGAAGGGGAGGGAGGAGTCGAAGCTACTACTGAAAAAGGTATGAGCAAAATCTACATAAATGTCAACATATTTTTGCTGTTTTGGTTTTCTTTATTCCTGTGCCGTTTTCTATTTGGTAAACCTTACAGAGATTTTTTGAGGTTCAACTTTAAGAACTCTTTGCTTAAAAAGATATGCTCTAGGCTTGGAATCTCTTGAGCAGGTACAGTCAACGATTGATATTAGATTATATTGCTATTTTTCAACAAGTTCTTATACGCACTGGCATGACATTTTATTTCTCAGACTCAATTTGGATTAGTAATGGTTATTTGTTCCTGAGATGCACGGTTTAATGGACTGAAGTTGCTTAAGCAGTCGTGCTAATTTCTAAAGTCTGTCAAATAAGCATACTTGGAGAATGACTAATGAAACTGACTTGCACCGCTGCACACAAGGGCAGATTAATATCAAAATCTATTTCATCTCACATTATCCCCAACTAAAATGTGCTTTGGTAATGCCTGAGCACAACTCTAATTTATTTATTTGTATCCCACATTTTCCCACCTATTTGCAGGCTCAATGTGGCTTATGTTGATCCGTCATGGCAATCGCCGCTCCAGAAAGAAAGATACAAGTGGTATTACATAAAGAACTTAAGTGATAAAGTAGAATTAAGCAAACAGGTATAGAGAGATCAAATTTGGAATAAGAGGTACAGTGGAAATGCATTACAGTTCATATAGTACGTTAAAGTTCAAAAGATGGGTCGATGCGGTGTGCCTTGTTGAAAAGGTAAGTCTTCAGTAATGTCCGAAAGTTGGTTGTCGCCCATTTTTTTTCACTTCAAGTGGTAATGCATTCCATAGCTGCGTGCCTATATAGGAGAAGCTAGACGCATGTGTTAATTTGTATTTTAGTCCTTTGCAGCTGGGGAAGTGAAGGTTCAGGAATGTACGTGCTGATCTTTTGGTATTCCTGGGTCTATGAGGTCTAACATGTAATCCGGGGCATCTCCGTAATTGATTTTATGAACCAGGGTACAGATCTTGAACGTAATATGTTCCTTAAGTGGGAGCCAATGCAGTTTCTCTCTTAGGGGTTTGGCACTTTCGTATTTAGCTTTGCCGAATATGAGTATTTTCAGCTGTTTGTTTCTTGATGATTAGTTCTTTACAATCAGCGTAAAGTGCATTGCAGTAGTCTAGATGGCTTAGCACCATTGATTGTACCAGACTATGAAATATTTCTCTTGGGAAGAAAGGTTTTATTCTTTTAAGTTTCCACATTGAATGGAACATTTTCTGAATCGCCTCTTTTGTATTGTAAACCCCCTGGTGGCAGAGCAAGGTATTACAATGATGGTACCAAATATGTCACAGTGTTTCCCCAAAATGACTCAACACCAACCAGGGAGTTTAACAATAAAAAGAAAATATTTTTTTTATTTATTTGAATTATATTTAAATGCTAATGAAATCTTACCAACTTGCAAATTTAACATATGCATTTCAATTACAGGTTTGTAACACAAATCAGTTTAGTCTCTAGAAACATTGAGAGCATTTTCAGATAAGTATAAATATTGGTTACAGGTGAAAAGTCCTCAATAGCCACAAATTTGTGCTTACTGTTAATTCTCACACTAGGGGCTGAACACACCTGCTGAGGTAACGCCAGCGTTTCTCTTTACAGTAATCTCACGTGAGCCTTACCTCTTCCAACCAAGTCTGGAAAACATCCTCAGCAGACAAAGTCTTAAGAAAAACTCGAGAGATATCCAATGTCTCTAAATAATTTAGAGTTTTCACACCATACAAAATAATTGTGTGCTTTTATTACTGTGGTTCCCCCCCCCCCTTTTTTTTCTCAATTGACAAGCAGGGGGATGCAAGCACTCTTTCTGGTGATGGGATCTATAGGGCTATGGAGTCAGTACACCTAAACTTTGACTCAGACTCCTACTGATACTAGGTTTTATATTTACCAGTACTTCAGATCCAGAACAAAAAATGTAACTCATACTTTACCAATACTTTAGATCCAGGACAATGACATGTATCTTTAAGTATGAAATGACAAATTTACCAATCCTATATAATAATTCTCACCTCCAACAGGATGTGCCTGGGACCGTGCCTGCCGGAAGTGGTCTGCTAGGCAGGCATGCACTGACGTCAGTGACAGACTGGCAAAGCAAAACAATCTGAGTGCTGGCCATTAGGACACAGGGTTGATAGGAGAGTTTTAAAAGACTGAAGGAACTGAAAGTGTTAAATGGGGGGAGAGGGGGAGTTCTGAACCACTGAAAGACATGAACATTTGGGAAAGGAAAACAATCTGAATGCTGGCCACTAGGACACAGGGTAGATAGGAGAGTTTTAAAAGACTGAAGGAAACGAAAGTGTTAAACTGGAGAAGGGGGGGGGGGGGGGAGTTGTGAAAGACTGAAAGACATGCAAATTTGGGACAGGAAAACAATCTCAATGCTGGCCATTAGCACACAGGGTACATAGCAGAGTTTTAAAAGACTGAAGGAACCGAAAGTGTTGGGGGGGGGGGGGGGGGGCAAGTTCTGAATGAATGAAAGAAATGAAAATTTACGAGAGGAACACAATCTGAATGCCGGGCATTTGGACACAGGGTAGATAGGACACTTTAAAAAAAAAATGAAGGACGTGAAAGTGTTACATCTTGGGGGAGGGGTGAGGAGGAAAGCGGTGGGGTATCCGGATACTGGGTGTTAGGCCACGGGGGTACATAGACTTTTGAAAGCCTTAAGGAACCCAAAGTGAGGGAAGGAGGAGGAAAAGGAGGGGAGGGATCGGGGTGAGGGGCATTAGGAACAGGGGAGGGGGCCCTGCCACACACTCTCATTCTCACACACACACTGTCACACAGACAGTCGCACTCTGTCACACACCCGCACATTCACTCTGGCTCTCTCTCTCAAACATACACACTCCCAGGAAAACCTTGCTAGCGCCCGTTTCATTCGTTCCAGAAACGGGCCTTTTTTACTAGTATTATAATATTTTAAGTTTTCAATTTGAAGCTAGAGTTAGAGTTGGCACATTTTTACTGACTATACCCAAAATTGCTTCCAACTTCGACTCCATAGCCCTGGGGATATATGTTTATTTATTTAAGGTTATCTGATAATTGCCTTTCATGTAGCACATCAAGACAGTGTACATAATAAAACAAGAAGAGTAACATTATAAACTATATTTAAAACACTAAAAAAAACCCACAGCTCTGAAAAATCTAAAGGTTTTCATGAGCATGTGAAGGCGTTTCTGCATTACTGCCTAGGATGGCCTGTACTGCATGTACTTTAGCACAATTTATACTCAACACATCCTTTTTTGCTGGAAGATGAGCTTTACTCCCTTTGAAGGTAGTATCCAGCACATCCACTCTACAACTATAAAGTGCCTGTTCGCATTGAGCAAAAAAAGTCCTGGACCAACTTATACAGCCACCGAAGGACTGGTGGGCTCAGAGGGAATGAAGCCAAACAAAAACATACACCACCCTGTGCTCCCAAGGAGATAACCTGGGGGCTGCTGTTTAAAGAGCCATTCATGATCCAGCTGCACCAACCCAGTAAGTGTCCACCAGCTACTGGAGACAGACAATATCAGAGTTTGTTTAGTATGCTGGAAAAGAATTTGCTCTCTGTCTCCATCTGCTGGCAGGAGGAAGAATCTGTATGTATGGATCGGTCTGGCAGGAGATCAGGAAAGGGAAAACGCACTCCTTTTGGATTTGAAAATTTGAAAATTCTTAAAGGTATGAAAGATGTTTCATTTATCCAGAGATTCTGAAGACATATGATCATTAGATTTGTAAAAAGTATCAAAGAAAACTGGTAATGTACTGAGAATGTGTATTTAGATGTTTTGATTACTTCTAACTTGCCCCACTAAGACATAAACATCTGCTGGTAGGCAAGGATAACACCCCAATTGTTCAGAATGGTACAGCCAGGATGCTAAGGAATTTGGTATTCAATTCCTTCTTTTCCTTGCTTGCAATACTAAAAATTAAAAAAAAAGATATAGTAGAATTGGAAAAGGTGCAGCGAAGGGCGACTAAAATGATAGCGGGGATGGGACGACTTCCCTATGAAGAAAGACTAAGGAGGCTAGGGCTTTTCAGCTTGGAGAAGAGACGGCTGAGGGGAGACATGATAGAGGTATATAAAATAATGAGTGGAGTGGAACAGGTGGAAGTGAAGCGTCTGTTCACGCTTTCCAAAAATACTAGGACTAGGGGGCATGCGATGAAACTACAGTATAGTAAATTTAAAACAAATCGGAGAAAATTTTTCTTCACCCAACGTGTAATTAAACTCTGGAATTCGTTGCCGGAGAAAGTGGTGAAGGCGGTTAGCTTAGCAGAGTTTAAAAAGGGGTTGAACGGATTCCTAAAGGACAAGTCCATAAACCGCTACTAAACGGAAAAATCCAAAATTCCAGGAATAACATGTATAGAATGTTTGTACGTTTGGGAAGCTTGCCAGGTGCCCTTGGCCTGGATTGGCCGCTGTCGTGGACAGGATGCTGGGCTCGATGGACCCTTGGTCTTTTCCCAGTATGGCATTACTTATGTACTTATGTAAAGAAACAGGATGGAGTTGGTCCAGAGGGCGACTACTAAAATGGTCAGTGGTCTTCATCATAAAGCATATAGGGACAGACAAAGATCTCAATATGTATACTTTTGAAAAAAGGTGGGAGAGGGACGACAGACATTTAAATATCTACATGGCATAAATGCACAGAAGGCAAAGCTCTTTCAACTGAAAGGAAGCTCTGGCATGAGGGGGCCTAGGATGAAGGTGAAATAGAACAGACTCACGAGTAACAGTGGCGTAGGAAGGTGGGGGGGGCGGGAGGGGCGGTCCGCCCCGAGTGCATGTGCTCGGGGGGTGCCGGCCCCGCAGGTTCCCCTGCTCTCTCTGCCCCGGAACAGGTTACTTCCTGTTCTGGGGCAGAGAGAGCAGGGAACCAGCGGGGCCGACGCAGCTACGAGTGACGTGCACTCGGGGCGGATCGGCCCTCCCACAGGTAAGAATGCGGTCGGGGGGGGGGGGGGGGGGGGGGGGGGGTTGCACAGCGGCGACCCGCCCCGGGTGCCATTAGCCCTCGCTACGGCACTGACGAGTAACCTTTGGAAATACTTCTTCACAGAAAGGGTGGTGAATTTGTGGTGGAGATGAAAACTGTGTCTGAATTCAAGAAAGCTTGGGCCAAGTACATAAGCTCTCTATGGAAGAGGAAGGGAGAGTAGATAGCACAGATGGGCATATTGGATAGGTCATACGGTCTTTATCAGCTTTCATTTTTCTATGTTAAGCCCTGAAGTATCCCCCCCCCAAAAAAAAAAAACCCAAAAAAACATTTAGTAACATCTCATACATGCTGAATACAATAGTATTTCAACCAATTAAACAAACAAAACTATCAACCCCCAACAGAAAGGGAATATCAGTTTACTGCTTGAACATGGATTTCTGATCATGTGGCCCACTTGAAAAAACTAGGGCTGCGTGTTAAGGGAAAGGGAATGGGATTTGATATATCGCCTTTCTGTGTTTTGTTTTGTTTTTTGCAAGTACATTCAAAGTGGTTTACATACTATATACAGGTACTTATTTGTACCTGGGGCAATGGAGGGTTAAGTGACTTGCCCAGAGTCACAAGGAGCTGCCTTTGCCTGCAGTGGGATTCGAACCCAGTTCCCCAGGACCAAAGTCCACCACTCTAACCACTAGGTGACTCCTCCACTAGCAACATTCCATGTAGAATCTGAAATAGGGAAAGGGAACTGGGACTTGATATGCTGCCTTTCTGTGGGGTTTACATAGGATATACAGGTACTTATTTGTACCTGGGGCAATGGAGGGTTAAGTGACTTGCCCAGAGTTACATGGAGCAGCAGTGGGAATTGAACCCAGTTCCCCAGGATCAAAGTCTGCTGCCCTCTACCATTAACACGTTAATCACTAATCACAGCTTCCTATTTTCAGAAGGGGGCAGGATAGGTCAGAAGGCAAGGCCCGATGCAGTGTTTCAATACCACTGCAGGGTGTAGATTTACTGAAAAAAAAAAAAGAAAAAAAAAAAGGTTGACAGGGCTGTGAATGGAGTGCGAGATGCTGGACTGACCGTGCGGGAAGGGCATTCAAAAGAGGGAGGCAGGAGGGGAGGTGCGGCACACAAGAGAGAGAGAGAGAGAGAGAGAGAAATGAATGCTCATATATGAAATTGGTGATCTGCTGTTAGTGATCTGTAACTTGTCAATAAAATCGTTCATACTACCTGAAGATTGGAGGGTGACCAATGAAACTCCAATTTTTGGAAAGGGATCCAGGAAATTACAGCCCAACGTCAGTGCCGAGAAAAATATGTAAACTATTATAAACAATAAAATCACTGAACGCAGACAACCATGGTTTAATGGGACAGAGTCAACATGTATTCAGCCAAGGGAAGTCTTGCCTCACCAATTTGCTTCATTTCTTTGAATGTGTGAACAAACATGTGAATAAAGGTGAGCTGGTTTATATTTTCAGAAAGTGTTTGACAAAGTTCCTCATAAGAGACTCCTGAGCAAATTGGTGGAGGGTAAATAATGGAGTGCCCCAGCAATCTGTACTAGGACCGGTGCTATTTAACATATTTATTACTGATCTGGAAATGGAAATGACGAGTGAGGTGATTAAATTTGCTGACAACACCAAACTATTCAAAGTTATTAAAACGCATGCAGATTGTGAAAAATTGCAGGAAGACCTTAGGAAGTTGCAAATGGCAGAAGAGATTTAATGTGGACAAGTGCAAAGTGATGCACATTGGGAAGAATAATCCAAATCATAGTTATTTGATGCTAGGTTCCAACCTTGGAGTCAGCACCCAAGAAAAAGATCTAGGTGTCATTGTGGACATTACGCTGAAATCTTCTGCCCAATGTGTGGTGGCGGCCAAAAATCAAACAGAATGCTAGGAATTATTAGGAAAGCGATAGAAAATAAGACAAAATATTATATCTGTATCGCTCCATGGCGAGGCCACATCTTGAGTATTATGTACAATTCTGGTTGCCGTATCTTTAAAAAAAAAAATAAAAATATATATATATATATATATATAGCAGAATTAGAAAAGGTTCAAAGAAGAGCGACCAAAATGATTAAGGGGATGGAACTCCTCTCATACAAGGAAAGGCTTAAGAGGATAAGATTCTTCAGCTTTGAAAAGAGACAGCTGAGGGGGGGGATATGATAAAGATCTACAAAATACCGAGTGGTGTAGAATGGGTAAACGTAAATCGATTTTTTTACCCTTTCAAAAAGTACAAAGACTAGGGGACACTCAAGGAAGTTACGTGGTAATACTTTAAAATGAACGGGAAAGAATATTTTTTTCATTCAATGAATAGTTAAGCTCTGGAACTCGTTGCCAGAGGATGTGATATCAGCAGTTAGTGTATCTGGATTTTAAAAAGATTTGGACAAGTTCCTGGAGGAAAAGTCCATAGTCTGCTATTGAGATAGACATGAAGAAAGCCACAGCTTGCCCCTGGGATCAGTAGCATGAATCTTGCTACTATTTGGGATTCTGTTAAAGACTTGTGACCTGAACTGGCCACTGTTGGAAGCAGGATACTGGGCTAGAAGGACCATTGGTTTGACTCAGTATGGCTATTCTTTTGTTCAATCCAGGTTACAAGTACCTGGGAAGTTCCCAAAAGAGCAAAACAGGTTTTATGCTGCTTATCCTAGAAATAAGCAGTGAATTTTCCCAGGTCCATCTTAATAATGGCTTATGACTGTTCTTTTAGAAAATTATCCAAACCTTTTTTAAACCCTGCTAAGCTAACTTATTTACCACATTCTCTGGCAATGAATTCCAGAATTTAATTACACAATGAGTGAAGAAATATTTTCTCTGATTTGTTTTAAATTTACTACTTAGTAGCTTCATTGTGTGCCCACTAGTCCGTGTATTTTTAGAAAAAGTAAACAAGCAATTCACATCTACCCGTTCTACTCCACTCAGAATTTTACCATATCTCCCCTCTGAGCCGTCTCTTCTCCAAGCTGAAAAGCCCTAGTCTCTTTAGCGTTACCTCATAGGGAAGTCATTCCATCCCCTTTATCATTTTCATCATCTTCCTCTGTACCTTTTCTAGTTCCACTATATCTTTTTTATAGATGTGGTGACCAGAATTACACACAGTATTCGAGGTGTGTCGCACCATGGAGTGATGTAAGGGTATTATAATAGTCTAATTTTTTTTCTATTCCTTTCCTAATAATTCCTAACATTCTATTTGCCTTCTTAGCCACCGCAGCACACTGAACAGAGGGTTTTAACATATCATCAACGATGACACCTAGATCCCCTAACTGGGCAGTGCCTCCAATGTGGAACCTTGCATCAGGTAGCATTTCTTTAAAAGAGAAACATTCAATTCCCATAAAGCGAGAAGTGCAGTGTTAAATACATTTTCTACACAATAAGAAGAAGGAAGAGTCATGAGGGAGAGGGAGTCTCATGGTATCTTTGGAGGGGGGGGGGGGGGTGAGTCTGGACAGGGAATACAATAGACAGAGAGTATAATGGTACATAGAGCTTTAAGAAGCACCAGTAAGGCAGTGAACCTTTACCAACACATTAAATATAGGAAAATGAAGAGGTTGGCTAGGACTAGACCATGAACGGATTACGAATGAGCATGGAGTATTTAAAAAGACAGGGGTGGAGGGGATGAGTGGGAGGGGAGGGGGGAATAATAGTAACAAGGGGTTCAATCACGGAATAACGTAAGGTGTTACTATTGTAAATTACAGTTTGAGTTTAATGTAATATGCTGACTATTGTTTCTTTCAGTGTGCATGGCAAAAGTGAAGGTAGTAAGGGGGGAGGGGGATAAGAGAGGGTACTGTTATAAAAACAAAAACTGATGATAGCAACTTAAGATTAATGTACATAAGAACGACAGTTTTACAACTTGTTATGTATGTACTCTAATGGATGCGTTACCAGGTGGAATCATCAATAAAAATGTTGACACATAAAAGAGAAACATTCAAAATGAAATGGGTAGATGGTTAAAAGAATGGCATAAAAAAAAGCAAACGCTACAATCACAGTTGAAAATATTTCAGAACTAGCATGCCACAAAATGTTGCTGCTGAAAGTCAAACTATCCCAAACAAGTTTACCTACTCAAAAAGCACACACGTACAATTTGAGCTCTTCCTTTCAAGGCATTTCAATGTTGTTTATTTAGGGAGCTACAACTCCTATGACAAATCACACTCTACATTAAAGTAAGGCGCAGTGCCATGCAGGGTGCACGGAGCCGAAGATAACATGGCACCGTACCCCAACGGGCATGCGCGCCGAGAAGAGCAAAGGAGGCACAAAGGGGGGGGGGGGGGTGCCGGAGCCCGTCGCTGCGAGGCACCCCGCTGGCAACAGGAGGAGCCAGCGAAGGGGTTAAAAGACGCCCGAAGGAGCCTGGACGTCCTCTTCCGGCGTCCAGGACAAGCAGACTGCCTCGTGACCTACCTCGTGCGAGCGAGCCTTAGCAGCAGCCACGCGCGTGGTAGCTCCGGTCCCGACTTCCAGTCCCAAGCAGCATCGAATATGGTGAGTACAGACGGGGAGAGAGCATAAATAGGAGGAGTGCGGGGCAGCAGGGCTAACTACTGATACGAGACGCGAGGACGGCTAGCCGCGAGGCGCCAGGCCCGAGAACGTAAGCCGGCAAAAAAAAAAAAAAAAACTGACTGCGGCCCCGTGGTGCACACGCTCGGCACGCGCTGGGCTATCGGTGGGGGGGGGGACCGGTCTAACGACGGGGGCAGTACATAAAGTTAAAGTACCCCGTTTCCTTCTTGCTGAACAACACTCTACATTACAATTCTCTACAACAATTATCTTGGTGGCTGTATGGCACACTTTTCAAAAAAAAAAAAAAATATTCTGTTAAGGTCAGCTGATTCCTTCTTCCATGGTGGCCACACTTCCAACACGCTCTTAAATCACAGGTCCACTGAAGTGTAAGAAACTGCACTGTTTTTATGGACATCCTGAGGTCATTATAAGTAAACAAATGGCTCTTTGATGTGTGGCTTCACATGTTTACACAACCTTATGCGCTCTCACACAGGCAAAATGCAGGTATTGAGTAGTCCCTTAGCTAAGTGGATGTCTCTCTCTCTCAATAGCTTGTTGAAACAGTTCAGGTTTTGCGTGCAGAACATACATTTCTCTGGGTACATACTGCCTTTACTCACTGTTGCATTGCTCGCATGCATAAATCTTTCCTTCTAAAGCCTCTGTCTCCGTGAACTTGGCCAACATTTCCGTCAATAAGCAGGGATGATGGGAAGCAGTCTCCCTCCCACTGCAGTGGTATCTCTCAGGAAATTCTAGCGACAGGTCCCAGAAGGGTTCTATTGTATTGGATTTATTGTCACAAGCAAGACATGTAACCTGCAGAACAAACAATTTAGTTAAGCTGTTTCAGGGAAATAGTTCAAAGTATGCAAACATCCCAAGCATTAGTTTACATAAAACAGCGAACTACAGTAGTCTATCTGCTACAAAGGAATAACAATCCCTATGTGAAAGAACATTTCTTACAATAATGTTTTAGCCAACAATTCACTCAAAGCTTCATACATTTGACAATGCACTCAGAACATAAAATATTGTTCTGGTGAAGATTGATGAATTTTCTAGTTTACTCAACTGAGTCTCACGATAACCTGATTTATTTTTGAAAACATTTTTGGATGAGGAATGAAACTTCTGATTCAATATCTTCCAGAAGATGAATTCTGTCCTGAACACTAGTTATTTTTGCCTTTTCTTTCATGAGCCGTGAACTGGGGGGGGGAAAAAAAACAACTTTATTTTTGGAGCTTACATCACATATCACAGCCTTATCAAGGGTGAAAAAATCCCAGGCGCCTGCCAGCTGGAGGGTGTGACCACCTGTAAGCTATCACTCCTTTTTCATGACGGTTTTTGTCACCTTCCTCCATTGTATGCCTACCTCCTAAGCAACTGAGGCCTAGATGCACAAAACTCTAACGACCCTTTAATGACCCTCTAACGACAAAATTTGCGGCTGCTGTATGCATTATAGGCCTTTTTCTGAAGCCACTAGCAGATAACGAAAACGGAATGCAAACCAGAAACTACCATTGAAATGTGGACAATTCGCTATGCACTAACCATACCGACGATTCTAACGAATCATTTAACGTGACAAATTTAGCGAGCTCTCAGACCTGTCGTTCAGGCCTGAGCTGTCATCTCCCCGCTCCCTCCTGCACCTTAAAAATGCAAGCTGGCATGTAAAAAAAAAAAAGTTATATAAAAACGCAAACCGGTAGTTCCCCACTTCCCCCTGCACTAACCAAAACAAAAAAAAAAAAATCAAATAGATCAGGAGGGGGCAAAGGCGCTCGTCAGGAGCGTCCTGTATGGGCGCCCTTGCCCCCCCCCCCGAGATCGCCGCTGTTCCCCGCTTCAGCCGGTTGTAATAAAAACAAATCTCCAAATTTTCTCATCCCCGGTCCCCCTCCCTTCCTGTGTTTCCTGTCCCTTGCTCCAGGGCTCCACTCCTCCACTCCCGCCATCCTCCGCCTCCGCCCCCGTGCCCCGCCCCCTGGGATCGTCACCGCCGCTCCCACCCTCCACCGGACCCCCCCTCCACATTACCGTCCCGTGCAGTGCCTCTCACCTGTATGCGAAGGTGCTGCACGGGATAAAACATCTGATCGCCAATTGCTTCTCCCTTCTCCGATGTTGTTCCTGGGCCCGCCCTCCATTGACGTAAGTTACCTACGTAGGGGGCGGGGCACGGGGGCGGAGGCGGAGGATGGCGGGAGGTGGAGCCCTGGAGCAAGGGACAGGAAACACAGGAAGGGAGGGGGACCGGGGATGAGAAAATTTGGAGATTTGTTTTTATTACAACCGGCTGAAGTGGGGAACAGCGGCAATCTCAGGGGGGGGGGGGCAAGGGCGCCCATACAGGACGCTCCTGACGAGCGCCTTTGCCCCCTCCCGATCTATTTGTTTAATGTTTTGGTTAGTGCAGGGGGAAGTGGGGAGCCACATGTTTGTGTTGTGGTTTTTTTTTTTACGTTTGTGGCATGCGCAGAGCAGCCAGCATAACGCTTGGCTGCTCTGAGCATGATTTAGGGGCCGATTACGACGGGGATTACGATTCAGTGATACATTGTACTTCTGGATACCGCAACGAACATGTTTGACCTGTTTTTTTGGTGCATGCTTCGGTTTTTCAAAATCGTTAAGGACTTTAACGATTTAGATTTTGTTACGTTTGTTTGATGCATCTGGGCCTGAGCATGCAAGAGCCCCTTTAAATTTACAACCAGCGCCCTTTCAACTCTCACTTCCAAGCCCAAGATCCCACAGAATCCAAAATGAAGGCCGATGTGACTGTAACCAGAACATCTGTGCTCCTGGCAGTGTGAACAGAGCAAAATTTAACTGCAGGGGAAGCTGAAGAAAACGCAGGTGGAAGGCTAGGGTGGAAACGATAAGTAGTAGGGACAGCAATGAGAAAAGAAGATGGTTAGGGAGTACAAATCTACTGGAGAAAGGAAGACAGAAGCAAAAGAGGGGGAAAGCAAGCACACGGGTGGGGAGAGGGGAGGCAGGGATTTGAATGGAATAGTACCCAAACATTCTTGTTCAATCGCAAAGAATAATAAAATGAAACCAAGTTTGATAATCTGTCAGACCATAAGATGCCACTTGTCAAAAGATGAATTTTACAGTTTACCCATAGGGTTCCACTGTCAAGCAGAGAGCTGTATGGGAATGGGGATCGCAGGAATCCTGTGGGATGGAAGAAACTGCAGTGGGACTCTCGCGAGAATGCAAGAAGTAGACACAGGATTCCCATAGTCAAAATTTCTGGCGATGCCAGGAGGATTGAAATGCACTGAGCGAGGCAACTGGAGCGCCAGAATGAGGCTTGGAATTCCCAGAGAGGCAGCTGGAACAGCAGCCTGAAACATAATGCTGATGTTAGAGGCGATTAGCACCGGCATTAGTGAGCGCAGAGGGCTACAGCGTGGGAGACAATGTGTGTGCCAAAAATTAGAGCAAATAGCATGCAAATGTAGTCAAATGGACGTTAATAAGGTCATTTCCTATTTCCTCCCAATGCTCAAAGAACAGCACACAAAACAAAGACGCCCTTACTGCTGAAAACGTAGAGCCAGCTTGGAGAAGGCATTAGGGTGTTTGAAGAGATGATTTCTCATGATTCTTTCCCTCCCCGGGAACTCCATTCACTGGGTAAATCTCTCTTATCTGCACCCTTCTCCTCCACTGCTAACTCCAGACTCCGTTCCTTTTATCTTGCTGAGCCGGTATGTCAAGCTCCATCTCTGGCCGTCTTCAAATCTAAGCTAAAAGCCCACCTTTTTGATGCTGCTTTTAACTCCTAACCCTTATTCACTTGTTCAGAACCCTTATTTTATCATCCTCACTTTAATATCTCTTGTTTGTCCTGTTTGTCTGTCCTAATTAGATTGTAAGCTCTGTCGAGCAGGGACTGTCTTTTCATGTTCAAGTGTACAGTGTTGCGTACATCTTGTAGCGCTATAGAAATGATAAGTAGTAGTAAAATCCGCTGGTTTTTATTTAATTTGTAAGCAGAAGGAAGCCCTGCAAGCCCTTAAGCACTGGTAGTGAGAGAGAAATGTGTGCGAGTCAGAGTAAAGCCGAAAATGAAAGCATATACTGGCACCTGTTTCCTGCACTTAAATATAAACCTTCCAAGTAAAAACAAAAATAAAAATTGAAAAGCTTATATTTAAAGGTGCAGAAAATAGTTGCTAATGTGTGCTTCACTTTTGGGTTTGCCTAGCACATGCGCTCAAGAGCTGAGCTTACCATAAAACTCTTCTGTGCATGCGCCACGCATATTCCAACCCCCCCCCCCCCCCCCTGCTTTCGCTTTTACAGTGCATTTATAAGTTGAATATCATTTCCTTTGAGCATTGGTGAGCTAGGTTTCTGCGCTGTTCCGGTGCTATGGGTTCTGTGCTGTTGGCTTTACTGCGGGAGTTCTGAATATCAGCCAATGAGGCTTGGAACACTCAAAAACTGCAGGAGGCTATTGAGGGTCAGGAGGCAAACGGAGGGCTGAGTGTAATAGCACTGATCCCTGCACGTACGGGTAGGGATGGAGGAAATTAATTGTGGGGATGGGATGGAATGGATCAACTATCTGCATAAACGCACCACAGAAAGGCGGAATATCAAACCCATGACCCATTCCACCACTAGGGAGGCAGGTAAAATTTCTGTCCCCGTGCTATATTTCTCCACTACTATGAGATCCATCTGCTAGATGTGCGGACAGGGGTGTTAGGCTATTTGAAGGTGACAAGTCCCTTTCAAAAGTCAGACAAGCTCTTTGCCCTGTTTCAGGGGCTGCACAAGGGGGAGGCCGCATCCAAGGCCTCCATAGTGTGCTGGATTAAACTTGTCATTCAGTGGAGGAGTGACCTAGTGCTTAGAGCACCGGTCTTGCAATCCAGAGGTGGCCGGTTCAAACCCCACTGCTGCTCCTTGTGATCTTGGCCAAGTCACTTAACCCTCCATTGCCTCAGGTACAAACTTAGATTGTGAGCCCTCCTGGGACACAGAAATAGCCAGTGTACCTGAATGTAACTCACCTTGAGCTACTACTGAAAAAGGTATGAGCAAAATCTAAATAATAATTATATATATATATATATATATATATATATATATATATATATATATATATATGAGGCTGTACACATAGCAACCACCATCAAAACACACAGTTCAGCCACTAGGTATCACCATACAAAACAGCCATTAAGAAAGCTATACAGTCATGTCACACAACAAAAATGATATACACATCTGAATGTCTAACAACCAGCCCAGTAGGGTATGGCAACATTTTTTTTTTTGGGGGGGGGGGAGGGGGTGCAAGAGGGGAACAGTATGAGAGGGCAAAAACAAACAGATTGGTAATAATTCCATGAGGCACAATCTATGTCTGTGTTTTTGTTTCATATGTTTGGTGGGCGGTGTGTTGTGCCTTTGTGTGACAGAGAGTAAAGAACTGGGAAGAGGCAGTCCAAGAAGAGTAGTTTCCCCCCCCCCCCCCCCCCCCCCCCCCCCCGCTGTGTTTCTCTCACCTTTTCAGTGTAACTCAACTTGGAGCTGCTTCTCCCACAGAAATGTATTAAGCTATTTTTTGGAAGTTTATTTCTCTGAAACCACTGGTCCATTTTCAACGTGTATAAATTTTGTATTATTTTGTCTTGGGGGAACAAAAAGAACAAAATACCTCCCCCCCCCCCGCCCCCAACCAGAAGAACTCTGGCTCCTAAAAGTTTAAGTTGGTGCCAAAGTCTTCTAGGTAATTTTCAACCCTTGCCTACCATCCCACTTAGAACATACTTGTCTGAAGATAAACAAACCCTCCCAATTCCTGCTTAACCAGTCTGTCTCCTTTATCTTGGCTACTGAAAGGAGAGGTGTAAGAATTCTGGTTTTTCTAGGTCCTAAAATCGTAGCCTTTGGACCTCCTCACAGAGGGTCTCTGATAAGGAACTATCTAGCATCTTCCAGGGAAGTAAGTCTTTGCGAGGTCCTTAACCTCAAAGAAGTATATTTATTTATTTGTTACATTTGTATCTCACATTTTCCCACCTATTTGCAGGCTCAATGTGGCTTACATTGTACCGTAAAGGCGATCGCCAATATCGGTATGAACAAATACATAGTGATGTTTTGGCAGAGTTCATGTGTGATAGACGCATTGGGGAATCGTAAGGAGGAACAGTTATGTCCTGCATGAGCTTTGGTTATGTTGTGTTGCAAAGTTAGGACATTTAAGTAGGATCGTTAAGATATGCCTTATAGAGCAGGGCGGCCTATGAATTTGCCCATCCACACCACCCAATTAACTACAGCTTCCTGACATTCCCTGTGCTTGACCCATCGTATAGAGTGGAGGACTAGCCTAGTGGTTAGTACAGTGGACTTTGATCCTGGGGAACAGAGTTCGATTCTCACTGCAGCTCCTTGTGACTCTGGGCAGGTCGCTTAACCCTCCATTGCCCCTGGTACAAAATAAGTACCTGAATATATGTAAACCGCTTTGAATGTAGTTGCAAAAACCTCAGAAAGGCGGTATATCAAGTCCCATTTCCCTTTCCCCTTCAATTTTAAGTAGAGGGGTGTGGTAGCCGTGTTAGTCCACTCTTAAGGTTATCAATAGAAATCAAACAAAATAAAACATGAAAAAGAAAATAAGATGATACCTTTTTTTATTGGACATAACTTAATACATTTCTTGATTAGCTTTCGAAGGTTGCCCTTCTTCCTCAGATCTGAGGAAGAAGGGCAACCTTCGAAAGCTAATCAAGAAATGTATTAAGTTATGTCCAATAAAAAAGGTATCATCTTATTTTCTTTTCCATGTTTTATTTTGTTTGATTTCTATTGATAACCTTCAATTTTGATACTGTCTTCGTCTCTACCACCTCTATTGGGAAGTGGTTTCATGCATCTACCATCCTTTCTGTAAAGGAATTAAGATTACTCCTTATTGTAGCCACTTTCATCCCCTTCCCTTGACCTCTTACTCTACAACCTTCTTGCCACTGAAAGATGCCTGCCTTCTCTGCATTTATACCCGAGAGATACTTAAATGTTTCTGTTATATACCCACCTTCTTGCCCATCCTCTAGTGTAAAGAGGTTTAGATTTTTAAGTATGTCCTCAAATGCTTTCCTAAAAAAGGTCACTAATCATTTTAGTAGCCTCTCTCTGGACCATCTATATCTAGTTTACACCCTTTCAAATGTGTGCTCTCCTGTATTGTACACAGCACTCCAAAAGAGGTCTGAAAAGGCAATCGTCTCCTTTTTCCTCGATGGCTAGATGTGGCCAAGAATCTGGTTAATTTCAAGTGATTAATCCACAGTAATTGAAATAAGCAGCCTTTATTTAAAGATGGCTGTTTCAATGCACTGGAGTGACTGAGCAGCTTCCTACAGGACTGAAGAGGTACTAATCACCTGAAAGCCCTATGTCGCTTCCATAATCCAGCTTAGAGATGAGGAGTGGCCTAGTGGTTAGGGTGGTGGACTTTGGTCCTGGGGAACTGAGTTTGATTCCCACTTCAGGCACAGGCAGCTCCTTGTGACTCTGGGCAAGTCACTTAACCCTCCATTGCCCCATGTAAGCCGCATTGAGCCTGCCATGAGTGGGAAAGCGCAGGGTACAAATGTAACAAAAATAAAATAGATACTATTGGAGATTCTACATGGAATGTTGGAGATTCTATATGGAATGTTGCTATTCCACTAGCAACATTCCATGTAGAAGGCTGCGCAGGCTTCTGTTTCTGTGAGTCACGTCCTGCATGTACGTGCAGGACGTCAGACTCACAGAAGCAGAAGCCTGTGCGGCCACATTGGTGATCTGCAAGGGCCAACTTCTAGTGGAATACCCTGTTTCCCCGAAAGTAAGACATCCCCCGAAAATAAGACCTAGTAGAGGTTTTCCTGAATTGGTAGATATAAGGCCTCCCCCGAAAGTAAGACCTAGCAAATTTTTGTTTGAAAGCAGGGCCTCTGAGAGCCGGACAAGGCTGCCCCTGGGCCGCTCCCCCCCACCCGAGGTCGCCGGGCCCCCCCCCTCCGTCACTCCCAGAACTAACCTTAAACGCCTCCTTTCACCTTCGCAGCAAGCAGCAGCACGGAAGGAAGGAGTGGCCTGCCCTGCTACTGCTTGTTGCGAAGGTGAAAGGAGGCGTTTAAGGTTAGTTCCGGGAGCGACAGAGGGCGGGCGGGCCAACCCCGATCCAACCCCGATGTTTCCACGAAAAATAAGACAGCCCCTGAAAATAAGACCTAGTGCATTTTTGGGGGCAAAAATTAATATAAGACAGTGTCTTATTTTCGGGGAAACACGGTAGCAACATTCCATGTAGAATCTCAAATAGTAGCAACAGTGGAGGAGTGGCCTAGTGGTTAGGGTGGTGGACTTTGGTCCTGGGGAACTGAGTTCGATTCCCACTTCAGGCACGGGCAGCTCCTTGTGACTCTGGGCAAGTCACTTAACCCTCCATTGCCCCAGGTACAAATAAGTACCTGTATATACTATGTAAACCCCACAGAAAGGCAGAATATCAAGTCCCAGTTCCCTTTCCCTATTTCAGATTCTACATGGAATGCTCCTACTATTGAAGATTCTAGATGGAATGTTGCTACTATTGAGATTCTGTTGCTACTATTTGAGATTCTACATGGAATGTTAATGTTGCGATTCCACTAGCAACATTCCATGTAGAAGCCTGCTCTTGCAGATCAGCTGCGCAGGCTTCTGTTTCTGTGAGTCTGACGTCCTGCACATATGTGCAGGACGTCAGACTCACAGAAACAGAAGCCTGCGCGGTTAGTGTATCTGGGTTTTTAAAAAAGGTTTGGACAAGTTCCTGGAGGAAAAGTCCAGAGTGTTTGGGTTTCTGTCAGGTACTTGTGACCTGAATTGGCCACTGCTGGAAGCAGGATATTAGGCTAGATGGACCATTGCTGTGACCCAGTTTGGCTATTCTTATGTTCTTATGTAAACACTGAGCAAAAAAGGGTTAAAATGATTTGCACTGTTTATCTGGAAAGCATGAAAAGTACTCAAGGTTAAAATACTTCATACTGTAATAGAAACTCTAAAAGGAACACTTCAACTTAGTCAAGGAAAAATCTGACTATACTAAAATGTTTATTCCTTCTCCGTCCTAGCGTACAGCACCACATTTATTTATTTTATTGCATTTGTATCCCACATTTTCCCACCTCTTTGCAGGCTCAATGTGGCTTACAATACATCATGAGTGGTGGAAATATATTAGAAAATAGACATTTAGCGTTACCGATACTTTTTTGGCAGCATTATAATGATAAGACATGATAGTAGTATAACAAGCAGATATTATAAGACATTTCTAACTATGTGTGGTGGAGTTATGTATATTCACATTGGTTGATCTTCGTGGTAAGCCTTGTTAAAGAGATGGGTCTTCAATAGTTTGCCGAAGGTCGTTAGTTCGTAGATCATTTTAAAGTTGCGTGGCAGTGCCTTCCGTAACTGTGTGCTTAAGTAGGTGAAGTTTGACGCGTGCATTAATTTGTATTTTAGACCTTTGCAGTTACTTTTGGAACTAAGAAGTGGTGTAACGTGTGTATGCATGTATATTGGTATTATTGTTATAATGGTATTATAGGTATATTGTTTTATTTCTTTGAATTATGATGCCATGTTTCTTTTTAGTCTGCCTAGACCCGGGGATGGGCGAGGTCGAAGAACTTTAAACCAACACATACACACCACAGTAAATCTACCACAGAGGGTCCACCACCAACAGCAGTCATCTCATGGAGAGGAAAGAGAGAGAGAGAGAAAAAAAAGAGCAGGTGGGGCAAAAGAAGAAGAGAGAATAGCACATTAAAAAGATGTTTTTGCTCTAGAGTGGAGAGAGGTCAGCATTTTACAGGAGCAGGACACTGTACCAGTGAGTTCACAGTGAGAATCCTGAAAGGTAACTTTAAAACCATACAAGAACGTAAGACCTTTGAAGTCAGAATGATTGAATATTTTAACACCCAACAGAAAGGACTTAACAAGGATCTGGGGTTCCTAGCCCATTATAAACCATAAAGCTGTATGTCTCTGTTGATCACCCCACCCCTCACCTATCCACACCCATCCTGTTAGAATATCAATGATATGCTTTGATGTCCCCATGCATACCTCCAACCCACCCCCATCCTCACACCCTGTCAGACTGTCATAGTAATGCTTGAATGTTTTCACTTATATACACTGTCAGCTAGCCACCCTCCCCTCACCTATCCACACCCATCCTATTAGAATATCAATGATATGCTTTGATGTCCCCATGCATACCTCCGACCCACCCCCATCCTCCCACCCTGTCAGACTGTCATAGTAATGCTTGAATGTTTTCACTTATATACACTGTCAGCTAGCACATTTGCTTATTTCCGATCTGAGGAAGAAGGGCAACCTTCGAAAGCTAATCAAGAAATGTATTAAGTTATGTCCAATAAAAAAGGTATCATCTTATTTTCTTTTCCATGTTTTATTTTGTTTGATTTCTATAGATTCTACATGGAATGTTGCTATTCCACTAGCAACATTCCATGTAGAAGTCGGCCCTTGTAGATCAGCAATGTGGCCGCGCAGGCTTCTGCTTCTGTGAGTCTGACGTCCTGCACGTACGTGCAGGACGTCAGACTCACAGAAACAGAAGCCTGCGCAGCCTTCTACATGGAATGTTGCTAGTGGAATAGCAACATTCCATGTAGAATCTCCAATAGTAGCAACATTCCATGTAGAATCTCCAATAGTAGCAACATTCCATGTAGAATCTCCAATAGTATCTATTTTACTGTCATAGTAATGCTTGAATGTTTTCACTTATATACACTGTCAGCTAGCACATTTGCTTATTTCCGATCTGACGAAGAAGGGCAACCTTCGAAAGCTAATCAAGAAATGTATTAAGTTATGTCCAATAAAAAGGTATCATCTTATTTTCTTTTCCATGTTTTATTTTGTTTGATTTCTATAGATTCTACATGGAATGTTGCTATTCCACTAGCAACATTCCATGTAGAAGTCGGCCCTTGTAGATCAGCAATGTGGCCGCGCAGGCTTCTGCTTCTGTGAGTCTGACGTCCTGCACGTACGTGCAGGACGTCAGACTCACAGAAACAGAAGCCTGCGCAGCCTTCTACATGGAATGTTGCTAGTGGAATAGCAACATTCCATGTAGAATCTCCAATAGTAGCAACATTCCATGTAGAATCTCCAATAGTATCTATTTTACTGTCATAGTAATGCTTGAATGTTTTCACTTATATACACTGTCAGCTAGCACATTTGCTTATTTCCGATCTGACGAAGAAGGGCAACCTTCGAAAGCTAATCAAGAAATGTATTAAGTTATGTCCAATAAAAAAGGTATCATCTTATTTTCTTTTCCATGTTTTATTTTGTTTGATTTCTATAGATTCTACATGGAATGTTGCTATTCCACTAGCAACATTCCATGTAGAAGTCGGCCCTTGTAGATCAGCAATGTGGCCGCGCAGGCTTCTGCTTCTGTGAGTCTGACGTCCTGCACGTACGTGCAGGACGTCAGACTCACAGAAACAGAAGCCTGCGCAGCCTTCTACATGGAATGTTGCTAGTGGAATAGCAACATTCCATGTAGAATCTCCAATAGTAGCAACATTCCATGTAGAATCTCCAATAGTAGCAACATTCCATGTAGAATCTCCAATGGTATCTATTTTACTGTCATAGTAATGCTTGAATGTTTTCACTTATATACACTGTCAGCTAGCACATTTGCTTATTTCCGATCTGACGAAGAAGGGCAACCTTCGAAAGCTAATCAAGAAATGTATTAAGTTATGTCCAATAAAAAAGGTATCATCTTATTTTCTTTTCCATGTTTTATTTTGTTTGATTTCTATTGATGCTCTAGAGTGGAAAGAGTTCAGTAGGTTTCCCTCAGGCTGGAAAGCCCTAATATTTTCCTTGGCCTCCCTGATGACTCGGGATTTTAGTTTCCATGGGGAATCAATGGTCAGACACCTAAGAAGCTTCCCGCTTTCTCCTGAATGTCAAGGCATTCAGATTACCAAAGTGCCATAGATTAGTTTCACTGATTTCTTCTGGTTGCTTTAGCTTTCTTTCCTGATCCCTCCCTAAGATCAGTAATGGGAAATTTGGAACATTTGAAGAAACTGAAAATCCTCTTGAAATATTTTCTTTACAATGTATGAAATGCTATTTTAAAAGATGGCTTGAAAAAACATTACCTGCCCATTCTTTTCTAAAAAGCTTTGTTAATAATTATGTATGCCAGTGGTTAGCAAAACTGTTCCTGGAAAAGTCTGCTGCCAGCAGAAATAAATAGGGCATGCCCGAGAGAGAAAAACCACCAATGCAGGCAGGAAAAGCCTCGCTTTCTATCCCCCCCCCCAAAAAAAACCCAGTGTGTCCATCACTTCTACTACTACTACTACAAATCGTTTCTACAGCGCTACCACTACTGCCCTTCCTCTGCAGTCAGAAGCATGAGGGGTCAGCAGATCTTGCAAGACTATGAAGCCATTGTGGTTGTGACTTCAGAAGGAAGCTGCAGAGGCAGCAGCTAAGCATTCATGCCCTGATGATCAGTTCCTCATGCTGTTCCGAACAGCGCCGGAAAAATACTGCCGGATAAGTGTGGAGAATGAACACTGTAATGATCAACCCTAATAACATGCAAATATACACATGTTATTAGCGTTGATCATAGGGGAAAAGTGCAGAAGGATTGTGCCTGGGCATGCACTCAAGGCACAATCTTCCGGCAGAAGAAGCCCAGACTTGTCAAACCTAAAGCTCTGGTGATCTTGTGGACCTCCAGACCCCCCCCTCTCCAAACACAATTCCCTAACACATAACCCCCTATACACCAAACATCCAGGACCTCCCACACATGGGCTAGCCTGGTGGTCTAGCAGTGGGCCCAACCCCAACCCGTTATATGGTAGTTAAACCCCGCCCAGCACATCCCAGGATGCACTGGGCAGGGCACCGCCATTTTGAGAAGGCACCCGCAGGAGGAGGGAGGGAGTGCAAGTCCCTCCTCCTGCTTTACGGTATGAGGGGATTTGGGGGGTGGGCCCACCGCTAGACCACCAAGCTAGCTTGTGGGTGGTGGGGTCCTGGTAAGGGTCCCACTAGACCACTAGGTTTTTATGTATGTTCGTGGGGGGGGGGTATGCATTTGGGGGAGTGAGGGGTCTAGGGATCCACTGGAGCTCCAGACCCTTGTGTTTGGGAGGGGGGGGGGGGGAGGTCTGGAGGTCCGGCAAAGTATGCAAATGCATGCTAAACACGGTCTCCCCATTCCTCCCCAGTGCCCTGGTAAACGCTAACACCAGCTCCGGGCTGGTATAGGGTTTGCCGCGGGAGCCGGCCCTTGTTTGGCGCTCTGCCCGCTAAGCATTAGGGAGGAATACTGATGACCATGTTTAGCATGCATTTGCAAGCTCATTGCGTTCAGAGCTGGAGAGCTCATTATTTCATGTGCTTTCTGGCTCTGAAGAGTCGGTGGTAGCAAATTTGGGCGCTAGTGCGGCACTAATGGTCTCTAGCGCCCACATTTGCTTCTGAGCATCGGGCCCTCAGTTTGTACCCTACTCCAAGGTAATCCTGAGGGAGGGGCAAGAGGTGATTGTTGTGAGGTGTGGAAGGCAATTTATGGCAGGAGGAAGAGAGTAGGAAAGGTAAAGGTAATTATGATGCGGGAGGGAAAGGCAATTATGGTAGAGGGTGGAGAGATAGGAAAGGAGATGGTATGCCATGACATGAAGAGCTGGAAACTGCTGCTAAATGTTACCTAGTTACATATCAATATACATAAGTACATAAGTATTGCCATACTGGGAAAGAACAAAGATCCATCAAGCCCAGCATCCTGTTTCCAACAGTGGCCAATCCAGGTCACAAATACCTAGCAAAATCCCCAAAAAGTACAAAACATTTTATACTGCTTATCCCAGAAATGGTGAATTTTCCCCAAGTCCCATTTAATAACGGTCTATGGACTTTTCCTTTAGGAAGCCATCCAACACTTTTTTAAACTCCGCTAAGCTAACCGCCTTTACCACATTCTCTGGCAACGAGTTCCAGAGTTTAATTACACGTTGAGTGAAGAAACATTTTCTCAGATTTGTTTTAAATTTACTACATTGTAGCTTCATCGCATGCCCCCTAGTCCTAGTATTTTTGGAAAGCGTAAACAGATGCTTCACATCTACCTGTTCAACTCCACTCATTATTTTATAGACCTCTATCATATCTCCCCTCAGCCGCCTTTTCTCCAAGCTGAAGAGCCCTAGCCGCTTTTGCCTTTCCTCATAGGGAAGTCATCCCATCCCCTTTATCATTTTCGTCGCCCTTCTCTGCACCTTTTCTAATTCCACTATATCTTTTTTGAGATGTGGCGACCAGAATTGAACACAATATTTGAGGTGTGGTTGCACCATGGAGCGATACAAAGGCATTATAACATCCTCATTTTTGTTTTCCACTCCTTTCCTAATACTACCTAACATTCTATTTGCTTTCTTAGCCGCAGAAGCACACTGAGCAGTAGGTTTCAACGTATCATCAACGACGACTCCTAGAACCCTTTCTTGGTCCGTGACTGCTAACGTGGAACCTTGCATGACGTAGCTATAATTTGGGTTCCTCTTTCCCACATGCATCACTTTGCACTTGCTCACATTAAACATCATCTGCCATTTAGACGCCCAGTCTCCCAGTCTCGTAAGGTCCTCTTGTAATTTTTCATACTCCTCCTGCGATTTAACAACTTTGAATAACTTTGTGTAATAGATTGGTGAAGCAAGATTTCCCTTCACTAAATCCATGTTGGCTTTGTCTCATTAATCCATGCTTTTGAATATACTCTGTAATTTTGATCTTTATAATAGTCTCTACCACTTTGCCCGGCACCAGTCTATAATTTCCCGGATCTCCTCTGGAACCTTTTTTAAAAATTGGAATTTACATTGGCCACCCTCCAATTTTCCGGTACCATGCTCGATTTTAAAGATAAATTACATAATTCTAACAATAGCTCTGCAAGCTCATTTTTCAGTTCTATCAGTACTCTGGGATGAATACCATCCGGTCCAGGAGATTTGCTACTCTTCAGTTTGTAGAACTGCCCCATTACATCCTCCAGGTTTACAGAGAATTCATTAAGTTTCTCCGACTCGTTAGCTTCGAATACCATTTCCAGCACCGGTATCCCACCCAAATCTTCCTCGGTGAAGACCGAAGCAAAGAATTCATTTAATCTCTCCGCTACGGCTTTGTCTTCCCTAATCGCCCCTTTTACTCCTCGGTCATCTAGTGGTCCAACCAATTCTTTTGCCGGCTTCCTGCTTTTAATATACCTAAAAAAAACTTTTACTATATGTTTTTGCCTCCAACGCAATCTTTTTTTCGAAGTCCCTCTTAGCCTTCCTTATCAGCGCTTTGCATTTGACTTGACATTCCTTATGCTGTTTCTTATTTTCAGTTGGTTCCTTCTTCCATTTTCTGAAGGATTTTCTTTTAGCTCTAGTAGATTTCTTTCACCTCACTTTTTAACCACGCCGGCTGTTGTTTGGTCTTCTGTCGTCCTTTTTAAATACGCGGAATATATTTGGCCTGGGTTTCCACGATGATGTTTTTGAACAGCATCCACGCCTGATGTAAATTTTTGGCCCTCTCAGTCACTCCTCTAAGTTTTTTTTTTCCACTGTTCTTCTCATTTTATTGTAGTCTCCTTTTTTAAACCTCAGATGCATTTCTGTTCTTGTCCGTTAAAAGTTGCAACATCTTTACTAGAGGAAGACACAGGCCTTCTGAAGGCCCTGCTTTGCTTATGGATTGTTGCCTGGCTTATGTGGCGATCCTGTCCTCCTGGCTTGGCCACTGTTCAAGAGATATTTTCTCACTTCAGAAAGCTGGGAATTCAGGGGCGTAGCCAGACCTCGAGGTGGGAGGGGCCAGAGCCCAAAATGGGGAGGGGCTCATTTTGGTATGCTGCCACCTTGCCGCTCACCCACTCACCACCCACTACCGCCACTGCACATACCTTGGTTGGTGGGGATCCCCAACCCCCACCAGCTGAAGCACCACTGCCACAGCACATACCTTGGCTGGCGGGGGTCCCCAACCCCCGCCAACTGAAGCCTTTGTCCAGCGCTGGTCTCCGCTGCATTGCCTGTCCTGCTCTCCCCCTCACATCCGGCATGCTCATTTTAATGAAATTGAGCGTGCACAAAGACCAGCGCTGGACAAAGGCTTCAGCTGGCGGGGTTTGGGGACCCCAGCCAGCCAAACCAGGGGACCAGAGCCAATTTGGGGGGCCCAGGCCCCCGTGGCCCCCCATAGCTACGCCACTAGCTGGGATACTGTCCTTTACCCTGTTGCAGGGAAAAAACTACTACTACTACTGCAAATCATTTCTATAGCGCTACCAGTCGTACGCAGCGCTTCACAGTTGAACATGAAGAAAAGACAGTCCCTGCTCAAAAGATCTAGATCAGGACAGACAGACAGGACAAATAAGGGATAAGGGTAGGACAGACAGATAGGACACTAGATAGAAGTCTACTACCCTACATGCTTGTGTAGAGTGTTAAATTTTGAAAAAGGGGTGAATCAGTGTTCCTCTGGTGTGGGGGAAATTCAGACCACAGTACATAACTACATAACAAAAATAATTATGTTACAATACAGAACTTAAAATCAAAAACTTTCCATTCAGTACAATCAGCATAAATAATCAACATCCTAAGTTATTACTGGACACACCCATCCTCTCTCACTAGAGAAAAGTTTTTCTTCTAGCATCACAGCAAGACTCTGAAAAACGTCACTATCATTATACTGTTTATAAACACCAAAACAGAATCTGCCCACTTTGATTATAACGCAATCATCTTATTTATAGTAACCTCTGTTGGAGTGGAGGAGTGGCCTAGTGGTTAGGGTGGTGGACTCTGGTCCTGAGGAACTGAGTTCGATTCCCACTTCAGGCACAGGCAGCTCCTTGTGACTCTGGGCAAGTCACTTAACCCTCCATTGCCCCATGTAAGCCGCATTGAGCCTGCCATGAGTGGGAAAGCACAGGGTACAAATGTAACAAAAATAAAATAGATACTATCGGAGATTCTACATGGAATGTTGCTACTATTGGAGATTCTACATGGAATGTTGCTACTATTGGAGATTCTACATGGAATGTTGCTATTCCACTAGCAACATTCCATGTAGAAGCCTGCGCGGCCACATTGGTGATCTGCAAGGGCCGACTTCTACATGGAATGTTGCTAATGGAATAGCAACATTCCATGTAGAATCTCGAGGAGTAGCCTAGTGGTTAGGGTGGTGGACTTTGGTCCTGGGGAACTGAGGAACTGAGTTTGATTCCCACTTCAGGCACAGGCAGCTCCTTGTGACTCTGGGCAAGTCACTTAACCCTCCATTGCCCCGTGTAAGCCGCATTGAGCCTGCCATGAGTGGGAAAGCGCAGGGTACAAATGTAACAAAAATAAAATAGATACTATTGGAGATTCTACATGGAATGTTGCTACTATTGGAGATTCTACATTTAATGTTGCTATTCCACTAGCAACATTCCATGTAGAAGGCTGCGCAGGCTTCCGTTTCTGTGAGTCTGACGTCCTGCACGTATGTGCAGGACGTCAGACTCACAGAAGCAGAAGCCTGCGTAGCCACATTGGTGATCTGCAAGGACACTTCTACATGGAATGTTGCTAGTGGAATAGCAACATTCCATGTAGAATCTCAAATAGTAGCAACAGAATCTCAATAGTAGCAACATTCCATCTAGAATCTCCAATGGTAGCAACATTCCATGTAGAATCTCAAATAGTAGCAACAGTGGAGGAGTGGCCTAGTGGTTAGGGTGGTGGACTTTGGTCCTGGGGAACTGAGGAACTGAGTTCGATTCCCACTTCAGGCACAGGCAGCTCCTTGTGACTCTGGGCAAGTCACTTAACCCTCCATTGCCCCATGTAAGCCGCATTGAGCCTGCCATGAGTGGGAAAGCGCGGGGTACAAAATGTAACAACAAAAAAAAATCTATTAAAGCTAAAACAACATGTGCTTGCTTCTGTAGCACACATACTAAACATGTAAAAGCTAAAATCAACACAACCAATACTGCCAGAAAAGAAAACCCAAAATGTATGATGTGCAAATTAAAAAAAAAACAAAAAACTTGTGAAATAAGATATAAACTTTTATTTTTCCCCCAACTTGCCCTTCTCCCTCAGCACTTCCAAAACTGTTCACAAATTTCATAGACTATTTAAACTGGTAATTCATTTACTTCCTGTTCAAAAGAACTGACACTAGGATTGTGGCACTACGAACCTTCATTTTCTTCCTATTTTAACAGGCTTTCCAAACATTTTCAGTCTAGTTAATACAGCGATGATCCCAAAGCTAGGAGCCATGCATTAGGGCTCATTCTGGAACCGTGTCTCATGGTCTCTAAATCCAACTATGATCATGATATCCTGATCCTCCTTTCCCCTTCCTGCAGTATTCCCAACAGACCCATGGTGTGGAAGACCTAATCTGGGGACTGAAACAGGCACCTTCTGCATGACATTGCACAATACCTGCCACCAAACCACTGCTGTATTTGATGAAAAGCTGTACCGCAGTGAAATAGTTTCGACCCACTGATTAATGACACTTGAATGACAACACAGATTGATATATTTGACCAATGTAGTCAGTACTTGTTCCCAAGGAAACATTCGTGTCACATTGAAATAGACTCCCTGCTTCCCATTCCCCCATTCTGGGCTATATTTTGTTTTGGTAGTTTATCTCATTTTAACAAACTCTTAGAAGCATTTCAGGGTTGCGGGAAGCTCCTCATTCAAAACGTTTGCGATGTTATGCTAGCACCATTCCTTGCTGCACATTTTCTGTGAAGCTCAATCAAAGATACAACTAGCATACACACTGTAACAATATTTTGTCATGCTTAAGTTACACGTCTATACCACCCTTCCCTGGATATAGTAGTTCAACCCAAAATAGTTTACGGACAAAAATAAGACAACAGCAACAAAGGCGGTATATTGAATCCATGGCCCCCTTTACAGCAACAGAATGATACATGGCATCCTCTGTGCTATTATAAAAATTACTGAATAATTTTCTGACCCACACATGAGGAATGAACTTGCAATTTACAAAATAAGGACCATCATATACCCAAGCAAAGAGAGACTTTTTTTTTGTTTAATTTCTCCTCATTATAATAAGAGGTCCAATATGTCTCAATTGTTGTTAAATTCATATTAATTGCACATAAAAATAGACAAGATATCTGCTTTCAAATGTAGTCAGAATAAATCCGTAAAAGAGCGAGGGATTAAATGAAAACTCCCAAAATGAAATGCTTTGGAAAACTGCCTTTCTAATCACAAAGGACTGCAATGCCTTTCACTCTTGTACAACCATGCAGGCAAGTGGCATGCTCTGTTTTTTTTCTCTCAAAGACCCTTCATTCCTAAGTGATTCGTTTCTATTATATACCACCAAACAGCAGAATCTTTATTGTATTAGGCCCAAGAGGCTTTCTTAACAGCGTGATACACATTAGCTAAAAAATGTTTTATACTCTCAAAAATAAAAAAAATAAAAAAAAACCCAAAACCCAGAATTGCTAACAAGCCTCCTCTCAACTCTAAAACTGTATGTGAATTATTTATAACTGACCAACAACATACCTGACTGAGTAGCTGTCCTTGAAAGATAGTATTGACCACATTCAGAACCTGCTTGATCAGTTTCCTTTGAGAACTAGGGATAAGAGCTGGGTATCTGGTCCCAATTGTCTCCAGCTCCTGCTGCACTTTATCCAAAAGTTCACACAGGAATTCCTGAGCGTCCTGCTGGCCGTAACCTCTGAAGGCAGGGATCAGCCTCCACACTGAATGAAGCATAGCAAAAGGAGAAACCAGTGCCCACTTACCAGACCACATAACTTGAAAGAGGGTGTGTAACTCGTGACAAAGGGAAATGTGCTTTGAACTTGGCTCCTTGGGCTGAATAAGCTCCATGTTTTTGCTCTTTGATGCTCCACCACTAAGCCCTGACGAGGAACTAGATCGCCTCAGTGAGAGAGATCCTTTTCCCTTCTTGTTTTTCCCTTTTATATTTAACACTTCAGCAACCGGAGAAAATTTAGTAGACCTTGTTTTTCCACCGCCTGCTTTAGCCAGCAGCTCTTGAGTCTGGTTGAGATCAAGCTGCAGGAAACATTCGCGGAAAACACGCAGGTGATTTAAAATTTGCAGAATAGAGTTCATGTAGCATGTGTTACCCAAGTTTCTCAGGCCTGTTACACCAGGAGTCACAGTGGGCCTTCTTTTAACTGGAGAGTCACCAATTTTTTTCAGTTTAACTTCCTCTGAGGTAGCTGCTATTGCTTTTGGCTTTGTTGGGGATACTGGTTTGTACGGTGCTTTCTGCTGATCCAGTGCCACTTCCTGGGATGCTGGGAACGTACGCTGTTGCAAACGTAAACTTTTCTTTGGGGGTATGCTGTCCAGCTCTGCTTTCAATCGGCGTTTAAGCTCTTGTCGTCTTTTCCTAGCTTCCTCACGCTTTACTTCCGCCTCTGCCTTAGCTCTTTCCTCTTCCAACTTCCGTTTCCCACTGGAGGTTAGCTCAAACCAAGAACGGAACACTTTGCCCATTAACGTATGCCGCCGATGCCAAAGAGCAGTGAACATGCGATCTTCGTTTTGTAGCAGGGCTTGGGCGCCTCCGTGTGAAAGGTAAAGATCATCACCAATGCCCATGGATCGCAGAGTCCTACCACTTCGAGTTGTGCAGTCATAGTTTTGGTTTTTAATTGCACTCAATGTACTTCTCAAGAGTTTAAGGTCACCTGTTGCATTGTCATTAAGAACGTAATCATCACAAATATAGCAAAACACATATAGCTCATTCACCTCTAAAGCCACGGGATGTTTATGTTCCTGAAAGTGTTTGACAGCATGCTCTTCAATGTATCGACCGCATGCTACGTGAGAACAGCTGAGGCATGCCCACACAGACTCCGTGGTATTGCAGTCCACACAATGCCACTTCTGAGGGTTCAGAATTGAGTGGTCCTGGGCAAGTCGCAATCGCCCAACATGTTTACACTTATCCATTTTTAATCCTTACGTGGTAAACTGCAATATTATGCATGCTCTGTCCAAGACAGCGTCCTATGAAAAAGCAGAAAAAGCAACTTGAACTAAGCAAGTACAAGTAGCAGTGATTCTGCATAATACTTTCCTAGAGACAAAGCTTTTAGAATAATCAATTTGTTTATGAACAGGCAAACATCCTCTACAGGTCTTAGGGCTAGAATCGCCAATGCTGTTAACACACATTTTACTGCAGGTCCCATTTTATGCAACAGAACCTTTTAATTGTGTTAGAAAGCACTGATGCAGTAGTGCATGTTAGTATCTTTAGCCCTCAATTATGTGCATCAGGTACTAAATCTTTTTCTTTTTTTCAGTTACGCATACTGGTTTGCACCCTAACTGCTACTCATCTTAACACCAAGCATAAAATAATTTACATTAGAAATGAACAGTTGACCACAGCTGACTACGATTTGTTAAATTAGACTCAGTTCCGGACAATATAATTGAAAAAGGGTTTTGCCTCTAGACACTGGATTCTAGGCACTTGCTGGCAAATGACCTACCACCAATGGTTCCTCTAAGAAGTGGTTGGTGTGTGCAATTTTTTTTTTCGTGTGAACAACAAATTTTAAAAACTAACAACTGTTGACCACAACTATTAGCAATGCATTGGGTGGCAACACCAGTAATTGAGAAGCAAAACCAGTGCTGGGCAGACTTCTATGGTCTAATTTTTTTTTGTTGTTACATTTGTACCCCACGCTTTCCCACTCATGGCAGGCTCAATGCGGCTTACATATTATATACAGGTACTTATTTGTACCTGGGGCAATGGAGGGTTAAGTGACTTGCCCAGAGTCACAAGGAGGAGCTGCCTGTGCCTGAAGTGGGAATCAAACTCAGTTCCTCAGTTCCCCAGGAGCAGAGTCCACCACCCTAACCACTAGGTCACTCCTCCACTCCAATGCCCTGATCATGACTGAGATAGACAGGGATGGGCTAGAGTGTAAATTTTAAGGGGCCTCGATGTTAGCTTCAGAACTTTTAGTACAAGAACAGTGCTGGGCAGACTTCTACAGTCTGTGCCCTGAGAATGCAAGGACAAATCAAACTTGGGTATACATAGAAAGTATTGCATACCATGTAAAACGAGTTTATCTTGTTGGACAGACTGGATGAACCATACAGGTCTTTATCTGCTGTCATTTACTATGTTATTTCTGTATAGAACACACAAAAAAAAAACATTTTTGTGAGCTACCATGTAAAATCTGTGAGCAACACTCCTAAAATGTATGAACAATTAAACATGCACTCTGCTTAGAGGGAACATTGCCTACCACCTTCACAATCAGAAATGCATGTCTAAGTAATTTGCTGAATTTATATATAATTAACTTATGCTTTGTGGAGGAGTGGCCTAGTGGTTAGGGTGGTGGACTTTGGTCCTGGGGAACTGAGTTCGATTCCCAGCACAGGCAGCTCCTTGTGACTCTGGGCAAGTCACTTAACCCTCCATTGCCTGCCGCATTGAGCCTGCCATGAATGGGAAAGTGTGGGGTACAAATGTAACAAAAAATAAAAATTATGTGACTGTCCACCACTGGCAAAATTGTATTTTAATGTAGAGATACTTTCCCCGATGCTCAACAATAGTATTATGATTATAACAATTGTGTTTTATAGATCAAATGCATTTCTAATTTAATTAAAAACAATTCACATTAAAAAAAAAAAAAAAACTATCTATACTAACCCCCCTGTTTACTAAGCCACGCAGGGGTTAAATTTCTCATTAAAATTTTTTCTTCAATTTAGTATCATCACAATATATATTTAATCCCAAAAATTATTGGCTACTACTCTCACACACATTGAGGGGCTCTTTTACTAAGCTTTGTTAAGAAATAAGTTTAGCACGTCCTCACATGGGACCTTCCCATGTGCTAAGCCCATTTTTATCATAGACGTCAAAAATGGCTTTTCCCATATATGGCCATCTGCTAATGTTAGGTCAACAGATGAGTCTTCCGACACTTAATCACACATATAATTGGATCAGACAGGGGACCATGTTTTGGCTTTAAAAAGCCTGCAAAAGACCCCTGAAGCAGGCTTTTTTAAGCCGAAACCTGGTCCCGTGTTGGGTCCATTCGCTTTCTAATAAACTACATCCTTTAGAATCCACCAATTGTATGTGTGATTAAGTGTTGGAAGACTCATCCATTGACCTTACTGTTTCACTGTCTTCATGGACTCTGTAAGGTTTCCTCTGTTCCTCCACTTTGGTGGGTTTTTTTTCCCCATCTGCTAATATTAGCATTTGCTTGTGTTATGGACATGCTAACCAGTTAACACTGTGGTGATGTCAGCATGCTAGCTAATTAGTGCATCCACACCCATTCTCCACCCGACATGCCTCCTACAAAAAAATTAAAAAAAGAATTATCTTGCACTTAGTACACACAGATGGCAAAACTAATGCCGAACACTTTAGCAAGTCTTGCATTAGGTGTGCCTAAGGCAGCTTAGTAAAAAGGTTCCTGAAGTAACTTATCAGTGAAACACTGCCCATTAACTACTAGCTTTTGCTCCTTGAGAGTTCTGAGCTATTTGTTTCTTAGCAAACTAAAATTACACAAGCAGCACAAAATACAGGAAAGGACAGCACGTAGAATAAAAATAAAGAAAACTGGGCTTTGAAAAACTGTCATTAAATCTAGGAACTAGCCCAAAAACTTTGGAGCCAGCAGCAGAGACTGACTTCTCTTGCTTCTTCTTCCTCACCTCTCCAATGTTTTTCCCAGTGACTGGAGGGGGAGAGGGGAGTTGAATCCCCTCCCAGATCAGCAGCAGCACTTTGAGAAACTGACTTACTAAGGCTTTTTTCCTATTTTGTGTCTGCAGGCAAAATTTCTTTTAGTAAATCAGTCCCTTAAGGTGCCTCTGCAAATCACTTCCCAAACCACGCTGTCAGCTGTGTGACAGCACCCTCTTTATAGGTGAAGCAAAGAGGCAATTGTCTTTGTTTCACATATAACCATAGCCTGGGACACCACCAGTCTCTCCCTCCCTCCCTCCCTCGTATTGCCTCCTCTGCCTTTTTATTCAGTCTTTCTCTCTCTCTCTCGCACATACTTCACCCAGCTTTCTCTCACACAGACCCCCCTCCAGACTTCACCCATCTTTCTCTCGCACGTACCCCCCTTCCGGATTTCACCCAGTCTTCCTCTCGCACATACCCCCCTTCCAGACATCTCCTAGTCTCTCTTGCACGTACCCCCCTCCAGACGTCTCCCAGTCTTTCTGTCACACGTACCCCCTCCAGACTTCACCCAGTCTTTTTCTCGCAGGTATCCCCCCAGACTTCACCCAGTCTTTTTCTCGCAGGTACCCCCCCAGACTTCACCCAGTCTTTGACTTCACCCAGTCTTTGTCTCATATGTAACCCCCCCAGACTTCACCCAGTCTTTGTCTCATATGTAACCCCCCCAGAATTCACCCAGTCTTTTTCTCGCAGGTACAGGTACCCCCACCCCAGACTTCACCCTGTCATTTTCTTGTATGTACTCCCATAGACTTCACCCAGTCTTTTTCTCGCAGGTACCCCCCAGACTTCACCCAATCTTTTTCTCGCAGGTACCCCCCAGACTTCACCCAATCTTTTTCTCGCAGGTACCCCCCCCCCCAGACTTCACCCAGTCTGTCTCATATGTAACCCCCCCAGACTTCACCCAGTCTTTTTCATTTCTCACAGGTACAAGTACCCTCACCCCAGACTTCACCCAGTCTTTTTCTCGCAGGTACAGGTACCCCCACCCCAGACTTCACCGACATTTTCTTGTATGTACTCCCATAGACTTCACCCAGTCTTTTTCTCGCAGGTACCCCCCAGACTTCACCCAATCTTTTTCTCGCAGGTACCCCCCAGACTTCACCCAGTCTCTGTCTCATATGTAACCCCCCCAGACTTCACCCAGTCTTTTTCTCGCAGGTACAGGTACCCCCACCCCAGACTTCACCCTGTCATTTTCTTGCAGGTACCCCCCAGACGTCACCCAATCTTTTTCTTGCAGGTACCCCCCAGACTTCACCCAGTCTTTTTCTCGCAGGTACCCCCCAGACTTCACCCAGTCTTTTTCTCGCAGGTACCCCCCAGACTTCATCCAGTCTTTTTCTTGTATACTCCCTGATTTTACCCAGTCTTTCTCTCGCATGTACCCCCACAGGCTTCACCCAGTCTTTGTCTCATATGTAACCCCCCAGACTTCACCCAGTCTTTTTCTCGCAGGTACCCCCCAGACTTCACCCAGTCTTTTTCTCGCAGGTACCCCCCAGACTTCATCCAGTCTTTTTCTTGTATACTCCCTGATTTCACCCAGTCTTTCTCTCGCATGTACCCCCACAGGCTTCACCCAGTCTTTGTCTCATATGTAACCCCCCAGACTTCACCCAGTCTTTTTCTCGCAGGTACCCCCCAGACTTCACCCAGTCTTTTTCATTTCTCGCAGGTACAGGTACCCCCACCCCAGACTTCATCCAGTTTTTTTCTTGCATACTCCCTGATTTCACCCACTCTTTCTCTACACGTACCCCCCCCCAAGACTTTCTCTCGCATGTACCCCCACAGGCTTCACCCAGTCTCTCTCTTCACACCCCTTCCCCTCAACCTTCACTCATTCTCTCTCATATCCCCCCAGCCTTCTCTCTCTCACACACACAGAAATCCTCCCCTCCCTCCACCAGTGAGTCTCTCTAGCCCTTCACCTTGCGGGCTGTATTCGCAGACACTGCATGCTTCCTTTCCGCGCCGCCGCGATTTGGCTCTTCTATATCCTTTAAAGTAAACTTAGCCGCGCGAAACAGGAAGTTGAGGGAGTCTCGCGCGGTTTCAAGGGCAGGCCCGCGAGAATTGAAACCACGAGACTTGCCTGCTGCTGTCAGCCTAGCACAAGTGGTGCCTGCGCGGCGCGTGGCCTCGGGTAAAAAAGTTTACTTTTAGAGCGTAGGCTAAATGCAGCAAATGCACCGTGTGAGGCAGGGCAGCTGTTCAACGAACGGTAACCTTCGGGGGGACTTGAAAGCCCAGGCACCAATGGAGCCCTGCCTTATGCAACACACGCACTTTCCTATGGTCCCTGGCACTTGGACAGAAGAGACCCTATCGTGGGCTATTTTAAAGAATAAGTAGTGCAAATGGACACAGGGACTAACTAACTGCAGGAAAGAATCGTAATGAAAACCGCTGATTGGTAGAGAGTGTGATGTGCCCATGGCTTTTTTTGAGGGGGTACTCGGGAGTACTGAGTACCGGCACCTTTTCCAGTCCAGCGTCTGCTAAAATTGACCCATGGACCACAAGTTTTACTGAAAGAGCTCAAGCTCAACACACCAATTCTGCCTTGTCATAGATTCTGTGACTGGTTGTGGGGTGAGTCCCTCAGTGATCACCCCACCCCTGAAGGGTGGCCTGGCATTTGAGTACCGGCACCTTTGTTTGCTAGAAAAATTGCACTGGATGTGACTGAAGAGCAATGTGGATGAACTGGTGTAACCTAAAGAACACTTCATGATGCCTCATGCTAAAAGGCACAGAGAGGGTTTTAAGAGTAAGTGATTTAACAAGTAAATTCCAAACATTGTAGTGATTAAGCTTTTCACCGATAATGTAAAATTTTGAATCTTATTTAAATCACGGGGTGGGGGTGGGGGTGGGGGGGGATTTAAGTCAGTCCCCTTGGTTTTGCATTTTTCTAAATAGTAAAGGGGCGTGGAGTTACAAAACTGTCAAAGTAGTTTACATTTTTATTATATTCAGGTATGTGTTACCATGTTAATTCCATACAAATACAGTTGAAGCGCATTACTGATAAATAGGTCCCATTATATAAAATGGGTCCTTCAATAAATCCTTTTTATGTGAGTTAGTTTGCAATAACATTCAGTAGCAAACGTAGAGGTAGAAGAGGCCCTTTTACTAAGGCTAAAGCATCCTGCAGTAATTTCCTTGGTTGCGTGTGCAGTTTTGTTTTTTACAATTATTTCTTGGGAGGGTATGTGGCATGGGTACGGAAGGCAGTTCCGCAAGCTAATTGAAAAATTAGTACAGGTCTGGCAAAAAAATGTTTTTAGTTGTGTTAAAAATGGGCTTAGCAACAAGAATGTTAGTACACGCTAAACCTTTTTTTATATTTCAGCTTGTAGGGCCCCTAAATGACCCTTAAGGGGTTTATGTAAAAGGGGGGGTGGAGGCTGGGAGCTGCCAAAAGGATATATTTCAGTCCCCAGCTACTTTATCAACTTTGATAAATTTTTGAAATTGAAGATTTATTAGACTAAAGCTGTGCATTATAAGCATAAGTACATAAGTAATGCCACACTGGGAAAAGACCAAGGGTCCATCGAGCCCAGCATCCTGTCCATGACAGCGACCAATCCAGGCCAAGGGCACCTGGCGAGCTTCCCAAATGTACAAACATTCTATACATGTTATTCCTGGAATTGTGGATTTTTCCCAAGTTCATTTAGTAGCAGTTTATGAACTTGTCCTTTAGGAAACCGTCTAACCCACATTGTGTTAGCGTGTACTACTAACATGGTCACACACTTTAGTAAATTAGCCCTTAGATCATTATTGTTAGTAATATGTAATTTATCTTTAATATTGAATGTGGTACCGGAAGATTGGATTGTGGCCAATGTAACGCCGATATTTTAAAAAGGTTCCAGAGGAGATCCGCAAAATTATAGATGGTGAGCCTGATGTCGGTGCCGGGCAAAATGGTAATTTTAAAGAACAAAATTACGGAGCACATTCAAAAGCATGGATTACTGAAAAGAGTAAAACCATTCCTCCCCCAAACAACTTTCCGTAATCTGGTACAATCCACAGTACTCACACACGCCGACTCTTCATTGGTTGTGTTGGTTGAGGTGTACATTGTACTTATGAAGGCCTGAACCAAGCAGTTTCAGTGCTGCTAAGTATCTAATATCTAAGAATTAATGTACAGATGATGAGAAGTGGAAATTTCTCTTTTTTCTGTAAATTACAATGATATTAAGCAGGCCAGGTGGAGCAAGTACCCCCCACCTCTTTCCCCCACCTTCCTCTGACCAAGCAAGTGAAAGACAATGAGCTCCTGCCATTTGTTGTCCATTTGCTGTTCACATGAATGTGTGTATTAGCCTTTGAGAGACTTTTAGGATGCAGATCAAAGGAAGTTCCAGGTGTAGGGGGCAGGGTTGACAGAGGAGAGAGAGATAGAAATCCTGTAGTAAGGACTGGATAAGAAATATTATTGCAGAAGGGGGAAAATCTCTCCCTTTGAATATGGCCAGGCTTGGAAGTAAGGCTACTATCCAGGACAGAATTACCCTTTTACAACCATGAATCAGGTAACACCTTATTTCCTTCTCTGCCTAGAACAATTCAAACACTATCTCCCTGGTCCCTGGAGTCAAAAGCAATAGTTCTATTGACAAGAGAAACCTAACACCTCTATAGCAACTGGAAGCAGTAAACGTTTGTCTCCTCTTTTAGAATTGGGGAAATACTAATTAAAGGTTTGAGAAATGTATGTCCAAAACATTTGGACAGCAGACCAAATGCATCTTCAAAAGGAAATATAAACAGATGCTGTGTATTTTATTGATACTAGAGATCCTGACTGACTGTAAGGTGCTAACTAAGGGGGTGTGACAACCCCTCCCCCTTGTGCTCCCTTTTTGTCTTGTAAGGGAAAAGAAACCCTATATAATATTTCTCTGCCAGATAGGATGTTGGGCAGTGTACATCTCTTTTGGCTCCCAAGCCAGGGAGTCTGAAACAATGTCCTGCTCCCACTTTCCATTGCCATTTCCATTTCTATATATGTTCTCATTTCTGTCATATTCTAGACTATACTTGAATATTTTCTTATTTTTTTATCCTAATCTCTGGATAATTAAATAAACCTGTGTTAACCCCAGGAAGCACTTCCTTGGTCTCTTTTTGTCTTGGTTACAGTCTAAAATAGTGCTACCAGTTGTCTGGTTCTTTTAAGATATCGGTCGAGGGGATTGTATTTGTGTGAGTAGTTCCCAGCCGTGATTAGAGACTCTGGAGGCGTGGCACGAAAAGCACAAACAGTTGCAAAGCCCAAATCCTGAAAAAAACTCCAAACCGCCCAAAACACGGCAGCCAGACTCATTTTTATTTATTTATTTATTGCATTTGTATCCCACATTTTCCCACCTCTTTGCAGGCTCAATGTGGCTTACAATTCATCATGAGTGATGGAAATATATTAGAAAATAGACATTTAGTGTTACAGAAAGATCTTGGGCAACAAGATAATGATAAAACATAATATATGAATAAACAAGCAGGTATTGTTAGATCTGAATATATGTGGGGGGGTTGTGTATATTCACATTGGTTGGTCTTTGTAGTATGCCTTGTTAAAGAGATGGGTCTTCAGTAGTTTGCGAAAGTTCGTTAGTTCGTAGATCATTTTTAAGTTGTGCGGCAGTGTGTTCCATAACTGTGTGCTCAAGTTTGGTAAATCACGATTTGAAAATGCAACACCACTCCGTGAAAAACTCCACTGGCTCCCTATTAAAGAGCAAATAAACTTCAAAGTCCACACACTGATCCACAAGACCCTCCACTGAGAATCTCCAAGTTACATGAACAATCTAATCGACCTGCCAGCCAGGAACGGATCCATATCTTCTCGAACATATCTCATTCTTCACCTTCCCAATTGCAAAGGTCTCAATTACAAAACCTACTACGCATCCAACTTCTCCGTTATCGGCAGACAACTCTGGAACACCATACCAAGATACATCCGAACAACCAACGAACATCTACCCTTCCGAAAGCTGCTGAAAACATACCTCTTCAAACAAGCCTACCCAAACAACCCAAATTAATTCACGAACCTAATCCACACCACTAACATTAACCTTAACTCATTCCTTCCCCTCACATCTCTTCCTCTTATCCTTTCTATACAACTATATCATCTATATGATACCTTGTACCCATACATTATGTTACTTACATTATGTTACCTCTGGGAAACTTTCTATACAACTGTGTTATCTATGTGATACTCTGTAACCATACATTATGTTACATACATTATGCTACCTCTGGGATACTTTGTACCCATACACTGTGTTATCTCTGTAATACTTTGTACCCATACATTGTAAGCCGCACTGAACCTGCTATCGAGCGGGAAAGAGCGGGGTATAAATGCTACAAACAAACAAAAGTCAACATGGATTTAGTGAAGGGAAATCTTCCCTCACCAATCTATTACATTTCTTTGAATGGGTGAACGAATATGTGGCTAAAGGTGAGCCGGTTGATATTGTGTATCTGGATTTTCAAAAGGCGTTTGACAGAGTACCTCATGAAAGACTCCAGAAGAAATTGCAGTCTTGGGATAGGAAGTAGTGTCCTATTGTGGATTAAAAACTGGTTAAAAGATAGAAAACAGAGAGTAGGGTTAAATGGTCAGCATTCTCAATGGAGAAGGGTAGATAGTGGGGTTCCCCAGGGATCTGTGCTGGGACCGCTGCTTTTAAACATATTTATAAATGATCTAGAGATGGGAATAACTAGTGAGGTAATTAAATTTGCTGATGACACAAAGTTATTCAAAGTTGTTAAATCGCAAGAGGATTGTGAAAAGTTACAAGAGGACCTTACGAGATTGGGAGACTGGGCATCTAAATGGCAGATGACGTTTAATGTGAGCAAGTGCAAAGTGATGCATGTGGGAAAGAGGAACCCGAATTATAGCTACGTCATGCAAGGTTCCACGTTAGGAGTCACTGACAAAGAAAGGGATCTAGGCGTTGTCGTCGATGATGCATTGAAACCCTCTGCTTAGTGTGCTGCGGTGGCTATGAAAGCAAATAGAATGTTAGGTATTATTAGGAAAGGAATGGAAAACAAAAATGAGGATGTTATAATGCCTTTGTATCGTTCCATGGTGCGACCGCACCTCAAATATTGTGTTCAATTCTGGTCACCACATCTCAGAAAAAGATATAGTGGAATTAGAAAAGGTACAGAGAAGGGTGACAAATTATAAAGGGGATGGGACGACATCCCAATGAGGAAAGGCTGAAGCGGCTAGGACTCTTCAGCTTGGAGAAAAGATGGCTGAGGGAGATATGATAGAGGTCTATAAAATAATGAGTGAAGTGGAACGGGTAGACATGAATCGTTTGTTTACTTTTTCCAAAAATACTAGGACTAGGGGGCATATGATGAAGCTACAAAGTAGCAAATTTAAAACGGGAATCGGAGAAAGTTTTTCTTCACTCAATGTGTAATTAAAGTCTGGAACTCGTTGCCAGAGAATGTGGTAAAGGCAGTTAGCTTTGCAGGGTTTAAAAAAAGGTTTGGACAGCTTCCTAAAGGAAAAGTCCATAGACCATTATTAAAATGACTTGGGGAAAATCCACTGCTTATTTCTGGGATAAGCAGCATAAAATGTATTGAACTTTTATGGGATCTTGCCAGGTATTTGTGACCTGGATTGGCCACTGTTGGAAACAGGATGCTTGGCTTGATGGACCTTTGGTCTGTCCCAGTGTGACAATACTTATGTACTTATCAGAGCTTCCCAAACTGTGGTTTGAGAGCCCAAATGGGGTCAGAAGCAGCACATCCAGTTTGAAAATGCTAAAGCTAAATTTGGCTAAGATATAACTCATGTTTCTGTGTATCTTAACAATCACAGATGTACTTTCATGGCTTTATAGCGCCTTCTTTTGGCATAAAGCTCAAGATTCCCTATTTTATTATAATAAAACTTATTTCTTATATTTTTTGGAATAAGATGTACAACTGTTTCATTAAAATTTCCATTCCTGCATTTGTTTCTTTGCTTATATTGCATGCACATTTGTTTTTTGTTATTTTATTTTTTATTGAATTGAAAAAATATAATATCATGACATCTCTTGAAAAGGAAAACAAGTAGTTTGTTCACAACAAGGTACAAGGAAATAATACAAAATCAAAAATATCCCATAACCATTACCCAAGTCCTCAATTATGGGAGAGACAAGAGATCAAACTATATGAAGAAATAAACAAATACAGAAAGAATAATCCAAAGAGCGCAGACTGCTAAAAAGTTCATATGGAGAAATATGAACAACCAGTTCAGGTTCCATAGTTCGACTCTGGGCTACAGTCTTATTGCTCAGAAACATCTGTAGTTGAGAGGAATCAAAAAAGATGTAGTTCTCATCATTAAACTTAATCATACATTTGCAAGGAAATTTCAACAGAATTGCTTGCGACGTCTCTTGAGTGGCCTTGGCTACATCGGGAAACACGCACACTTTCAGGGAACAAAACAACGTATCTCTGTGCGAAAAATAAAGTCTTAAAAGCCAGTCTTTATCATAATCAGGTGCCATAGGGATGATCAAAGTAGATGGGGATCACTACTACTTCTTTTGAAGACTCCAAAAACGCGGTCAAATTTAAACTATCTTTGGATATAGGAGAAAGATAATCCACCTTACCATCTCCTTAAAAAAAGTCTAGAAGCAGGAGGCATAGATTCTTTTGGAACAAAGATACTTTTTAAACATATCTTGCTCTGATACTCCTGGTATCTTAGGAAAATTAATTAAGCATAGATTCCTCCTGTGTACCTGGTTTTCCAAGCTCCAAAGTTGCTAGGCCCTTGACTAATTTAGTTGAAAGGCTATCAACACGCTGGACTGAAGCAGATAAAGAGTCAAAATAATTTTGTAATACAGTCAGTTGTGATTCATGAGAATCCACATTCTACTCCAAAGTCCAGTTTAACAGCTAGATTGGACATCGGAGAAGTAATTTATTTATTTATTTGGATTTTTCTCACACCCTTTTCAGTAGTAGCTCAAGGTGAGTTACATTCAGGTACTCTGGATATTTCTCTGTCCCAGGAGGGCTCACAATCTAAGCTTGTACCTGAGGCAATGGAGGGTTAAGTGACTTGCCCAAGATCAGAAGGAGCAGTAGTGGGATTTGAACCGGCCACCTCTGGATTGCAAGACAGGTGCTCTAACCACTAGGCCACTCCTCCACTATAGCAACATTCCATGTAGAATCTCAAATAGTAGCATCATTCCTTGTAAAATCTCAGATAGTAGCAACAGAATCTCTATATATAAAAGGCACCACCAAGGTTCTATGAAGCCTCCAGCTGGAAGTGTGAAGGGGGAGAGATATCCAGTTTCCCCATGAGTGTCTGCCCCGCCCTCGCTCTCTCTGTAACACAAACAGTGAAGGAAAAAACACAGCAAAGCACATCGCTCTCTCTGTAACAGTGAAGGACTCAGAGGGGGTTGGGGAGAGAGGGCAGGGACACACACACTCCCACATGCACACAGAAGAAAACCTTGCTAGCCCCCGTTTCATTTGCATCAGAAACAGGGCTTTTTTACTAGTCTCAAATAATTTATTTGGATTTTGCTCACACCTTTTTCAGTAGTAGCTCAAGGTGAGTTACATTCAGGTATTCTGGATATTTCTCTGTCCCAGGAGGGCTCACAATCTAAGTTTGTACCTGAGGCAATGGAGGGTTAAATGACTTGCCCAAGATCACAAGGAGCAGCAGCGGGATTTGAACCGGTCACCGCTGGATGTCAAGACTGGTGCTCTAACCACTAGGCCACTCCTTTGTTTTTGGTTTTTTTTGCTTTACAACTATACTCAAACAGCAATTACAAGAAAAAAAAAAAGAGAAAAATCCCCCAAGGTTTTGAGCACTTCTTTGATATGTGATTGGGTGGCGGGGATAGTGCTGGGCAGACTTATACGGTCTGTGCCAGAGCCGGTGGTGGGAGGTGGGGCTGGTGGTTGGGAGGCGGGGATAGTGCTGGGCAGACTTACACGGTCTGTGCCCTGAAAAGGACAGGTACAAATCAAGGTAAGGTATACACAAAAAGTAGCACATATGAGTTTATCTTGTTGGGCAGACTGGATGGACCATGCAGGTCTTTTTCTGCCGTCATCTACTATGTTCCTATGTTTAACTCCTAAAACTGAGTTCACGTTGATCGCCTTCAATATCTAGCCCACATTAAAAGGAAGGGAAGGAGAACAAATACGTACAACTATTAACCAAGGGCCCTGTTTACTAAGGCGTGTTATCATTTTTAACGCGCCTACACTTAGCGTGTGCACTAACCATGTAGGCACCTATAGGGATAGTATAGGTGCGAACACGGTTAACGTGCGTACATGGTTAACACGCGTTAAAGATGCTAACGTACCTATAACGCGGCTTAGTAAATAGGGCCCCAAGTAAAAAAAAGACATTCCTCAAACATTAGCTGCTAAAGTAAATGCTTCGGTATTACAATCCCCTTCACAAGTTGCTAAATTACTCTTTAACAGCAACTTCCCTACCTAATTCTAATGCAACATATTATTCTTTTGTTTTTTCCTACCCCATTTCCCTTTCCTCAATTTTGAGATTGTAAAATAACTTTCCTCTTGTATTTTCCTTTATTCTTTCATGTCATTTCTTTTTGCCTTTGTCATACCTTGATAATTGTGTCCTCCATTTTAACTCATGTTTTAATGTAAACTGCTTAGATATTTTATGATGATTTTGCGGTATATCAAGAATAATTTTGAACCTGAACCTAATTGAGGTTGATGTACGAAAGGGTTTCCCCCCTTTTTTTGTATCTGTGGGAAACCTGCTGCGTACATCTGACTCAGTATTTGTGCATGTTGGTTCTTTCCCATGTTTTAGTTCGTTTTCTTATCCTTTTCAGCAGAAACGTTTACAGACTTTTGCTCAGGGCATCTTGGAATTTGTTGAATCCAGCAAATCCATCTGTGTTAAGTACAGTACAGAAAAGAATGTGTAAGACCACACTGCCTCCAGTGGTGAAATACAGAACTGTTAAAGTAACTTCCGTTGGTAGTAAAACAGCAAATGCTGCATATCATAAAGCAATAAAATATCAATTTTTAAAATTACACATGCAATACTTTCCTGCTTATAATCGAAATAGAAAAACGCCTATATTGTGACCCAAATCGGGAGATAGACGTTTATCTCACAAAAACGAATAAAGCGGTATAATTGAAAGCCGAATTTGGACGTTTTCAACTGCACTCCGTCGCGGATGCGGACAAAGTTGATGGGGGCGTGGTGAAGGCGGAACTGGGGCGTGGTTATCGGGCGATCAGAGATGGGCGCCTTTCGCCGATAATGGAAAAAAAATATGCGTTTTTAGCGAGAATTTAGGGCACTTTTCCTGGACCCTGTTTTTCCACGAATAAGGCCCCAAAAAGTGCCCTAAATGACCAGATGACCACTGGAGGGAATCGGGGATGACCTCCCCTGACTCCCCCAGTGGTCACAAACCCCCTCCCACCACAAAATATGCCGTTTCACAATTTTTTATTTTCACCCTCAAATGTCATACCCACCTCCCTGGCAGCAGTATGCAGGTCCCTGGAGCAGTTGTTAGGGGGTGCAGTGGACTTCAGGCAGGTGGACCCAGGCCCACCCCCCCCCCCCCCACCTGTTACAATTGTGCTGCTTAATGCTTAGTCGTCCAACCCCCCCAAACCCACTGTACCCACATGTAGGTGCCCCCCTTCACCCCTTAGGGCTATAGTAATGGTGTAGACTTGTGGGCAGTGGGTTTTGAGGGGGATTTGGGGTGCTCAACACCCAAGGGAAGGGTGCTATGCACCTGGGAGCTCTTTTACCTTTTTTTTTTTTGTAAAAGTGCCCCCTAGGGTGCCCGGTTGGTGTCCTGGCATGTGAGAGGGACCAGTGCACTACGAATCCTGGCCCCTCCCATGAATAAATGTCTTGGAGTTATTCGTTTTTGAGCTGGGCGCTTTCGGTTTCCATTATCGCTGAAAAACAAAAACGCCCAGCTCAAAAAAAGATAAACGTCCATGTTTTTTGAAAATACGCTTCGGTCCGCCCCTTCACGGACCCGTTCTCGGAGATAAACGCCCATGGAGATAGACGTTTCCATTCGATTATGCCCCTTTTTGTATCTGCCCAGATGGTAATGCTGTGTACATTCAGACGTGTTTGAGTTGCATATACGAAGCATATGCTGCTTTATTTATGAAAAGAAGTGTTTTTATATAGTTTTTGAAGCAGTACATACTGAGCCCAGTATAGGCAGCCTTTGACTCTTTGCCCTAATAAGAGTTGATTGTGCCCCTGACGCAGGCAATTGTTTGCAAAACATGTCGGGCAGCTATTTTATTAATTTGTATTTTACAGCCACTGGCTGGTTCAGTTGGCTGCTTCTTTCTTCTGGAACTTAGCTGTGGCTTTTTCATGCCTCTTGTTTCTCAGGATCAGAAAATGCCATGCACAAGTTTCATTCTGCCATGATTTGGGGGTAATTCTATTAGGAAGTAAATGGTGGAATTGTAGTCATTCACTTGCGTGGCCACTTGCACACATAAATGAGCTCTTACAGAAAGCTGGCAAGTGGAAAAAGCATTCACCAAGATTTTACGGCACATACTTTGCCAGTGGGCGAGTACATGGATGGACTTTGGAAGGAGTGCATATGTATGCACATAAAGCCTCTGGTTCTATAAAAATCACCAGAAATTGCGTGTACAAATTTAAGCGTGCCCTTGATTTGCATACACAATCTAATAGAATAACATGCCAACCAGTGCCAACCAGTGTCAATAATTTGCTTTTTTTAACAAGCAATTATTGGCACTAATTAGATTTAATTGGGACTTAAGCGTGTAAATTTAGGCACGGTCTGAAAAAGGGGGTGTGGAAATGGGAGGATCATGAGTGTTTTGAGGTGGATCAGGGGCGTGGTTTTGAGTTATGCATGTAATTACAGAATATGGGTGCTCTATGCGTAAATTTAGGCGCGTTTGCACCATGTTTTTGTGGGTGCAAATTGCGGTGCTTAAATATATGTACAACCTCTCTGCTTAAGTGTTATTCTATAAACTCCACCGACCTTTAGGCACGGCTTATAGAATACCGCTTAAGCAGGCTTTTTTGCACCAGTTTTTTTAGGCACCATTTATAGAATTCACCCCAAATTATGGAATGCATGGGCATATGTACGAGCTATCCCTGGGATTCTATATACATAGTAGATGACGGCAGAAAAAGACCTGCACAGTCCATCCAGTCTGCCCAACAAGATAAACTCATATGTACTACTTTTTGTGTATACCTTACCTTGATTTGTATCTGCCATTTTCAGGGCACAGTCCGTAGAAGTCTGCCCAGCACTAGCCCCGCCTCCCAACCACCAGCTCTGCCACCCAATCTCGGTTAAGCTTCTGAGGATCCATTCCTTCTGAGTAGGATTCCTTTATGTTTATCCCACGCATGTTTGAATTCCGTTACCGTTTTCATCTCCACCACCTCCCGCGGGAGGGCATTCCAAGCATCCACCACTCTTTCCGTGAAAAAATACTTCCTGACATTTTTCTTGAGTCTGCCCCTCTTCAATCTCATTTCATGTCCTCTGATTCTACCGCCTTCCCATCTACGGAAAAGGTTCGTTTGCGGATTAATACCTTTCAAATATTTATTGCGCCAAGATTTCTGCATGGGAATCAAAGCGTATTCCATTAAAATGTGCATAAATTAATTAGTTAAACTAATCAGTGCTGTTAATTGGATGTTAATTGGCATTAATTAGAATTTACGCACACTACTTGCTAAGCATATTCTGTAATGTGGTGCATGTAAATTCTAAGTCACTTAGTTGAAAAGTGGGCGTAGAACTGGTGTGTCATGGACTTTTGTAAGATCTATGTTCATTGTTATCAAATATACCTACTTCCCCCCCCCCCCCCCCCGGATTCTATATAGCATGCCTATAGATACGTGCTGAAATCTCTATAACAAGGTGCCTAACTTAACAAGCTAATGAGCGCCGATAACATCACTTAGCAAGCAATAATGAGCACTGATTGGCACTGATTAGAATTTAAGCGCAGAAGTCGCAAAGCATATTCTGTAATGTGCGCTGAACTTCTAACATACGGTTATGGGAAGAATTTTAAAAGCCCTTTTGCACATAAGCTAAGTATTAATGGAAATAGCAGCTTATAAAATTGCCGAGGAGCAGGGCTGCCGAGAGACAGAGCTGGGGTGGCTGCCGCCCCCCGCCCCCTTACCTTCCTGCATCTGCTCCTCCTTTGGTCTCACTCACCTGCTCCTGTGTGCCGGGACCTGGGTTATCGCATTAACGCAATCATCCAGGTCCCGACACATGGAGAGAGACCCTGGCACCGGGTCCTTCAGGGAATCTTGCCCCCCCCCCCCCTTTTTCTTGGCGGCCCTGCCGAGGTGTATCCACACATCAAAATACACACTACTGATACATGCTATGTAATTTGGGGCCCCTTTTACTAAAGCTTAATGTGCATTAATGAAATTAGCATGCGCTAAATGCTAAGAAGCGAACCCCTTTATGCAGTATATGAGTAGGCATTTTTGTGAGTTGCAATATATAATAAAATATGGATTTTTCTTCACAAACAGCCAAAACCTTTATGCAAAAAAGGGGGGGGGGGAGTTATGAAGATGTGGTAAAAGACAGGCTTTTATCACACCTTGATTTAACGCACGAGTCTGCAGCTTGTGGTGTAATAGTCCCACAGTTTGCTGACTACGGTGGTAAAAGGATTAACTCTGCTTGCAAGTCACCTCACAAGCTTCGTTATTCTAGCAGCCCAGGAGCATCAGGCCTCAAAGCTATATGAGGAAACATGATCCATAGTGGTAGTACCGCGAGACTATCACTAGAGGTGCCATTTTGGAGATGGTACTATCCAGGTCAGGAGCGACTGGGAATTGCTCCTTCCGCAAGACCACTGAACCACCAGGAAAACTAATGATAGACCCTTTTGGGGGTGGGGAGCTTGACCAGGGGGTGGGGGGACTCTTGATTGTGGAAGTAGTGATGGGGGGGGGTGCAGGCCCTACAGGCTCTGACCTGAAAGCATCAGACCATGGCTTTGAGGATTGCTGCCTCTGTTTAGCAATTAGTTGCATGTATGCATGTAGAGTTTGCAGATTTTATTTGTGAACAATTTAATATATCCTCTCCTTGGCAGGGCCATTCGAGATAATTAACAATCTTAAAAAAAGATCAAAAGCAGAATAAAAACACACAACATTCAAATAAAATAAAATCACACCAATCTCTCTCTATTTTCTAGTCCAAGCCACATTTTGGAAATTAGTGTACATGTGTATGAAGCTGGGGGGGGGGGGGGGGGGGGGCAGACTCCGGAGTAATATGAAGAAGCATTTTCAGGTGTATGCATGGAATCAGCCTGTATAATGATCATCGGGGCTCATTTTCAAAGCACTTAGCCTTCCAAAGTTCCATAGAAACCTATGGAACTTTGGAAGGCTAAGTGCTTTGAAAATAATAGTCACCCGATAGCTTAGCAGACATATTTGGTGGTTTTATTTTCACTGGTGTAATTCTTAGTTGGAAAAATTTACCTATTTATCCTATGTCCATATAATATCCGTTACAGGACACCTATGACCTGCAAATGTGAGGACAACTCATTATGTCTCCCAGTTGCAATTATGGAATGTTAGAGGCTGAACCTATCAAACACGTGCACCTATGTGAAATGCTGGAAGTTAAAGAATCTGCTTTCAAACACTACCCACTGGAACAGGTAGTAAAAGTCACCATTCCCTCCACAGCCCTCCTCAAAGCAGTTCAAGTAGTTAAACCTCTTGCTCACCCACATGCACACATTCTGTCTGCATTTATGGAGAGGCTTGAGTATGTACGTATGTGAGAGACAAAAGGAAATCTAAAGCAGTTTGCAAAATACACAGATCATCTGGGAGACTCCCAGACTTATCTACAATCCCCTCCTGGAACTGGAGTAGTGAGTGAGCCACAGTCCCCGTGTAAACATAGTAACATAGCAAGTAACGGCAGGTAAAGACCTGAATCGTCCATCCAGTCTGCCCAACAGTCACATTCATTATCAAGTCAAGCTTTAAATCAGTAATGAACGTGATATTATATACTTGATCATAGTCTTTCTTTGGTGTTTCTGGGAAATAGACCATAGAAATCCACCTGGCTCTGTCCTTATGTTCCAACTATTGGAGTTACCGTCAAAGCCCACTCCAGCCTATCCAAATCCATCTTGTTGTTTGCGAGACAAAGACAGTAAAAGTCTGCCCGGCACTGTCCTCAAATTCCAAACCACTGGATTTTCCGTCAAAGCTCTCTCCAGCCCATCCTAAACCGGATCGCTGCATGCGGGACTCAAACCGTACAATCCAGCCGAGCGCCAGCCTTAGCTGATGCAGCCAGAGTCACCATCTAAGCACCATTTGACACGCAAACACATATGCAACCATTTAAGTTTTGATTTTCATATCATTTGTTTTCTAATTAGAGATCCTCTGTGCTCAACCCAAGCTTTTTGAATTCTGCCACAGTTTTTTTTTTTCTCCGCTTCCTCTCTCGGGAAGTCATTCCAGGCAGGTAAATGGTTTGTACACATTAAGACTCGGAGCATAGAAAATTAAAATTCTCATAAGATATATAAGTATCAAGTTGTACAATGTCAGTGTCGGCCTTATACATGTAAGTTGCTGCATTTCCTCCATGCAGTATTTCAATATGTGTCTTTGTGAAATGGCTCTTTCTGCAAGCACAGGCGAAATATGTATTTTACAAAAGACTCCATGTCGGCAGATCCTTTTCTAATTTACTACTGAATTGTACACATCCCTACCTGGATGAGTCCATTCCGATTTTCTATGCTGTATCTAAAATGAGCCTTAATGTGTACATACCATTTACCTGCTTAATATTTCTTTATATTAGTCAAATCCGCTTGTACAAGTGCAGGATGTGGGAAAAGAGAGGTCCACCTCAGAAGATCTGGCAGTGGTCACATGTGGGCCCCTTCGCCTTGAGCCCTTGGGTAGAATTTACTTCACTATACAAGTGACATTGCTTATAATGAAATACAAAACATTTTAACATTATTCAAAGTATCTTATGAGTTACTGCTGTCATGCATGATATCTCTATATATAAAAGGCACCTCCAACGTTCCAATGAAGCCTCAAGCCGGAAACATGAGGCGCCAGAGATATCTGGTTTGGCTGGCCTTCAGTGTAGCTCCGTCCTCACGTCAAAACGCCATGACGTTGAGGGAGGGCCGGGGAAGGCACAAGGCACGAGTTCAACAAAAACGCGAGCCACGCTGGGGCAGAAGTAAAGAAATACGCCCACCGTTCCACCGCCCTCGAGGAAAACCTTGCTACCGCCCGTTTCACACGCTCCCCTTCGCATCAGGTACGCGGACGGCAGCTGAAACTCGCAACAAAGTGAAGGAGAGAGGGACAGGGGTGTGTGGAACTCGGGAGAGAGGGACGGAGGGGGGGGGGTCTGGAACTCGGGAGGGAGGGAGGGTGGTGTGTGTGTGGGGAGGGGGGTAATACCTTGCTAGCGCCCCTTTCATTTGTTTCCAAAACGGGCATTTCTTACTAGTGTGATATAAAATCCAAAATATTTTTGCTTAGTGTTGGCCTGTATACTGTGTTGAAATGTTCTATTATTCTGGAAGAAACTGATATGCCAATAATGATACAAATGCTGCAGAACTTGACTAGTTATAATGAAGGAAGAACTGCTGGGTTTGGGTTCCAGGTGAACATTTAGAGGAGAGAGAGAGTCCAGTCCTGCCTTAGCTGTATTCTTCACACTTGCCTCTAGAGGGCTCTCAACACGCTTCTACCAGCAACATCAGACGTCTTCATCATATCCGTCAGAGGCAGACATTGTGCTTTATGCAAAACAAGGTCATATTTAGTAATGGAAGCACTGAAAAGCATATATTCTATTATGAAATAATGTAGCAACAAGAAAAACAATGCTAGCTTAAAAGTGACAGCAGCTCTCGTGTCAAGTGCATCCTTAGTAAGATTTTTTACAGTGTTCTCCATCTCCTCAGTTACTCACATTTCTTTCCATCTTTTTACCCTTCCATTGCCTTCTGTCTTTCATCTCTTTTACCCCCTTTCTTGACTAATCCTTTTCACTCGCCCTATATTTTCCACCTTTCTATCTCTATCTTCCTCAGCTGCGCCCATTACCCCATCTTGTCTTCTCTCTCACCTGCCTAACCCATTTATCATCTTTGCTTCAGTTTCTCTGCTGTCTATCCATCTTCCTTCTACAGCTTTCACTTTTCTATTGCTTGTGCTTCAACTGTCCTTCAGCTTCCCTTTTCTCAATTCTATCCCTGTACATCCCTATCTCTCGGTCTCCAACTACCCCCTCTTAGCAGCACTGCAGGGACATGAAGAGATAGTCGTTCCAGGGCCGTGCCTAGGGTCTCCGGTGCCCCCCTGCAGTTGGCCCCGCCCCCGCCCCCCCAAAAACGATCGCTACACTACCCGCTGCCCCCCCCCGAAAACGATCGCTACACTACCCGCTGCCCCCCCCCGAAAACGATCGCTACACTACTCTTCTCCCCAGATCCTTTTCTTTTTGTTTAAATTTACCTCTGTCCGGCAGCAGCGTAGCGTTAGTGAGAAGGAGGTGGCGCTCCCCCGCCCCGACGTGTCAGTCTTCCCTTCGCTCAGTTCCCGCCTTCTTCTGACGTCAGAAGAGGGCGAGGTAAGCATGGTGCGGCGGGGTGCCCCCCAGAGGATGGCGCCCTCCTGCCATGCTTACCTCGCTTACCGTGTTGGCACGGCCCTGAATTGTTCTCCCTCTTTCTGCATCTCCTCACTTCCTGTTCTACACAAAGTGAACACAACACTTTTGCATTAAACAGGAAGCAGGTGGTAGATGTCACATTGCAATTTGGGGGATAAGGAGTGCAGTGATCTCTCAGCATTCCTACATTAGAAAACAAGTCTAGACCAAAACGTTGAAGTTTTCACCCTAGACGTTTTGGTTTTGTTCCTTTATGGCTGTAGAAATGATTAGTAGTAGTAGTAGTAAAACGTCCAAGTGTTAGGCGGGACCTAAGCCCGCCTTCAAAATGCCGCCAACATGCCCCCTTGTGATTTGGACGCAGTGCAGACCAATTGCATAGATAAACGTCCGTAAAATACGTTTTGAAAATAACAATTTGGACGTTTTGAGAAGAAATTCATCCAAATGGTGCTTTTATGACACTTTTTTGGACATTTTTCTCTTTTCAAAATGTGCCTCATAGTAACCTGTGGAACTTTGTAAGTCTAAGTGCTTTGAAAATGAGCCCCTTAGAGGGCCATTTTCAAACGGGGACGCCCATCTCTAAGGACGTCCAGGCGAAGGGGCGGGGAAACTTGTATTATCGAAACAAGATGGGCGTCCATCTTTTGTTTCGATAATACGGTCAGGGATGCCCAAATCTCAACATTTAGGTCGACCTTAGAGATGGTCGTCCCCCGTTTTCGGCCATAATGGAAACCGAGGACGCCCATCTAAAAAATGACCAAATCCAAGCCCTTTGGTCGTGGGAGGAGCCAACATTCATAGTGCACTGGTCCCCCTCACATGCCAGGACACCAACCGGGCACCCTAGGGGGCACTGCAGTGGACTTCACAAATTGCTTCCAGGTACCTAGCTCCCTTTACCTTGTGTGCTGAGCTCCCCAACCCCCACTACCCACAACTGTACATCACTACCATAGCCCTAAGGGGTGAAGGGGGGCACCTACATGTGGGTACAATGGGTTTCGGGTGGGTTTTGAAGGGCTCACATTTACCAGCACAACTGTAACAGGTAGGGGGGGGATGGGCTTGGGTCCATCTGCCTGGAGTGCACTGCACCCACTAAAAACTGCTCCAGGGACCTGCATACTGCTGTCATGGAGCTGGGTATGACATTTGAGGCTGGCATAGAGGCTGGCAAAAAATGTTTAAAAATAATTTTTTTTTGGGGTGGGAGGGGGTTGGTGACCACTGGGGGAGTAAGGGGATGTCATCCCCGATTCCCTCCAGTGGTCATCTGGTCAGTTCGGGCACCTTTTCGAGGCTTGGTCGTGAAAAAAAAATGGACCAAGTAAAGTCGGCCAAATTCTCGTCAGGGACGCTCTTCTTTTTTCCATTATCGGCTGAAGACGCCCATCTCTTAATCACGCCCCAGTCCCGCCTTCGGTACAGTGCCGACACGCCCCCGTGAACTTTGGTTGTCCCCGCGACGGAAAGCAGTTGAGGGCGCCCAAAATCGGCTTTCAATTATGCTGATTTGGGCGACCCTGAGAGAAGGACGCCCATTTGTGTCGGAAGATGGGTGCCCTTCTCTTTCGAAAATTTCCCTGTTAGTGTCTCGATTGTGGAACTTCCTAAAGAGCATTAAGAGGGTAATTTGGTAAATGGCACTCAAAAGCTAGTGCCGGAAAAAAGATTGGTGCTAAGCACTTTTCTATAAAGGTCATGCGCCTTTTACAGGATAGGCCTTAGTGCCAATTCCCAGCACCCAGGTTGGGTACAGAGAGCCATTATTCTATAACACTGCGTCCAACGTTTTAGAATGCCCTTGACCTGCCCATGCCCCTCCCGTGGCCACGCCTCCTTTTGGGTTACACATGGGGGGGGGTTTAGGCGCCCAGCATTATAGAATAGCGCACAACCAGATGCACATGCAAATCCTGATTGTTGCCAATTAGCATCAATAATTGGTTGGTAGCACCTAATTATTGATGGTTAACAGCCAATTAAGTTGCAGGGCTGCATATGCATTGTGGGATCATGCTGAAATCTGGGCACCGTATATAGAATCTGGTAGTAAGCGCTTTATAAATTCCACATTCATGCCGGAAGCATGCATTCTCCGGGTACATTACCAGCAGCAGTAACATACTTGCATTACTGGCCCCGTAATGTGATAACATAACATAGTAGATGACGGCAAATAAAGAGAAGATAAAGATGGTCCGTCCAGTCTACCCATCAAGATGAACTCATTACATAAGGTATGATGTGATACTTCGTATGTATACCTGACCTTAATTTGTTCTTAGAGCAAAACAAAAAGTACCAGGAGCCTTCAGAAAAAGGGAAATTGAAACCTTTAATCGTGTTTTGATGAAACAATCATAGAATGGGGTCCATTCTATGATTGTTTCATCAAAACACATGATTAAAGGTTTCAGTTCCCCTTTTTTTGAAGGGTCCTGGTACTTTTTGTTTTGCTGTTTGGACTTTTGTTTGTACTTTGCTCCCTCTCTTTGCTACACTTAATTTGTTCTTGACATTTTCAGGGCACAGACCGTAGAACTCTGCCTGGCACTGTCCTTGTTCTAAATTTCTGAAGTTCGCAAAGCTCCTGAAAAGATCCATTGCCGCCCATCCAAATCTGTTTAGCCACGATTAGGGCACAGATCGTACAAGTCTTGCCAGTATTGGCTTTGTTTCCTAATTACTAGTGTTGCTACCTAATCTCTGCTAAGCTTCTTTGGATCCATTCCTTCCAAACAGGATTCCTTTGTGTTTATCCTACTCATTTTTGAACTCCGTTACCGTTTCTGCAGAAGGGCATTCCAGGTACCTACCACCCCCTCAGTGAAAAAATACATCCTGATATTATTCCTGAGTCGGCCCGCCCCCTTTCAACCTCAGTTCATGTCTAATGGAGCATCTGGCCCTGAAAGTAAGTCCCTAACTCAAAGAAGTAACCCCACTCAACCCTGGCAGATAACCCCTCCCCACAAGTAGATCTCCAAATAGCAAACCCCATTCCATTTCAGACTCCCCATCTGTTTTACATGTTTTGTAGACCATGACGACAGCAGGCGGTGCCAGCTTCCCTGATGCATCCCTTGACCATCAAGTAGGTTTGCTGAGTGTGGAATGGGGTTGAGGAGCCTTGATTTTTCTCTGTAGGTGTGTGAGTGGGCTTTGAAGGAGAATGGGAGTATTACTGGGTGGATTTGTTGGAGGAGAAGGGATCTGCAGGAAGATGCCTGCTGGGGGGGGAGGGGTAATTGCTGCTGAGGCAGATTGTTTCTTTGGGCCCAGATGCCTCCTTAGATGAATGCATAGAGGGCCAAAAGCATTTATTTATTTATTTGTAGCATTTGTATCCCACATTTTCCCACCCATTAGCAGGCTCAATGTGGCTTACATAATACCGTCAAGGCGATCGCCAAGTCCAGTAGATATTAAACAAATACAGTTTAAAATAAGGGTCAGGTTGGCAGCACATAGCCTGTCAGCGCTCTTGGGGAACGCTAATTACTCCTCTTGTGATGTAATTATCTTTTTCCAAGCTTAATGCAGATAGTGAGGCTTATCACGATCCACGTTAAGCTGCACAAAGGAACTGCTTTGCATGCATTTTTATGTGACATGGTGAACGAATATTTACTGCAGTTTGAGAAGAAAAATTTCCTCTTATCCGATAATGGGGATTAACACAATTTAGCATGCGTTAGGTGTAATTTAGCATGTGTTCACTCATGATGTAACTAGAAATGTTGACTAGGTACGAAGGAAAAAAAAAAGCTGGCAGTTTGGTTTCATTGCACTCGCAAACGGATAAAATGGTTTTGTTTTACAGCTTAGTGGTAATAGGAACATAGACCTGTGTTTACAAAGGTGTGCTATAGGCGCGTTAGCATTTTTAACGCACGTTAAATGCTAACGCACGTCAAATTCTAACATGCCTATAGAAATGTATTGGCGTGTTAGCGTTTAATGTGCCTTAACTTTCAAGGCGCGTTAAAAATACTAACGCGCCTTAGTAAACATAGCCCATAGTCACATTAGAAATTAGAGCTGAAGGGATGGTGGGGGGGGGGGCAAGATGCTAAGGTAAGGTGTCTGTCTATCAGTATTTTATTTATTTGTGACGTTTATATCCCACATTATCCCAAACAAGTTTGAGTTCAGTTTGGCTTACAATAAACAGTACTGGATACATAACAAAGAATAATGCATAAGAAAGTAATTTGTTGTAAGAATCCAATTTTACAATACAAAATCATAAACATACTGGGATAGCTATGGATGTTTAACACATTTAGAAAATCTGTTATGAATAAGAAATTGTACATGAAGCAAAGAGAAGGTTAATGGTAAATAACCAATTCAGGTAATAATTAGTTGTTATGGCTGTTCTTTGTGAGGGTTTGTTGGAATAGGAACGATTTGAGGATTTTGCAGAATCTAGTGTATTCCTGTAATCTGAGGATTTTGCGGAATCTAGTATAATACACAGTCAAATTTATTCTGGGCAATACAAGAGTCTGTCCGAGTGGTGTGTAAAAACCTTCTAGAAATGGCTTTTTAAATTAATTTGACCAAGAGAGGACCGAGCTATCAGACATCCCCTGATGGGCTAGTCTTATAGACACAAGGGCTGGCAGGCTGCCAGCAGGTAGGACGAGGCACCCTTTTCATCACAGCACAGCCTCGGAGGAGACTGGCCCCCCTCCCCCCCCCCCCCCCCCCCCCCCCCCCCCCCCCGCTCTTGCATCCTTGGAGAAGACTGCCTTTGGGCCAATATTTTTATACAGTCTACCCCTGACAAATATGCAACATCTGAAAGTAAAATTTGGACTTCATTCAGCCTATTTTTTGACAAAAGAAATTGGTGCAGTGCAGGGCAAATTCCAAAACACAGCTTGCAGAAATCTGATGGCAAAATTGATAGAATTTTCTTTCTTTTTTTTTAATCAAACCAGGCTGAAATCTAGATCAATTTTGGAGCTGAACCAGGCCAGCGTGCCTAACAGAGACGCAACTTCCATGTTGAGCTATGCCATGGGCGATATGATGCGCTACACTGGTACTGTCCATATGATGTATATGATGTGGCTAGCGTTTAAACCTGCAATTGACACATTTGGAACACATTGAAAACTTTTTACACTCTTATTAAGAAGAACCATTTACAATGCGGCTGCCCTGCAGGGAACGGTAGTAATAAATTCTGCTCCTGAGACATGGGCTCCACACACAGAGCAGGGCAGGACTATTGCTGTAGATGAGATGAGCGAACTGCCCTTGGCGTGAGCAAGAGAAAGGAGCTTTCAAGAATCTTTGCAAATGCTAATAAAGCTCCCATACTTGAACTAGCCCCTGCTCAATATCTGAGCTAGCCTTTCCAGATTAAAAAGGCTGCCATTGTGCAGAAATAATGTCGCGTTCAGAGCGTGCCATACGGCGAAGCAATTTGTAGCTTAAGCCAAAGTTATAGGAAAGTTGCATTGCATTGGAGTGGAGGAGTAGCCTAGTGGTTAGTGCAGTGGACTTTGATCCTGGGGAACTGAGTTTGATTCCCACTGCAGCTCCTTGTGACTCTGGGCAAGTCACTTAACCCTCCATTGCCCCTGGTACAAAATAAGTACCTGAATATATGTCAACCGCTTTGAATGTAGTTGCAAAAACCTCAGAAAGGCAGTATATCAAGCCCATTTCCCTTCCCCCTTTCCCTTATGACATCACAATATCAGAAGTGAGCCAAGTATCGGGCAATCAAGCCATTGTGACATCACTGATGAGGTTGGCTCTTATTGGTGGAATGAGTGGAGGAGTAGCCTAGTGGTTAGTGCAGTGGACTCTGATCCTGGGGAACTGAGTTCGATTCCCACTGCAGCTCCCTGTGACTCTGGGCAAGTCACTTAACCCTCCATTGCCCCTGGTACAAAATAAGTACCTGAATATAAGAATGTAGTTGCAAAAACCTCAGCAAGGCGGTATATCAAGTCCCATTTCCTTCCCTTTGTTCAGGGTGAAGCCATTTCATTACGACTTATGCTGTTGCTGTGTGAACTTCGCACTACATTTTATCCGGAGGAATATATCACACAAAATTTGGGAAAGCATCAGCCTTTTGAAATTAGTCTATTGAAGCCTCCTTTGTCATTGGTGTGACCCCTGACGCAGGTGCGGTAGCACCGAAACACGGCCCGTGTCGGGTCTTTCTTCAATCAAAGTTCACTATTAAAGGATTTTTTTTAATGAAAAAACTGTGTTCCCTTTTGTTTTTAAAGGCCGTTTGTGCTGGGTTTTTTTTTTTTGCTTTGCCAAGGTGAGCCATCCATGGAATGGAGCCAAAACTAGAAAAGTGTCCTCTTTTTCTTTTTTAATATCTACTGCCATGGAAATGAGGACTGCTCATTTGCATTGGTTTTATTCCTCATCAGAGGTGGCGTTGTGTTAATGTCGAATGAAATACATTTGCAGTGTGTAAATATTGACTCAAAGCACCAGCTCCGTTTGCATGAATAACTCTTTTAAGCGTCTACGCTCTTTCTGCCCCTTTGGTTGCAAAGCTAAATGAGGCAAAAGCCTGATTATCCTTAGAGGTGGGAGCATTTAAAGATCCTTGATAGACCGGCTGAACTAAGCCCTGGCGCTTGCACCATATCACTTTCCACTCCTTAAATCTTTCTGGCAATCTCGGTAGAAATAGCGGGGTGAAAGAACGCTATTCTGTTGCTGCTGTAAAAACTTGGCGTGTTCTTAAAGAGGAGTCTTTCTCATGTAGGGGCACAAAGACAGAAATGTATTGGCCCCTGCATGACCGAGGTTGATGTTCTTCGACAGTGACAGGGGCAGCACAATGCAGCAGCTATTTGGTGTGGAAGATTGGATCTTAAGAATTAGATTTTAGCCCTAGGAAAAACTGTGGCCTAATTGTTAATTAGATTAATAAAATTGTCAAATTGCAGTAAATTATGGGAGTAAAATATTTAAAAAAACAAACAGTCCTGGAACAGAGCACAGCAAGAATTGCAACAAATCTCTTTTTATCATCCTCATATCTATATATATATAAAACTCACCCTTAACGTTCTATTGGCTGCTGACGTCACTGAAGCCAAGGTTCGTATGTTCGAAGCTCTGAAGCCTCGAAAATCACAGTCTCTGTGCCCCGCCCTCGCGTCAAAAGCTATGACGTTGAGGGCGGAGGCGGAGCAATTCACCGCCCTCGCGTCAAACGTTATGATGTTGAGGGCGGAGGCGGAGCAATTCACTGCCCTCGCGTCAAACGTTATGACGTTGAAGGCGGAGGCGGAGCAATTCACCCACATCGACGACAGGTGGGGAGGGGGCCACAGGAAAGCCTTGCTAGCGCCCGTTTCATTGGCTCCAGAAATGGGCCTTTTTTCACTAGTATATAATAAGGACGTGATAAAAATCCTAGCTAAAAAAAAAAATTAGTATACTACTAGCTGATACTATTCAAATCAGGTCTGCACCAAACATAGGAATAACCGTACTGGATCAGACCAATGGTCCATCTAGCCCAGTGTCCTGCTTCCAGCAGTGGCCAATCCAGGTCACAAGTACCTGGCAGAAGCCCAAATAGTAGCAACATTCCATGTAGAATCTCAAAGAGTAGCAACATTCCATGCTACCAACCCCAGGGCAAGCAGTGACTTCCTCAATAACAGACTATGGACTTTTCCTCCAGGAACTTGTCCAAACCTTTTTAAAACCCAGATACGCTAACCACTGTTACCACATCCTCCAGCAACGCGGTCCAGAGCTTAACTAATTACAGAGCCGAACTAATTACAAAAAACACACTGATAAGGGGTAATTCTCCAGTGGGGGGTCAATTTAGGCTCCATTTTCCAAGTAAAAAGGAGGTATGGTGTACACGGATATCTGAATTTACTTTTACTTATTAGCAATGCATTTTGTCTAGCAAAAAAGGTGCCGGTACTCAAATGCCAGGCCACCCTTCAGGGGTGGAGTGATCATTGAGGGACCCACCCTACAATAGCCAGGACCCCTGCAACCAGTCATAGAATCTATGACAAGGCAGAATTTGTATGTAGAGCCTGAGCTCTTTCATTAAAATACGAGAACCATGGATCAGGTTTAGCAGACAGTGGAAAAGATGCCGGTACTCAGTACCCCCAAGTACCCCCTCAAAAAAAAGCCCTGCTTATTAGGCAGCAAAATTATGGAACAGTGTATATTATAATTTGAGAAGCTTCCAGGGCAAGGGCCACGTGTCGAGTCTCCACCTTAACAGGGGTGGTGCTGCCCAGGTTGGCTACAAGCTGAGTGGCTTCTTCAAGGGATGGAGGAAAGGTGAGTAAATTTGGGCTACAGTAAGCCCTTGTGAGTGGCTGTGTACCGGATGTGGGAGGAGTAGTGGAGCCCACTTCTTTAACATTGCTTTTGACTCGTAACCACTTGTAACCACTCGCCTCCACCTACCCTCCTCTCCTCCTTCCTGTACACATTAATTGATTTGATTTGCTTACTTTATTTCTTGTCTATTAGATTGTAAGCTCTTTGAGCAGGGACTATCTTTCTTCTGTGTTTGTGCAGCGCTGCGTACGCCTTGTAGCGCTTTAGAAATGCTAAATAGTAGTAGTAGTAGTAGCAGCTTATTAGCCATGCCCTGGGGAGCTCAGTTGGTTCCCTTGCTTCTCAGGGTCAACATTCCCCCCTCCCTCCCTTTGCTGTTCAGGAGGTGCAGAGTGGTGGTTCAATTACTGTTTTGGGTTTTTTTCCTTTCATGCTCCCTGTGTGCAGTTGTTATTTTCAGGTATCATTGTCACAGCTGGCGGGAACCCAAGCTGTGTTGGCCGTGTGGGGGGTGAAATTAAGATATTATTTGAGTCAGATGACTTGGTTTAGTAGCATGGACGTCCTTTCAGGTTTCCTGAAGCCTTAGCTGAAATAGGGAAGCTGATAACAAAGCGAATCTGGCGAAAGGACAAGCTGCTTAGCATGGTGGACAACAGTTTTGATCATGTTATTTTGTTCCATGCTTCTTGTATCACAGCTCGGGTGGGCGTAATTATGTTTGACTTCATTTCCTTGGCAATAAAAGAAGCTGTGGCCTGTTATCTCCGTACTCTTGTCTTGTTTAGTCATTGATTGCTGTTACTTGCACGATTGAGTCAAGATAATTAAACCGTAGGGGTGGGACCGGATAGCTTAAATTGGGTGGAGGATTAGGCTTTAAGGAAAGGGTGGGGTGTAAACTGTGGCATGCCAAATAAGGGCAGTCACCGCTTCCCAAATGACAGAGACGAATTATAGGACATTTCAGAAATGGCTCAAAACCTTTTAATTTCAGTCTTATGCTCTGAGGAAATGTCTGGTATGAAATTTTGATTTTCCTGGGGGTTGTGTTTCCTGGGTATTCCTAGTTCTCTTCCTGAGCCCATACGCCATGCGCCCTCCCTGCCCATTTTCAAGTCCTTACTCAAGGCCCATCTCTTCTCCCTTGCTTTTGGCGCCTAACCACCTTCCCATTCCTGATACCTACACTGACTACATAGTTTTTACCTTTAGATTGTAAGCTCTCTTGAGCAGGGACTGTCCTTCCCCATGTTTAAACTTGTACAGCGCTGCGTAACCCTGGCAGCGCTATAGAAATGCTAAGTAGTAGTAGTAGTACTGTAAACCACAGTGAACTGGAAAATGGTACTATATGCGGTATATAAGTGAAATATTAGTATTGGTAATTCTATAACAAAGCGTCTAATTTTAATCACCAAACAGGCACCTATCTAGAGCCTATTCTGTAAAGGAAAGTGGGCATCTACTTTTCTTTATAGAATACTGGAATAGCAGGGCCGATACTCATGTATATTTTAAGTGTGAGCACCCCCCAAGTCACCCCCCATGCAGCGATGTGGGAGGCTGGAGGTCCAGCGGATCTCCAGCCCCCCAGACATAAAGGCTTGGGAGGATGGAGATCCGATGGGGGTGGCTTGGGGGGGCCTCAGTGATGGGGGGGGTCCCCACGAATTCCCAGAACATGGCTAGGCTGACAGTGACACCATAGAGCGGAAAACCGTAGAGCTCATTTACATCTAATTTAAATTAGCTCTACGCTATTGCCTGTTGCAAGCCCCCCCCCCCCTGATCATAGGTATGAAAGTAAATGCGGGTGCTACTCCAGCGCTGGTGGCCTCTAGCGCCTACAATTATCTTTGATCATTGGGGCATCAGAGCGCTGTTTGTAAGTGCCATTATTCAGTAACTTACAAAGTACCATGAGGGAGGAGGCATGTGTGAACATCGCTCCTGTCCATATCCCATTGGACCACCAGGGAAATGGGCAGATTATCCTACAAATTTGTGGAGGGGGCTTGTTGTTCTGGGGGAAGGGGAGGAAGGGGGATCCAGTGGGGGGGGGGTCGTGCTTTGATTTTGGGGGGATGAGAGGGGGAATGGGCATTAGAAGGGGGTCTCTCACAGCATTCAGGGGTGGGTGGGACGGAAGGGATCTTGCTGTGCTTCCGGTGGGAGGGAGGGGGATTAGAAGGGGTAGCTCTGGATGTTTCGGGGGGGGGGGGGAGTGTGAGGGATGGCAGCACTCTATGCCATGACCTGGAAATTAACTGGACTGATCGATATTCAGACTGGTGCCTGGTTGACTTTTCTGCATCAAGTTAAGAAGGCCTTTTTTTCTGTTCCTCAGCCGGTTAACAAACTGAAAATTTCTGTTAGCCAACTAGGTTTCCGCATCACCCTAACTCTGCCCCTGGACCTCCCACAAACTATCTGGTTTTGGCCTGGGCAGTTAAAGGGAATATTCAGCGATACTGTCCAGTTAAAGTGCCTCTGAATATTGCTGGTTAGCCCCGGACAAGTGACTTAAATGGCTGGGAGCCTCTCCTGGCCATTTTAATTGCTTTGAATATCTACCCCACAATTTATAGATTGCACTTTAAGAAATTTGTATTTAGAAAAGAATGCCGCAAACCCTGCCTCCCTTTGAACTGCGTAATTGTGGGTGTAAATAGATTTATACATCCAGAACTATACAGTTTTTTGTTTAATTAAAATACTTAAGCATTCTGCACTGGTGACGAAAGCATTAGTGCTTTTCAGTATTGACTTGAACGGTTGTAGCTGTGCTTCAGCTTATAATTGACGAACAAGTTGTACTTTGTTTTTTTTTTTTTGCCTCATTCTGATATTACTGGGGAGATTCCAGGCACAACGCTGCTTTGTACCTTGGTTGGTGCCTTGCATCTTCATTACACTGTTCCTGGTGCTGTTTTACTCTTCCTGTAATACGTAGTAAATGAATGATGGCAGATAAAGAGCTGAACGGTCCATCCAGTCTGCCCAACAGTCACACTCATTATCAGTTCATGATTATCAATAGAAATCAAACCAAATAAAACATGGAAAAGAAAATAAGATGATACCTTTTTTATTGGACATAAGTTAATACATTTCTTGATTAGCTTTCGAAGGTTGCCCTTCTTCGTCAGATCGGAAATAAGCAAATGTGGTAGCAGATAGTATATATAAGAGAAACATCAAAGCATTACTTTGACAGTCTGACAGAGTGGGAGGGTGGGGGTATGCATGGGGACATCAAAGCATTTCATTGATATTCTAACAGGATGGGTGTTGATAGGTGAGAGGAGGGTAATAAACAGAGAAATACAGCTTTATGGTTTATAATGGGTTAGAAAACCCAGATCCTTATTAAGTCCTGTTTGTTGGGTGTCAAAATATTCAATCATTCTTATTTCAAAGGTCTTACGTTCCTGTATTGTTTTAAAATTACCTTTCAGTATTCTTACTGTGAAATCACTGGTGCAGTGTTCTGGTCTTGTGAAGTGTTGGCCCACAGGGGTGGGGGCTTGACTGGCACCGATTTAATCAGTTCATGATTAAATCAACAATGAATGTGATATTATATACTTTATCACGAGTCTTTCTTTGGTGTTTCTGGGACATAGACTATAGAAGTTTGCCCGGTTCTATCCTTATGTTGCACCTACTGGAGCTGCCGTCAAAATTACTCCAGCCTATCCAAATCCGTCTTGTCATTTGCGGGTCCCAGACCGTAAAAGTCTACCCAGCGCTGTCCTCCTTTCCAGCTACTGAAGTTGCTACTGAAGCCCTTTCCAGCTCATCCTAAACCGGGTTGCCATATACAGACACAGACCTACAAAGTCTGCCTGGCACCAGCCTTGGTTCTTCACAGCCGGAGTAGCCATCCAAGCGTCACTCATGTATCCACCCCCTGCAGCCATTTAAGGTTTTTTTTTTAACATTTATTTTTGTTTTCTGCCATCTATTTTCTAAATAGGGTTCCTCTGAGTTTATCCCATGCCTTTTTGAATTCCATCACACTTTTTGTCTCTACCACCTCCCTAGATCCTTTTTATCTCCCCTCCATGGTACAGAAAGGAAATAATGGCTGTACCTTCTGGCAAGTGCCTTCTAGGATAGCATTTCTTTATAGACTAACCCACCCCACCCTCCTCCTGTGAGACTGTCATTGTAATGCTTTTCTGTTTCACTTATATATTCTGATATTTTTCAACATTTGCTTATTTCCGATCTGAAGAAGAAGGGTTACCTTCGTAAGCTAATCGAAAAATGTATTAAGTTAGTGCAATAAATAAGATATCATCTTATTTTCTTTTCTGTGTTTTGTTTTATTTCTATTTATTACCTTTCAAGGGGGACTAACACGGCTACCACATCACTTTATAGGCTAACAAATTACCTCATGAGACCTTGAGTATTGATTCTAATGCTGACCTGCCCATTGAATCCAAATTCACACAGGAACACAAAAAGATCAGCACGCTCTTACCTAAATCTCCACTTCCCAAGCTGCAAAGGTCTAAAATATAAAACAACATATGCATCCAGCTTCTCGTATATAAGCACGCAACTATGGAATGCACTTCTAAACGTCACGAAAGAATGCACGACCTAACAAACTTCCGGAAATCGTTAAAAACCTACCTGTTCACAAAGGCCTACCAGAAAGAACCAACCTAAACTCCTGCAACACAACCGAAACTCTTACCAGAACTGGACAAAATCTAACTCTCCTTGATCACTTAAAATACTCTATGAACATCAACACTAGACCACTCTGTATTTCTCTTACCGGAATTGGCGATCGTCATCATGATCCTCTGTAAGCTGCATTGAGCCTGCGAATAGGTGGGGGAAATGCGGGATACAAATGCAACAAATAAATAAATAGTCAAATCTTTGGGGAATAACCCCACCCCCCTCCACTGAATGCCTGTGCCCAAATGTTTCATCTTCATTGCTTTGGGCTCTTCCAGCCACTGTTTCTGTAGTTATTGATTTCATATGCTATAGTCCTATCATTCCAGATGCTGTGTTCTGGACTTGGTCAATAGTAGCTCTTTCATAACAGCTTGCAGAATAGTATAGAATTCGAGAATACAGATGAATGTTTAACCTACATTACCATCTTCTTTGCACAGAAGGGGCCCTAAGTTCTTTCATGTGATCTTTCTGGCAGTGCAACAGAAAGTTCACACCTGCCACCATGTTCTAGATCAGCGGTTCTCAACCGTTACTTTCTTATGAATCGCAAACATAACCTTTCTTCTGTTGTGACACACCTGACAGACAACGTTCATGTATGTGACACACCAAACACTAAAATTCACAGCTGAATAAAGCACTTCAAAATGCTTCTTTGTTTAACTTGTAAGTTTAGTATGAATTTGCCTATCTCATATCAAAAGCTGTATGCAACACATCAGTCCCTGATTTCTCATTTCATAGACAACAAAACAAATATAGATTCAAATTCTAGTGTCACCTCAGTAACAGCAACACAAAATCCTTCCACTGCCAGATATTGTGAAGCAACACAAAAACCTGCAAATATGCTACTCAAACTATATAGCAAACAGAATCCATGGATAGCAGCGGATCTGCAACTTTTTCAGTTGGGGCTGGAGGAAGCAGTTATTATTGGGGGTAGTGGTAAAGCAAAACTTAGGGACCAGTTACTGGGATTTCAAGAACCTGACTCAAGATTACTGGTTTTCCCAGCTTGCGGGCACTGATGGATGTAAAGGAAACAGGGGCTTGCTTTCTACACCTTTCTACACCTCCTTTTTTTTGTTACACACCTCCCACCTCTTGGGGACACACCAGTCGAGAACCACTGTCCTAGACAAACCTGTGTATGAAGACTCTTGGATACTGCTTCCTTCATGTGTCCCTCAAACAGATTCATTTTCCCTCAAAACTCTGACCCTGACCGACCCTCTTGAGTTTCTTTGCTCTATGTTCAAAAGATTTAGGGTCCTCCTGCCACTGTTGCTGCTGTGGTGCCTCTCTCCCTAAGCCCAGTGGTCTTCATTCCACTTGTTGTGTCACTTTGCCTCTCTAATGATGACTTGCAGTCTTTATGCCCTTTGTCCCTTTCCGAGCCACTTTTGAAGGTTGGGGAGTGCTGTTGCTTCTGTGAAAGATGCTTGCCAGCAAGTTTTAAGCAAGTTTGTTGTTTTTATATACTGTATATTTGTGATTTTGTTTGTATTTATTTTATTTTATGAATTGTACACCATTTTGTATGGTATTTATTTGGATTTTGCTCACACCTTTTTCAGTAGTAGCTCAAGATGAGTTACATTCAGGTTCACTGGGTATGTGTGAAGATTGTACATGGCTTTGGGTAAATCTAGAGAATCGGGAAGACATGGATGGAAATTCTCACTGTAGGAGTGCAAAATTGCTTTCCCCATTGAGTTGAATGAACTTGAATGAACTGAATGATTTCGAGTCTGGATACAAACTGAAAGATTGACCCAAAGATGAACTGAACCAAAAATGTTTGCCATGCATAACCCTAGTGAATTCATTTCTCCACATTTCTATCTTGCATAATCGAGACCCTTTATATTAGATAATTTTTCTAACATGGAAATGATCGTATATTGCCTATAAAAACTGAGTCAAAATGGAACCTCTTTCCCACAGTTACATCAGTGCAGGTTTGACCTTTTATGTTCTCAACAGGTTGTTTGTTTTACAAGAAAATAGTCAGCTCTAAATAGGAATCATTAATGCAGGTGACCTTAAAGCTAATAGAGGCAAAACAAATTCCTTTCATTGTTTTGCTTTGTTTATTTCATCAGTTGGGACATTCTGTGGCAATGGAACTGCATACTTTACTACAGCATACCTTACCTTTCTCACTTCTCATTAGGCTGTTGGACAGACATGAAGAAAACAAACCAGCAGGTTCTGAAAAGGTCAAGGGTACAACCTCTGTACAGCTTTCCAGACAGAAATAGAATTTTTATGAATTCTTTAAATGCAAATGTCGGAACAATTGTCCACATCTATTGTGCTCCTTATAGTGTACCAAGTTTGTGTTTAGGTTTTGTGTCCTGCAGCTCCTGCTGCTCCTTAGGATTTCCAACTGAATCAGAACTGCCATCTACTGAACTTAAGCACATAAGCACCGCCATGCTGGGAAAAGACCAAGGGTCCATCAAGCCCAGCATCCTGTCTCCGACAGTGGCCAATCCAGGCCTCAAGAACCCGGCAAAACCCCCAAAACAAAATTTTAAATTAATAATGTTCAGCTTGGGATTTGTTTTCCTTTTACTTCATGTCTCACTACTAACAACCCAGCTATCAGCCTCACCCAGGAGTCACAAGACACTGCTCTCTCTCCAAAATCCAGCTGACAAATTCTAGGTCTAGGCAGTAGATGTTTTCATTTGATAAAATTATTGTGCTCATTTATTTGGATTAGTTCATACTTTTTTCAGTAATAGCTCAAGGTGAGTTACATTCAGGTACACTAGATATTTCCTTGTCCCTGGAGGCTTAAATGACTTAAGTGATCATAAGGCGCAGTAGTAGGATTTGAACTGGGCACACCTGGATGGCACATCCAGTGCTCTAACCACTAGGCTACCCATAGGCGTAGACTGGGGGGGGGGGCGAGGGGGGGCAATGCCCCCCCAAACGACGACGAGGCGCCGCCGCGCCACTAGTTAAAAAAAAAATGCAGGCACGCGCTCCTCTCCGTCCGCTTGGCTTCCCTGCCCTCTCTGTCTGCGTCCCGCCTTCCTCTGACGTCAGAGGAAGGCGGGACGCAGACAAAGAGGGCAGGGAAGCCAAGCGGACGGAGAGGAGTGTGTCCGTCTACCCCTCTCTCTTCCTCCCTCCCTCCGGCGCAGGCAGCAGTCTTTTCCAGCGTTCCTGGCAGCGGTAGCGTTGTACACGCTGCCTTCGGCTCTGCCCTGAAGCCTTCTCTTCAAGTTCCTGTTCCCGCATAGGTGGGAACAGGAACTTGAAGAGAAGGCTTCTGGGGCAGACCGAAGGCAGCGTGTACATCGCTACCGCTGCCAGGAATGCTGAAAAAGCTGAAGACTGTTGCCTGCGGCGGAGGGAGGGAGGGAGGGAGGAAGAGAGGGGGTAAACGGAGTCACCATCTTGGACCTCGCAGGGGGGGGGGCAGAGGGAAGATGGATGGTACTGGGAGGGGTGGGGAGCAGAGGGAAGGAGCAGAAGATGGATGGGACGGAGGGATTGTGAGCAGAGGGAAGGAACAGAAGATGGATGGGACTGGGAGGGTTGGGGAGCAGAGGGAAGGAGCAAGAGATGGATGGGACTGCGAGGGGTGGGGAGCAGAGGGAAGGAGCAAGAGATGGATGGGACTGGGAGGGGTGGGGAGCAGAGGGATGGACCAGGAGATGGATGGGATTGGGAGAGATCAGGCACAGCAGAGGGAAGGAGCAGAAGATGGTTGGGACGGAGGGATGGTGAGCAGAGGGAAGGAACAGAAGATGGATGGGACTGGGAGGGGTGGGGAGCAGAGGGAAGGAGCAAGAGATGGATGGGACTGGGAGGGGTGGGGAGCAGAGGGAAGGAGCAAGAGATGGATGGGATTGGGAGAGGTCAGGCACAGCAGAGGGAAGGAGCAGAAGATGGATGGGACGGAGGGATGGTGAGCAGAGGGAAGGAACAGAAGATGGATGGGACTGGGAGGGGTGGGGAGCAGAGGGAAGGAGCAAGAGATGGTTGGGACTGGGAGGGGTGGGGAGCAGAGGGAAGGAGCAAGAGATGGTTGGGACTGGGAGGGGTGGGGAGCAGAGGGAAGGAGCAAGAGATGGATGGGACTGGGAGGGTGGGGAGCAGAGGGAAGCCTACTGGAAAGAAGACACTGCATAAAACAGAAGACACTGGGACCAAAGCGAATAGAAAAACTAAATGATCAGACAACAAAGGTAGATAAAAGTATTTTATTCATAATTTATTAATTGAAATGTGTCAGCTTTTTCAAATGTGCATCTGTGATATTTTGCCTGTAAATTTCAATTCCTTTCTCCATATTAGCATATTCATTTGCATATGTATATATGCAAATGATATGCTAATATGCTCCGCCCATTCTTTGCCCCCCCCCCCCAAATGAAACAGTCAAACTACGCCTATGAGGCTACCCCTCCACTTGGCTGGATCTTCCTCCCAGTCGGAAGACAGAGTTGGAAATAATCAACAAAACAAAGCAGTATGGTAAAAAGTCCTTAATAATGTCTAGTTCATTTGTTGGTACAAAAATCACCTATCCAACGCAGCCACGTTTCGGCTTGGGCATGCTTCAGAGGCATATGATGATACCTTTATAGGGAAATGTCCTCCCTACAGAGGATTCAGTAAACTCCAATATAAAACAATTCAAATGCTGGATTCTCTTACCAGTGTACTAAGAGATGGAATTACCTTCCCAAACAACTAAGTCAAACAACTGACTTGGTAACTCACTTCGTAAGATCATTTTCTAGCTGATGAAAGTAACTGTATGGTCTTAAAGGTCTATTACGTATAGTGTTGACATTGTAAGTAGTATACTATGCCATACTTTGTATTGTTATTTGAATATTTTTACTGCTGTAATTGTCTATTTCTCATGTTTCATTTATTCTTACTGTACAGCGCCGTGAGTGAATTCTTTCAAAAAGGTGGTAAATAAATCCTAATTATTATTAATAATAATAATAATGATGTACTATTCCTGTTGATTCTACTTCATTCTTTATTATAGTACATTCTAACAGTATATCTAATGTAACTTGAACATGTTGCTAATTGTTCTACTTGATTAGATTGTAAGCTCTTTGAGCAGGGACTGTCTTTCTTCTATGTTTGTGCAGCGCTGCGTATGCCTCGTAGCGCTATAGAAATGCTAAATAGTAGTAGTAGTAGAGGAGTAGCCTATTGGTTAGTGCAGTGCAGCTCCTTGTGGCTCTGGGTAAGTCACTAAACCCTCCATTGCCTCTGGTACAAAATAAGTACCTGAATATATGTAAACCGCTTTGAATGTAGTTGCAAAAACCTCAGAAAGACGGTATATCAAGTGCCATTTCCCTTTCCCCTTATGACATCACAATATCAGAAGTGAGCCAAGTATCAGGCAATCAAGCCATTGTGACATCACTGATGAGGTTGGCTCTTATTGGTGGACTGAGCCTCCACCTACCCTCCTCTCCTCCTTCCTGTACACATTAATTGATTTGATTACTTTATTTATTTTTTGTCTATTAGATTGTAAGCTCTTTGAGCAGGGACTGTCTTTCTTCTATGTTTGTGCAGCGCTGCGTATGCCTTGTAGCGCTATAGAAATGCTAAATAGTAGTAGTAGTAGTAGTATAGCACGTGCTGTGCAACTGAACTGGCAAGTTGATGTCAGGTAGTACAGTCTTATGCCTAAAGCTGGTGCGAGATGATTATACCGTAGGTACGTGCACAACCCCATGGTGGTTGCGGTTCAAGTGCGTAAAAGCACTTTGGCGTAGATTCATTAATAGCACCTACTGTAAAATTAGGCACTAAAATAGTGGGCGCCAAGCCCAAATTCTATAATGGCAGTTCTGTGTGGAACAGCTGTTACACATTTTCACACCTAACTTCAGGCGCGAGCATTTACGTCAAGCTAAAGCTGGTGTAATTGTTTGCGCTTAAGTACTGACATTCAATCACGTAAATAACAGTATTCTAGAACACTGCGTATAATTACTTGAACACGCTGCTGACATGCCCTGCCCCTTCCAGGTCCTTGTCCACTTTGGAGAAATTAGGCGCGATGTTTGTAGAAGAGGGGCTTAAAGCAGTTATGCACAGTATATTAATTAGATGCAATAAATGCTTGTTAAGGACAATTATTTATACTTAGCACCAATTAAGTGCCAATTAATTTACGCACATCGCTCTCCCTTTTCTATCACCATGTGCCCAATTGCGCACCTAACTTTGGGCACCATTTACAGAAAGAGGAGTTTTGTGGACACACCCTTTTTCACCATGCTGTGGGTAGCGCTATAGAAGTGATTTGTAGTAGTAGTAATATATGGACATTTATATTTGTGAATACATGTGTTTGAATGGAACTGTTAGGTTTTTGAACTGGAGGGAACTTTGGTGAAAGTAAAATATAAATGCCATTTTAAATTAAATATTCCCATCTTCCAAATACACACACTTCTTGTTAAATAAGAGCTTTCTTCAATCTAAGAACATAAGAGTTGCCCTACTGGGACAGATCAAAGGTCCGTCTAGCCCAAGATCCTGTTTCCAACAGTGGCCACTCCAGCTCACAAGTACCTGGTAGACTTCCAAAAAAGTAACAAGACTTTCCCGAAGTCTAACTTAATAGTGGTTTAGGGGCTTTTCCTCTAGGGCTGTGTCCAAACTTATTTAAACCCAGCTTTCATCAATCTAAGAACATAAGAGTTGCCCTACTGGGACAGACCATCTAGCCCAGTTTCCTGTTTTTTACAGTGGCCAGTCCAGATCACAAGTACCACAAAAAGTAACGTGACTTTCTCCAGATTAATTTAGTAGTGGTTATGGGGCTTTTCCTCCAGGGCTTTGTCCAAACCTATTTAAACTCAGATATACTAACTGCTATTACCACATCCTCTGGCAATTAGTTCCAGAGCTTAACTATAGATTGAGTGAAAAAAATATTTTCTCTGGTTTGTTTTACAAGTACTATTAGGTAACTTTATGGAGTGTGCCCTAGTCTGTCTTCTTCTTGAAAGAGTAAACAATCAATTTGCATTTACTCATTCCACTCCACTCATGATTTTATAGACCTCTGTCATATCTTCCCTCAGCTGTCTCTTCTCCAAGCTGAGGAGTCCTAAACTCTTTAGTCTTTCCTCATGAGAAGCATTCTATCCCCTTAATCATTTTGGTCACCCTTCTCTGTACAGTTCCACTATATCTTTTTTTGAGATGTGGCGACCAGAATTACACAGAATATTCAAGGTGTGGTCTCACCATGAAGTAATACAGTTAAAAAATACTATGATATTCTTTGTTTATTCACTGTTTCTTTCCTAATTATTCCTAATATTCTGTTTGCCTTTTTTGGGGGCTTCCTCCACACACTGAGTGGAAGATTTCAATGCTTTCCATGGTGATGCCTAAATCCTTTTCCTCGATGGTGACGCCTAATGTGAAACCTAGCCTCCCACTTAGTCACCTCTCCCCTCTCCAGTTGGTTCAAAACTCTGCTGCCCGTCTCATCTTCCGCCAGGGTCGCTTTACTCATACTACCCCTCTCCTCAAGACCCTTCACTGGCTCCCTATCCGTTTTCGCATCCTGTTCAAACTTCTTCTACTAACCTATAAATGTACTCACTCTGCTGCTCCCCAGTATCTCTCCACACTCGTCCTTCCCTACACCCCTTCCCGTGCACTCCGCTCCATGGATAAATCCTTCTTATCTGTTCCCTTCTCCACTACTGCCAACTCCAGACTTCGCGCCTTCTGTCTCGCTGCACCCTACGCCTGGAATAAACTTCCTGAGCCCCTACGTCTTGCCCCATCCTTGGCCACTTTTAAATCTAGACTGAAAGCCCACCTCTTTAACATTGCTTTTGACTCGTAACCACTTGTAACCACTCGCCTCCACCTACCCTCCTCTCTTCCTTCCCGTTCACATTAATTGATTTGATTTGCTTACTTTATTTATTTTTTGTCTATTAGATTGTAAGCTCTTTGAGCAGGGACTGTCTTTCTTCTATGTTTGTGCAGCGCTGCGTACGCCTTGTAGCGCTATAGAAATGCTAAATAGTAGTAATAGTAGTAATCATGTAACTGTAATTTGGGCTACTCTTCCCAATGTGCATCACTTTGCGTTTGTCCTTTATCTGCCACTTGGATGCTCAGTCTTCCAGCCTCCCAAGGTCATTCTGCAGCAGAAGGTCAAAATGAAAAAACTTTTATGAATATTTTGCGTCTGCATCCAATTTGAAGTTAAAATGTTTGGAGCAGAGAAAGAGCCTTTGGCTTAACTGGAATGTACTGGCAGTCCTCTTAATGTTTGAAAAATGAGAATGCCCGCTGTTACTGTTCATGCTTAACATTCATCATAAAGTGCGGTGATCTTCTCGTACTGCTGAGACTTGAGAGGCCTGAGGCCACTTGTAGAGAACTACTGACTGCTACACAAGTTCCAGGTGTGTAACAATGTCTTAACATACGCATGTCAGACAAAATTGCCATAAGTCTGGAGGCCAAGAAGAAAACCAATAGAAATTAGAGTATAGCAAAACTATGTCAGTTCCAGGAAGAAGCTGTAGGCCAAAAGATCCAGTGCTGCCCCTCAGGCATTGAGTAGGCAGACAAATGATATTGCAGCCATTAGTCAGTTATACATTCTTTTTGCTTAAATATAATCCATAGTTATTCATTTTTAATGTGTATGAAGAAAACAGTCACTGACAGCCAAGAGGAAGGTAAGATACAGATACCCTTCACAGCTTAAATATACATAAGGCTCTTTTGAAAAGGATTCTCTTTAACATTTTAATAGGTTTCATTGTAGCAGCATAATAATGCTCTGAGAGCTTCCAAGACCTGCATTAAAATACGCGTCTGTGCTATGGCCAGAGATTTTTTTTGTTTGTTTGTTACATTTGTACCCCGCGCGCTTTCCCACTCGTGGCAGGCTCAATGCGGCTTACATGGGGCAATGGAGGGTTAAGTGACTTGCCCAGAGTCACAAGGAGCTGCCTGTGCCTGAAGTGGGAATCAAACTCAGTTCCTCAGTTCCCCAAGACCAAAGTCCACCACCCTAACCACTAGGCCACTCCTCCACTGTTGCTACTATTTGAGATTCTACATGAAATGTTGCTATTCCACTAGCAACATTCCATGTAGAAGTCAGCCCTTGCAGATCACCAATGTGGCCGCGCAGGCTTCTACATGGAATGTTGCTAGTGGAATAGCAACATTTCATGTAGAATCTCCAATAGTAGCAACATTCCATGTAGAAGTTGGCCCTTGCAGATCACCAATGTGGCCGCGCAGGCTTCTGCTTCTGTGAGTCTGACGTCCTGCACGTACGTGGAATAGCAACATTCCATATAGAATCTCCAATAGTATCTATTTTATTTTTGTTACATTTGTACCCTGCGCTTTCCCACTCATGGCAGGCTCAATGCGGCTTACATGGGGCAATGGAGGGTTAAGTGACTTGCCCAGAGTCACAAGGAGCTGCCTGTGCCTGGAGTGGGAATCAAACTCAGTTCCTCAGTTCCCAAGACCAAAGTCCACCACCCTAACCACTAGGCCACTCCTCCACTGCTGCTACTATTTGCTATTCCACTAGCAACATTCCATGTAGAAGTCGGCCCTTGCAGATCACCAATGTGGCCGCGCAGGCTTCTACATGGAATGTTGCTAGTGGAATAGCAACATTCCATGTAGAAGTAGCAACATTCCATGTAGAATCTCCAATAGTATCTATTTTATTTTTGTTACATTTGTACCCTGCGCTTTCCCACTCATGGCAGGCTCAATGCGGCTTACATGGGGCAATGGAGGGTTAAGTGACTTGCCCAGAGTCACAAGGAGCTGCCTGTGCCTGGAGTGGGAATTGAACTCAGTTCCCCAGGACCAAAGTCCACCACCCTAGCCACTAGGCCACTCCTCCACTTGAATATTATAGTGATGTTTTCATGTTTGTTTTGTCAGTTACCCATAGCATTTTTAACAACTGAAACTGGGGAGGATGATGTAGTTCACGATGACCTTCCCCATTCCAGGAACAAGATTGGAGTTTAGGAATGGATTGCCCTCAACCTTTCAGCATGAAAGAGAACCAAACCCCTGGCTACTGATGCTTCTCCATGGCTGCATCTCAGAGTCCGGCCTGTTGTCTACAGCCACTGTGACTTCACATTGACGAGTTGGTTTTCAGCTTTCTGCGCCTAGTATTCAAGATGCTCTGGCTGTTTTCCTTGTTCTTCTGTTTGTTAAAAAAAAAAATAATAGTTATTAAATAAAAAGTGATGTGGGTGTCAGGAATCTACAAGATTAAGCACACCCATATCCTGAATAGCCTCCATGCACATTAAAAAGTATGGGAAAGAATAATCCAAATTATTATAGTTATACAACGCTAGGTTCCACATTAGGTATTGCCACCCAGAAAAAAATGATCTAGGCATCATTCACGGAGAGAGTAGTGGATGCTTGGAATGCCCTCCCGCGGGAGGTGGTGGAAATGAAAACGGTAACGGAATTCAAACATGCATGGGATAAGCATAAAGGAATCCTGTGCAGAAGGAATGGATCCTCAGGCGCTTAGTCGAGATCGGGGGCAGGGCTGGTGGTTGGGAGGCGGGGATAGTGCTGGGCAGACTTATACGGTCTGTGCCAGAGCCGATAGTGGGAGGTGGGACTGGTGGGAGGCAGGGATAGTGCTGGGCAGACTTATACGGTCTGTGCCAGAGCCGGTGGTGGGAGGCGGGGATAATGCTGGGCAGACTTATACGGTCTGTGCCAGAGCTGGTAGTGGGAGGCGGGGCTGGTGGTTGGGAGGCGGGGATAGTGCTGGGCAGACTTATACGGTCTGTGCCAGAGCCGGTGGTGGGAGGTGGGACTGGTGGGAGGCAGGGATAGTGCTGGGCAGACTTATACGGTCTGTGCCAGAGCCGGTGGTGGGAGGCAGGGATAGTGCTGGGCAGACTTATACGGTCTGTGCCAGAGCCGGTGGTGGGAGACGGGACTGGTGGTTGGGAGGCGGGGATAGTGCTGGGCAGACTTATACGGTCTGTGCCAGAGCCGGTTGTAGGAGGCAGGGATAGTGCTAGGCAGACTTATACGGTCTGTGCCAGAGCTGGTGGTGGGAGGCGGGGATAATGCTGGGCAGACTTATACGGTCTGTGCCAGAGCTGGTAGTGGGAGGCGGGGCTGGTGGTTGGGAGGCGGGGATAGTGCTGGGCGGACTTATACGGTCTGTGCCCTGAAGAGCACAGGTACAAATCAAAGTAGGGTATACACAAAAAGTAGCACATATGAGTTGTCTTGTTGGGCAGACTGGATGGACCATGCAGGTCTTTTTCTGCCGTCATCTACTATGTTAGGAATATATCTCTGCTTTTGATTATGGTGCAGTTCCCTTCAGACCACTCCCTGGCTTGTATCCTGAAACATTAAAGACTGTTATATATGGTTTGAGGAAATACTGTGGTGTTCTTTGCTTATAAGAAAGCTGTCTCAGGAAGCCAATTTCTTCTCCCCCTCCCCACCAAGGAACCAATCTATCATATAGCTGATTACAACATTTTTTTTCTTTTCTATTTATTAAAGTTTAAAATCACTTTTATAATAAAGAAAAGCGAGAAAATATCATCATACCTCTCAGAGGAAAATCAACCAACTAAAAAGGAAATAATTAATTTAAAGACCACAAAAATAAGAAAAGGAGGGGAGGGAGTCCCTAATGAAGTAAAAAGACAAGGAGAGTAGACATTGCATCATTTGTTATTGGAATACTAGGGAAAAATGCCCGTTTCTGAGCGCAATGAAACGGGCGCTAGCAAGGGGCCCCCCCTCCCTCCGACCTACTTGCCTTGTTCGCTGTGGCGTTTCCGTTTCGGCCCTAGAGTGTCATAGCTCCGCCCTCGACGTCATTAACTTTTGACGCCAGGGCGGTACAGACACTCCAGGGCATACCGGATATCTCGGGTGCCTCAACTTCCGTGGAGGCTTCAGAACGTTGGGGTTGCCTTTTATATAGAGAGATATGGAAACCCATAAGGAGGATCATCTGTAGGAAAGCTGGTCCCCTTCTGACTGGTTGATACTCATCTTTAAAAATGATGCAAACAAAAGCCATGGCTGGAGGTGTGATTGTGGGTTCTGGTAGGACAAGGTTTAGCTTCATTATGCTTAATTTACTACTTGTAGGTAGTCCCAGCAAAGCGGTTTACAGTCAAAACATTCTTAGAAAAAGGAAAAGAACATCAAATAATTCTTACTTAAATGCTAATTTTAGTCCTCTATTTCCCCTTTACTGTAAAGAGGAAATGTAGGGGTACAATTAGCATTCAAGTGAGAAAAGAGGATTAGAGAAACAACTCCACTGACCAAGTCCCCTCATCCCCTCCCTGCAGGTGTCAACTCTATCTAAGTACAGTAGGATTTTGGTTGGGTTTTGGAGGGCTGACACTTTCACACACAAGTGTACCAGTTAGAGTGGGATATTGGCCTGGGTTCTTTTCTCTACAGTCCACTACACTGACCACTAGGCTACTCCAGGGACCTGCTTGCTGCTCTAATGGAGAATCCACAAAGCGTGGAGAACTCAAAGAAGACCCACGGATACTTTGTAAAACAAACAAAAAAGTGGGCACAAAACCAGGAGTCCCAGAGACTGTTCCCTTGGACCATTGCGATTACACGTCATCGATTACGTATCTTAACCGTTTTTCCCGCTATTTTTTTCTTCTCTCCTTTTATAAAGGCTGTCATTTGCCGTCAGCTGTTTCTTCAAATTTTCTGCTGAACTCTTCACGCAAGTGATCCGTTCCACAATTCAATACAAAGGTCTTTTTTAAGACCATTTATACACTATTCGCCAGTATTTTTTATTCTGGATCATCATTAGCTGTCTACCTTAGTATTTAGACTCCTGATGCAGGCCCTTTGGCCGAAACACAACGGTTGTGTCGAGTCAAATATACTAATTAATAAAATTTGGTTTTAGCTTTACTGTGATCCAGTCTCTGGGACTCCTGGTTTTGTGCCCACTTTTTTGTTTGTTTTGCTGCTCTAATGGGACTGGCCATAACATTTGAAGCTGTCATAGAGGCTAGAAAAGGAACTGTAGTTCCCCTTTTTATTTCTTCAGTGTTGCAGTATATGGTGAGCCTTGGAGTTCCTAGGTGGGGGTGGGGGTCTATTTGCAGATAGTACCGTGCAGTTAGCTACACTGGGTGATGTTAATTGTACCATATTATCCCCCAGATTCTATACATGTTGCCCAAAGTTGGGCATTGAAATTTGGGTGCACTGCAAAGATTTACACACAATTTAATAGCTTAACGAGCCTTAACAATCACTATTTGGGTGCCGTCAACCACTTATTGATGTTAATTGGTTACAGTTAAAATTTGCTCATGCATCCGGCTGCTCGCTATTCTGTAATCCAGGGTGCCTAACTCCCATAGCATGCAACCCAAAAGGAGGCGTGGTTAGGGGAGGAGCATGGGCATGTCTGGAGCATTCCGAAAAATTGCGAGTGTTCATATAGAATAATGTCTCAGTGTGCACTACCTGGGCACCAGCATTTACACCAAGTTTCAGCAGGCATAAGTCTAGTGCCCAAAGTTATGCACAAGATCTGCACTTAAGTGCTATGTTATAAAGGACGCATACTGCAGGGGCGTAGCTAGACAGCAGATTTTGGGTGGGCCTAGTCAAGAAGTGGGTGGGCACCAAGTGTTCTCCCCCCCCCCCCCCACCCCATGCGATGAGGACACTATCAGCAGCTTAGGAAGCTTAGACTGCTGAAGTGGAGAGCAGTGTTTTCAGCACCATCAGGGGGGAGGTCTTCAGCTGGCGGAGCTTGGGATCCCCACTAAATATGTGCTGCTGTTGGGTGGGCCTGAGCTCTAAGTGGATGGGTCCCAGCCCACCCAGGCCCACCTGTGGTTGCGCCACTGGCATACTGGTTCTAGACTAGCACTTAGCGCCCATAGGCGTAGACTGGGGGGGGCGACGATGCGCCGCGCCGCCGCGCCATTAGTTTAAAAAAAAAAAACACATGCAGGCACGCGCTCCTCTCCATCTGCTTGGCTTCCCTGCCCTCTCTGTCTGCGTCCCGCCTTCCTCTGACGTCATTTCCTTTCGGGCGGGACGCAGACAGAGAGGGCAGGGAAGCCAAGCGGACGGAGAGGAGCGTGTCCGTCTACCCCTCTCTCTTCCTCCCTCCCTCCGGCGCAGGCAGCAGTTTTTTCCAGCGTTCCTGGCAGCGGTAGCGTTGTACACGCTGCCTCTGGCTCTGCCCCGAAGCCTTCTCTTCAAGTTCCTGTTCCCGCATAGGTGGGAACAGGAACTTTAAGAGAAGGCTTCCGGGGCAGACCGAAGGCAGCGTGTACATCGCTACCGCTGCCAGGAACGCTGGAAAAAACTGCTGCCTGCGCCGGAGGGAGGGAGGAAGAGAGAGGGGTAGACGGAGTCACCATCTTGGACCTCGCGGGGGGGGGGGGGAGCAGAGGGAAGATGGATGGGACGGAGGGATGGTGAGCAGAGGGAAGGAACAGAAGATGGATGGGACTGGGAGCGTTGGGAGCAGAGGGAAGGACCAGGAGATGGATTGGACTGGGAGGGGTGGGGAGCAGAGGGAAGGAACAGAAGATGGATGGGACTGGGAGCGTTGGGAGCAGAGGGAAGGACCAGGAGATGGATTGGACTGGGAGGGGTGGGGAGCAGAGGGAAGGAGCAACAGATGGATGGGACTGGGAGCGTTGGGAGCAGAGGGAAGGAGCAAGAGATGGTTGGGACTGGGAGGGGTGGGGAGCAGAGGGAAGGAGCAACAGATGGATGGGACTGGGAGGGTGGGGAGCAGAGGGAAGCCTACTGGAAAGAAGACACTGCATAAAACAGAAGACACTGGGATCAAAGCGAATAGAAAAACTAAATGATCAGACAACAAAGGTAAATAAAAGTATTTTATTCATAATTTATTAATTGAAATGTGTCAGCTTTTTGAAATGTGCATCTGTGATATTTTGCCTGTAAATTTCATTTCCTTCCTCCATATTAGCATATTCATTTGCATATGTATATATGCAAATGATATGCTAATATGCTCCGCCCATTCTTTGCCCCCCCCCAAATGAAACAGTCAAACTACGCCTATGCATAGCGCCAATCTTTTCTGACACTCATTTCTGAGCTGCAAACAAAAGCAAAAAGAGTGGGGAAAGTCCTTCCACAACAATCAGACAAGCAGCAAACAGGGTGGAGGAATGTCCAAAGAACAAACATAGTAACATAGTAGATGACGGCAGAAAAAGACCTGCATGGTCCATCCAGTCTGCCCAACAAGATAAACTCATATGTGCTACTTTTTGTGTATACTGTACCTTGATTTGTATCTGTCATTTTCAGGGCACAGACCGTATAAGTCTGCCCAGCAATATCCTCGCCTCCCAACCACCAGCCCCGCCTCCCACCACCGGCTATGCCACCCAATCTCAGCTAAGCTTCTGAGGATCCATTCCCTCAGAACAGGATTCCTTTATGTTTATCCCACGCATGTTTGAATTCCGTTACCGTTTTCATTTCCACCACCTCCCGCGGGAGGGCATTCCAAGCATCCACCACTCTCTCCGTGAAAAAATACTTCCTGACATTTTTCTTGAGTCTGCCCCCCCCTTCAATCTCATTTCATGCCCTCTAGTTCTACCTCCTTCCCATCTCCGGAAAAGGTTCGTTTGCGGATTAATACCTTTCAAATATTTGAACGTCTTTATCATATCACCCCTGAAGTCAAATATCTTCCAATAGCTTTATTCTCCTTAAAACATAACATAAATCGTCTGGGTCTGTTCGTTCTTTGGGACATTCCTCCACCCTGTTTGCTACTTATTTCTGAGTGCCATTTATAGCCTAACGATTAATGAATAGTAACTACCTCTGCAATAAGAGGTAGATTCAAGAAGTGCACCAAAAGTTATTGAGTGCTAACCAAGTATTCTATAATGTCTAAGTTGGGCGCTGAAACCATTAGTTGGTATTTGAGCGCCAGACTTTAGGTGCCAGAATTTATTTATTTATTATTACATTTGTACCCCGCGCTTTCCCACTCAAAGCAGGTTCAATGCGGCTTACATAATAATATGGATTACAGAGTATTGATAGAGAAAAAATAGGTTAATTATGCCATGTCAAAGGCCGTTCACGGTCTTTTTAAAGACCATCTGACAATATATGTAGCTGTTTAGTTCCACTCACTGGATAAACAATTGCAAGACTCCTGAGGCAGGCGGGCACTCTAAGCCGAAACACGGTGTTGTCGAGTTTTTGTATGTAACAGCAACAAAAGAAGAGTCCTTGCGCACGTAAACCTAGCGTTTAACTGACTGACCCATTCCAGACCTCCACACGTCCCCTTTGCAGTTAAACGCTATAGAAGTTTGGCGTAGCCCCCGATGTTCAATCAGCGGCAGGCAGCACTTTGAGACTGGCCCCTGTTGGCGTTCAACACGGATATTCAATGCCGGGCCATTTCTGGTGACCAGCATTGAATATTTGGGGTTTTCAATGCCGGCTGGCGCTTGACCGGTTAAGTCAATATTCAGACTTAATCGGCCATGGCTTAGCAGGTAAAGATAGGCCGGATTTTTTTTTGCGGACTTATTTGGCCACTAAGCCTGGCCGGTTAAGATCCGAATATCGGGACTTAACCGGTCACACCCCCGGAACGCTCCCATCATCACCTCCTTTATTTTCAGTGGCGATAACTGGCTAAATGCTGTTGAAAATAACTGGGTATTTGCCAAGATGCAAGTTAACCAGTCAATGGCCATTCCCAGCTGGGTAACTCACGCTGAATATCGAGCCCTAATTTTATAGAATGCAATTACGCAAGTAACTGCAAATTAGTGCCAATTAACATCACTTAAGGGACATTATTGGCAGTTACAGCCAATTAGCACCCGCTTAAACAATTAGGTTAGGCGCTACTCTATAATGTGTGTGTCCAATTTTGTGCTGTAGTTGCAAAATTGTGCGCCCAAGTTCATAGAATTAGGGGATAAATGTAAAGCGAAATCTCTGCCCATTCTCTATCCCTTCCCGTGTTCGCTGTTATGCAAAAATTAGTGTTCATTAACTGCAAAGACACCTTGTTATCTGTTAGCGTGCATTAACTTCCATGTGAACAGCTATCAAAGCTTAGCAAATAAGCCTTTAGTCTACGGGGGCCTGTTAGCCAAGATGCAGTAAGCACTTAACCCGGGATTTAGCATCCATTAACCATTAGTGTGGACTCACTGCATGGCCACCGCATGCTAAATGCAGCCAGCATAGTAAAAATCTGGCACTGTTTAACATCGGCTGGGGCAGAAACACAGCAGGCCATGCACGGTACGAAACCATGGGTGCACTCAAGAGAAGGTATTAAGTGCACTTTTGTTATTGGCATCTACTGTGATTCTATAGGTAGTAAAGAAAATGCAGCTAATCTCTCTAGCATCAGTCACCTCCTACCCTCATCACTGAGTCACATCATCAATCATGCCCCTCACCAAGTCACATCAGCAAGATCCATCCCAAGAAGCATCTGACCCTCCCTTACTCCTCCATCCCCCAGACCTTCTGGGGGTTTCCCTGGTGTCTAGGGGCTTAGAGCAGGCGTGATCTCCAGTCCTGCCTGCCCTCTCCAGAGCTAGATTCAGAATGGTGCTCATTACCCACTAGTGGTAGCTCCAAAAGACCTTGACCTCTACTGGTAGTGCCATGACACTATTATTAGGGGTCAACCGGCACCATTTTGAACTCAGGGCACAAATAACATAGTAAACGTTGGCAGATAAAGACCTACCTGGTCTTTCCAACCTGCACAACAAGGTGGCCAGCGTTGAATCTGGCACTCTGCTCAGGTTCCATTTCTTCATGATTTAACATTGGTATACATGGAGGGGCATTTTCAAAAGGACATCCAAGTTGCGATTTGGACGTCCTTGCAAAACGGTGAAATCTAGGGGCGGGGACCCATGTTTTTGAAACAAGATGGATGTCCATCTTTCGTTTCGAAAATACCGTCAGGGACGTCCAAATCCTTAAATTTCGCTGTCCCTAGACATGGACATTTCTGATTTTCGAAACCAAAGACGTTCATGTCAAAAACGACTAAATGCAAGCCATTTGGTCATGGGAGGAGCCAGCATTTGTAGTGCACTGGTCCCCCTGACATACGAGGACACCAACCGGGCACCCTAGGGGGCACTGCAGTGGACTTCATAAATTGCTTCCAGGAACATAGCTCCCTTACCTTGTGTGCCGAGCCCCCTAAAACCCACTACCCCTAACTGTACACCACTACCATAGGCCTTACGTGTGGGTTTGTGGTGGGTTTTGGAGGGCTCGCTGTTTCCTCCACAAACGTAACAGGTAGGGTGGGATGGGGCTGGGTCCGCCTGTCTGAAGTGTACTGCACCCACTAAAACTGCTCCAGGGCCCTTCATACTGCTGCCATAGACCTGAGTATGACATCTGAGGCTGGCACGACATATTTTGAAAGATGTTTTTTGAGGGTGGGAGGGGGTTAGTGACCACTGGGGGAGTAAGGGGAGGTCATCCCCGATTCCCTCCAATAGTCATCTGGTCATTTCAGGTACCCTTTTGTGCCTTAGTTGTAAGAAAAGCACATCCGGGTGAAAATGTGCAAGTGCTTGTCAGGGACGTCCTTGTTCTTTTCGATTATGGGTCAAGGACGTCCAAGTGTTAGGCATGCCCAAGTCCCGCCTTCGCTACACCTCCGACACGCTCCCTTGAACTTTGGCCGTCCTTATGACGGAGTGCAGTTGAAGACGTCCTAAATCGAGCTTCGATTATACCGATTTGGACGTAACCTGGGAGAAGGACATCCATCTTCCGATTTATGTCGAAAGATGGGCATTCTTCTCTTTCGAAAATGAGCCCAATAATCTCAGCCTCTCTCTGCCAATTTTGGGGCACATATCATAGAAATCTGCCTGGCACTGGTCCTACTTCCCAACTACTGGCGTTGCCATTGAAAGCACACTCCAGCCTTGATCCTGATCTGTTTTTGCCATCTATAGGACCCAGACCGTAGGTAGGCTGGCTGAAAATCCCACTTAAAAATATCTGGATAACTTATTGTATGTCTGTAGGTGGTGGCCATCCTGTTGAGTATCAATCATTATTTTCAGCAGCTATTCTATTCTGTTTTCAATCTTATATTCCTCTAAATACGGATAACAAAGAGACCTCAACAATAGAGGGAAGTACAATATTAAAACTAATAAAATTGTAAAATATTATCACTCAGATATTGAATTTGAGAAAGAATGAGTTTTAAAACTTTCCGAAAGAGTCTTTATTTTTATTTTTTACAGTAGATCTGCAGTTTGCTGAGAACTGTCTATAGACAAACAGTGGGAGAAACTCTTTAGAGTATCTGAATCAGAGCAAAAGGGTAACAATTTACTTGACGTCTAGACAGCGTTTTAGCTCTGCCTTTATAGGATTACTTCCAGTTCTTCCTCTTTTTAAACAATGTTTTCAGTTGACAATGTCATCTGACCGAGAGTAAAGTGCTTTACACAACGAAGTATGCACAACAGAATAAAGTCAAACTGAACATTTTAGAAACAAAGGAGGCTACTGGCAAAACAGCTTTAAAAATAGGGTCCAGGTGACCTTCATCATTAGTCTCTGATGTAGGCTAGCAAGCGTCTTCGTGTCTCCTCCTCATCACTGGATGAGGACTGCTCAAGGCCTCTCTTCCTTCTCATGGCCACAACCTCGCTCTGAGTTTCTGAGTGCCCACACGATTCCATCTGGTAAGTTCCTCTGACTTTACCTGGTGTGGAGCTCTCAGTGCATCTTCTAATCTGGAAACATTTTCTCTGCAGTTTGGCACACTGAACGTTTTAGTTTTAGAAGCTAGGCCCTTCTCGCTTCCATTTGTAATTTGTGCACCAGGAAATGCCTGGGCTTCTGTTACACATCCTTCCTGATCAGTTGCAGTTGTTTCTTAAAATTTCTGTCACTTTTCTTCCAAGCTCTGCTTTCCACAGGTGGATGAAGCTTTTCATGTTGACAATCAGTCGGCCAGTCTTCACATCCTCATGTCCCGCTACTAGATATTCCAGACCTGAAAATCCAGCAAAAAGTCTGTGAATATATGTAAAAATGGACTGAAAACAAACCAAGGAGAGCCTAATCTTGTTGGCTTATGCCCCAACCCTTTCTGAGTGTCAATTAGTTATTTAAAATATTTTCTATTTTAAATTATCAACCCAAAAGACAGGAAACCTCATGGGTAGGTCTAAAACAGAGATGCAAAAGTTCAGTCCTCAAGGTCAATAAGCCTACGTTCATGTTGGCCACTTCACCAAACAACACCACCTAATGATTATCATCATGGTATGCACACATGCCATTTTGCTTTGAACATAAACAGTTGCCAGTCAGGAGGATCTGATCCTTATTAAAAATTTGTATCTGGAAAAAAAAGGTTATGGTTCTCATAGACTGATGCAAGAGTTTCCAGAAAAGAGGTGGAAGAGGGTAAGCATAGAATATGTTTTGAAGAAATTGCGAGAAACTGATTGCTAGTTGGGAAGCAGCAGGACCTGATCAATTCACAAAAAACAACATTGTGACAGTTGAAGAACCAGGTAATGAAGTGATGTTGTTTAGGTGAGGAGGCCGGTGGGAGTTGTAGGCTTATTGCAAATTTATTCAGGATGATACATCCCAAATTTTATTGAAATTGGTCAAGTTTTGACAGAGTTATGCAGAAAACAAGCTTTGCATAGTTTTTTTTTTTTTAAACACTGCATATGTTAAAGAAACTAGGTCAATGGCATTACCACCTGGTATGTTCCATATATAGTCCTGTCATGTTTGAGAACCTTCCAGAAGACAATTACGTCAAGGCAGGCAATGGATGGATCGGAATGAGCACCTGGACAAGAGCTGGAGGGCTAAAGCTTTAACCAAAGGTGATTCATATAGTTCAGTCTCGCCCACAAAAAAAATTAGAAAAATGACAGAAGTGCCCTAAAAAATGCACCATGACCTCCAGCCACGTCTGCAAAGGATATCTCAAACGTTCCAGTGCGTGTTCAGAGTGGCTGAACTCCTGGTGCTGAACGTGTGTTTTTTAGATGAAGCTTGAACTTGTCCATGGAAGAAATAGTTGTACTACATTCCCGAAACACATTGCCTGATATGCATGTCTAAAACTGAAATTTGCCCAGTTGGAACTGTGAATGTGTGCATAACAGTCCCTGATCTTAAATACACTGCTCCTGCAATCAAAGAAATGGACTACTTTGATGCACACTGTTGGAACGAGGTAACTTCTCCTGAGTTTTAAATGAATCTCTTCCCTGATATAATGTGCAATCGCATTGCAACGTGATATAATATGTGATCTTGTTTTACACCCCAGCGATGGCTGCTTTAGGTGCTGATGAAGTCATTTGTGGTAGAGTTCCGATGAAAGGGACGGCATAAAATCCGATTTCTGTCCCCCCCCCTATCTGCAAATTGTGTGGGAAAGCGCGGGGTACAAATGTAATAAATTGCAATCGATCTACGAAAGAACGAACTTCCGCATATTACTGAAGACCCATCTCTTTAATAAAGCGTACCACAAAGATCAACCAATGTGAATATGCACAACTCGCCCGTCTATATTCAGAACTGTTTCTTAATATCTGCTGTATACTATTACTTTGTTTTATTATCATCATGCTGACCAAGATCCTGCAATACTAAATGTTTATTTACTAACATTCTTCCACTACTCATGATGTATTGTAAGCCACTTTGAGCCTGCAAAGAGGTGGGACAAGGTGGGGTACAAATGCAACAAATAAATTAAATAAATATATAAATAAATTAGCTGTTCAAGAAGGCAGGCCCAAATCCAGCCTTCAGCAGGCTCTCTTTCTCTGAGGTCCACTTGTGGAGGGCAGGCAGATTGTAGATTGCATGTGAAGAGGGGAATTTATGTGGCCAACACAAGACATGGAGAATCCTCACATTATTTTACAAGGGGATTTCTACTACTACTACTATTTAGCATTTCTATAGCGCTACAAGGCGTACGCAGCGCTGCACAAACATAGAGGAAAGACAGTCCCTGCTCAAAGAGCTTACAATCTAATAGACAAAAAATAAATAAAACATAGCACCTCTTACAAAATAGATGCAGGACCACATGTTAAAGTTCCTCCATGTACAGAGGAAGCAGCGATTTTGCGAAGCTGCACAAGGGGGAAAACAGACATAGATTTCATCACCACATGCGCACACGCATAGATGTGGGAGCTTTTTTTTTGAAAATTGCTGCTTCCTTTGGAAACTGTCCCCCCTGCCCTAGTTAATATCTGCCCTCTTCTCCCCCCCCCCCCCATGGCGTCACCCTCCTGTGGCACCAAATCCCTCTCCCCTCACTACGTGGCAGTAAGTGTCCCCTGTATAAAGCCCCTCTTACTACAGCAAACCCCCTAACAGGACCCCCATGGCATCCTTTCCCCCCCCCCCCCCATGGCAGCAACATCCCCCACAGACTACCTCACCAGGAGATCCCCATGGAACTCCTCCAATAAACCCTCCTGATCCCTCCTATGGGAGACAAGCATCCACCACATGGTACCCACTACCCTGAGGCCCAAAGCCCCCCCCCCCCCCCAAAGGCAGCGGCGATGAAGAGACTCTCCCCTGCAACCCCCCTCCCCACCAAAGCTCCCTCTAAGGACTGAGTTGATGTGAGCAAAATGTTTCTTTGCAAGCAAAAATTTTCAGTTACATAAACCTGTGACAGCAACTCTATTACGCAATATAAAAATCTATTTATATGTAGTCAGCTGAAATTTCCTGCATTACAGAATGCAGCTGAAAGACTTTACATGAAAAATGAGTAGCAAGTGCAGACAAGGAACTGATGTGATGGTAAACACTAAAGCCACTAGTTCAAAGTTTAGCGAGGTACAGTTATGAAATCAAAACTACACTCTGTACACAGAAAACCATAATCAGCTAGCAGCTAGCTTATCCTCCACGATACGGAGCGACATGCTTATAAACTATTCCCTCGCTGTGGTTCATTTGGTCCAGCTTTGCCCATCAAAAATCTGGTAATCTTATTACAACTCAGTACATATAGGACTGGATTCTACATGGTGGCTGTAAAAAAGGAGACCCCCTTACATAATTTCAAAGTACTTCACTATTGTTTAAGCATTTAGTATGATCTTTGAAAATATATTAGTATAATGTTTTTTTTTTATTCTTAGTGAACTCATAATTTGTATTTAAGGTGTCCTGTCCGCATTCAACCTTGACACATTCACGAAGTCTTCAATGCCACTGAGCTGTTGGCTTAATGGATTCCAGGGTTTGATTAATTAAGCGTTCAACTTATTTGCGAGCTCGATGCACTGGAGCTCCATCCTGTTGAAAAACAAAGAACTAAAAAAAATGTCTCGAATTTCACACAGAAGTTTCTGCTGCAGTAGGATGCTTTTGGGTTAATTTGAAAAATGACAGGGGACCCATTTTTTTTCCCCGGACACCGTATATAAATGGCACTCAAAAATTAGGTGCCTGAAAAAATTGGCACTAAGCACTATTCTATAAAAGGGGTGTTCACCCTTTGTAGACTAGCGCTTAGCACAGATCTCACATCTAATTTTGAGGCCCTTTTACTAAACTGTGGTAAAAAGGGCCCTGCGCTAGTGGCAGGAACATTGTTGCTGTGTGCAAAGGCCCTTTATACCGCAATGGGTAAAAAGCCCCCCAAAAAAGACATGGCCCTGTGGTAAGATCACTCTTACTGCTTGGGGGGGGAGCATAGCCGCCGAGAGGGGGGGGCAGGGGGGGACAAAATTCCCCAGGCCCGGCGCCACAGTCCCACCCGCTCTCAGTCGTCGACCGTCTGCCACCGGGCCGGGCCCCCTGCATTGAAATCACATCACCTCTCACCTCTGTGTGAAAGCGCTGCAGGCAGCAGATCGCCTCCCTTCGGGCCTCCTTCCCTCCCTGTGTCCCGCCCTCGTCTGATGTAATTTCTATGAGGGCGGGACACAGGGAGGGAAGGAGGTGAGAGGTGCTGTGATTTCAATGCAGCAGGCCCGGTCCGGTGGCGGACGGAGGGGGGCCGGTAAAGGGGGGGAGTAGCAGCGGCAACCTCGAGGGGGGAGCAGTGGCAGTGACCTCAGGGGTGGGGCCCCTGGGCGCAGCCTTGCTCCGGGCCCGGTCCCTCGATGGCCCCTGGTGGGGAGCTCTTACTACCTGATTATCACAGGGTAATCCCCTCAAATATTTCTAGCTAGCGCTGGAGTGCCGCGCACTGGGGGTGGAACTACCACCGGCGCTTGCGTTGGGTCGGCAGTAGCTCTGGATTGCCTGCTGAAACTTGGTGTAAATGGCACCCAGGGTTGGGTGCATTTACCCAGTATTCTATAGCTATGTCCCTATCCCGCCCCTCAAGCAAACAATGGAAACACTATTATGAACAATCCTATTGTATTATTTATTTAGACTTTGCTTGCACCTTTTTCAGCAGTAGCTCAAGGTGAGTTACATTCAGGTACTCTGGATATTTCTCTGTCCCAGGAGGGCTCACAATCTAAGTTTGTACCTGAGGCAATGGAGGGTTAAGTGACTTGCCCGAGATCACAAGGAGCAGCAGTGGGATTTGAACCAGCCACCTCTGGATTGCAAGACCAGTGCTCTAACCACTAGGCCACTCCTCCACTAGCAACATTCCGTGTAGAATCACCAACAATAGCAACATTCCATGTAGAATCTCAAATAGTAGCAACGTTCAATGTTCCACTGCACTAACCACTAGGCTACTCCTCCATTAGGAGCATTCCACGTAGAAGCCTGCCCTTGCAGATCAGCAACACGGCCGCGCAGGCTTCTACTGCTGTGAGTCTGACGTCCTGCACGTACGTGCAGGACGTCAGACTCACAGAAACAGAAGCCTGCGCGGCCACACTGCTGATCTGCAAGGGCAGGCTTCTGTTTCTCTGTCCCAGGAGGGCTCACAATCTAAGTTTGTACCTGAGGCAATGGAGGGTTAAGTGACTTGCCCAAGATCACAAGGAGCAGCAGCGGGATTTGAACCGGCCACCTCTGGATGTCAAGACCGGTGCTGTGGAGCCGTGCAGAGCTAAGTAATATAGCCTTTGGCATTGTATTTCTGATTACTGAAGGATTGTTCATAATATCAGTGTTCTGAGCTATATGTTGGAAGATCCCTGACGCAGGCAATTGTTTTGCCGAAACATGTCCATTATATGCTGGAATAAAGACTTTTTGGTTTCATACAGTGTTTCCATCTCACTGTGGGGCCCTTTTACTAAGGTGTGCTAAAAATGGCATGTGCTGGTGTAGGCTTGTGTTTTGGACACGTGCAGGTCCATTTTTCAGCACATCTGCAAAAAAGGCCTTTTTTTTTTTTTTTCCCCTGAAATGGATGTGTGGCAAAATAAACATCAGCGCGCGTCCATTTTGGGCCTGAGACCTTACCGCCACCCACTGACTAAGCGGTACGGTCTTATGCGTTAACTGGGCTGTAACTGTCAGCGCACATACACTGCCGATTACTGCCCGGTTAGCCCCACGCAGTAGAAAATATTAATTACTGCTGCGCGTCTTGGATACGGGTCAAAATTAGAATTACCGCTCGGGGCACACGGTAGCCGTCCGCCTACACGTCTCAGTAAAAAAGCCCCTGTGTTTGCTTGCTGTGTCCTTTTTGTGGGGATTGACCTGGATTGACCACTGTTGGAAACAGGATGCTGGGCTCGATGGACCTTTGGTCTGTCCCAGTATGGCAACACTTATGCACTTGGAATTCTGAATGGAATCTTGCTAGTCTTTGGGGTTCTTCATGGAATGTTGCTACACTTTGAAATTCTGCATGGAATCTTGTTATTCTTTAGAATTCTAGAATCTTGCTACTCTTTGGGGTTCTACATGGAATGTTGCTATTGTTTGGGTTTCTGCCAGGTATTTGTGACCTGGATTGACCACTGTTGGAAACAGGATGCTGGGCTCGATGGACCTTTGGTCTTTCCCAGTATGGCAATACTTATGTACTTATGATGATCCTTCTTCTTTTTGTGATCGATTGATGCCTATGCTCCTCCCATGGCCATGCCCCTTTTGAGTTACGTGCTGTGGGAGTTAGGTGCACTGCCTTATAGAATAGCGTGAAGCCAGATGTGCGTGCAAATATTAATGAGCGCCAATTAACATTAATAATTGGTTATTAGCACTCAATTATTGATGTCATTGAACTTGTAAAGCAATTAATTTGTGCATGCAGCTTGGGTGCATGCACAAATTTGGGCATGCAAATCTGGGTGCCATATACAGAATCCAGGGAAGAATGGGGCAAATGTAGGCTGTATCAACCTCCTTGAGGTGCAGCTTTAGACCATGTGACTTCATGACGCTACTGTGCTTTGAAACATTCTGGCGGCGCCTAGCGGACACTCGTAAAAAATGAAATTACCGCACGGGTCACGCGGTAGCCGGGTGGTAACTCTGAATTGGCGCATGTTGGGCGTGCATAGGCGCCTACATGGCTTAGTAAAAGGGCCCCAGAGTGAGGTTCCAGGGAAGACCTCAGGCTGAGGGGGAAGGCCTGTCAACATTTTTAGGCACTTCTAGAACTAATCTTTTTAGGCACAGTTCGTTCAAATGATAGTGCCTGTGGGGATGGTCCATCCATCCATCTGTACTTACAGGTTTGTTTGCGCACGTGAAAACAAACTTTTGTGTACTAACAGGGGCAGGAGGAGCTCAAAGCACACAGTGAACTTGTGGGAATTCACGCCCTACTACCAGAAGAAAAGTATGCCGTTCAAACTTAGGGAATCTGAGTACATCAAGATGACGAGGGGGCATGGGTAGGATTGGGAGATGCAGTAGTCTGGGCTGGCCTACATTACAGGTATGCATTCCCCATTGGAAAAAAATAGACATCGGAGTTTACATCAAAGTGCCTACTGTAGGTGTAGTTGTAATGCCTGATATATACGGCCCCTTCCTGACTACCACCCCCAATGTTGGCAGTCCCCAGGATAACCCCCTGCTATCCAATCTCCTGTCCCGCCCATCTCCAAAGGCAGCAGACCCCGTCTTGATGAAAGCCTAACCTTTAGATGTGCCACCAAGACCTTGCCTGAACCTTCTCCCTGATGGTAACCCCCCTTACTCAACAGAAGTTAACCCCCAGCAGCAATCACTCACCCAGTGGCATCCTTCCCTGATGCTCCCCCTGATTGCAGCCTCCCACTGCAAACCCCCATGGTGCCCTCTCCAAGGCAAACCCTTCTACTGCCTTACTGGGGGGGTCCCTGGGGTCTAGTGCAGCAGAAGTGATGCTCATTCGATCCTGCCGTAATACTCCTCTAGATCATCATGGCTGCCGAGACCTCTAGTGGTAATGTCACAGTTTCATAATTTGGAGGGGGTTGCCACGGGGAGGGCTGCTTTGATTTAATATGCTTAGCATTGTCCCCCTCTTCCCTCCCCCCCCCCCAAAAAAAAAAAATTTTGGGAAACAGAACTCAAGGAGTCTAAGTAAATTGTTTAGGGTTTGAAGCTACTTTACCAGGATTGAGAATAGGGCAGGTGCATCCTCTGTTGGTCCATGACTCAGGGTACAGTGTCCGTTTTCCTCTCCAAATCTTTAGCTTTGTCATTTTTAATACTTTTTTCACCTTCACGTTGACCTCTGCATGGGAGCCTCTGTCATGTGCTGATAATATCTTTACCTTTAGCACTGTGAGGAAAAGAGACAAGCAGTTTCACAATACAAAAGCCACATGCGGGCAAGCTGTACATCAGCGGGAGTCAGTCAGTCAGCAGGTCTGTTTTTTCAATGTCTTTATTTTCTACGTTTTTCACATGGAGCATTTTTAAATTCTTTTACAAAAGATCTAGAAGAAAACTCAAGACCAGCTCACCAGTTTCTATAACTTGAAGTCAGACAGTTTACCTATCTGCTGCTGACTGGTCGCTTTAGGAAGGGCAGAGAAAACCCCACAAACTGATTAACAGCCAATCACAATCCTAAAGGGTTGTGTAAGGTGGGTAACTAACAGTGGAAAAGCGGGAAAAACCCTCAGAAACCAAGGTATTTACCAAGGATCTGACCAACAGAGCATTGATATCTATGTAAGATTTTTTGGCCGTGGTCTAATCTCTTTCATAGGGTTTTCATTCCCACTTCCTTGCAATCAGAAAACTGCCCATAATAGAGCTTTATATTTCAAAAACATTTCTGAGTACACAAACTTTAAACCAGCCAAACCTAAAGCATAAATTAACTTAGCTTATAGTATAGATAGCTTGGTAACCCCACTTCAACTGCACATTTTTCTTCAACGGGGCCCAAAACGTTTCACCCACTTCAGGGCTTCATCAGGAACCACCAGTTTAATCATAATGGGGGTATTGATTTCCTGCTAATGAAGCTTCACTTAGGAAATGGAGACAGTCACATATGTCCATGTCTGTGCTACGATGACCAACTTACTACTGATCCTAAAAAACAGTGTAATCCATTACAGCTTTCTGAAAATCCTCTTCCATGTTATTCTGGGTGTTTTTCATAGAAAATTCATGAAAAGGGGTCTGACAATTTCACACCAGACCCAGCCAGAATTGGTGCACTTCAAAGTCCACTACCAGGCTAAACTTCTTCAGCTTCCAGCAATCTTGGGGTCCTCTCTTGCCAGGTGGCAAAGAGCAATTGTCCTAGTTGAACCCCCTCCCCTCCAGCTCCCACCAATACCATCCCTGACAAGCAGGGGCGTATCTGGACTCCGGCGGTAGGGGGGGCCAGAGCCAGAGGGAGGGGGCACATTTTAGCCCCCCCCCCACCGACCCCCCCCTGCCATTGCCAGACCCCCCCTGCCAGCAACGACTCTCTCCACCCCCCCTCCTGCCGTCAACCCTCCCCCGCTGCCGTTGCTTACCTTTGCTGGCGGGGGACCCCAACCCCCGCCAGCCGAGGTCCGCTTCCACCTGCCGCTGCCTTTAAAAATATTTCTTCAGCTGGCGGGGGACCCCAACTCCCGCCAGCCGACCCGAGGTCTTTAACGTTCTTCTTCGTCCTCCGTGGCCGTGCTGCTGTTGAAAGCTGTTGAATCCAGTTCAGAGTCTGACGTTGCAGACCTCGGGTCGGCTGGCGGGGGTTGGGGTCCCCCGCCAGCTGAAGAAATATTTTTAAAGGCAGCGGCAGGTAGAAGCGGACCTCGGCTGGCGGGGGTTGGGGTCCCCCGCCAGCAAAGGTAAGCAACGGCAGCGGGGGAGGGTTGACAGCGGTAGGGGGGTCCAGGGCGAAATCTGCGGGGGCCCAGGTCCCTGTGGCCCCACGCAGATACGCCCCTGCTGACAAGTACTATATATTTTGCACAGTACTGCAGGAAATGCATTTCTTTCTATTTCTATGGTGTTGTACTACACGCTTGGTCTGGCTTCTTGGGGTTTGGTTTAATTTCTCTTTATTATTTATTTATGACATTTATAGTCCACATTATCCCGAAAACAAGCTCAAGTTCAATGTGGCTTACAGTTTAGATTAAAAATACAGAGTCTGAATTTCAACGATAGTGAAGTTTTCTTTCTAGTTTGTGGTCACTTATTCTGTATTTGACATTTGTATTCTGTGTGTGTGACCCCTCCCACCAAAAAAACCCCACTTTACAAAATTTATTTCCCAGCCTGTATGCCAGCCTCAAATGCTGTACCCATCTCCATGACTGCAGAATGTGTTCTATCCTCTGACAGCCTTTCCCTGGTTCTGATGTGGCTCTCGGGTGAGTGTGACACCTTTTCTGTTAAGGGCACTGCAGAGTCACATCAGCAATGCATTGTGGTGGGTGTAGGGTATTGGGCTCCGTGATTCCACTAGCTTGTGTTAAATGCTCACGATGTTGGTAGTTGGTAGGCTCTACTCCCATGGTGCTTTTCCCTCTGCTTACTGGGTCAGAGTGTGCCCTGTTTTGTTTCCGGTAGTCCATGAGGTAGTGGCCATTTTTGTAAGCCAGTTTTAGATCCCTTTCATGTGTTACCCACGTTAGAGAATGTTAATACCTTGAATGTGGCTGAAAGAGGGCATTGTACACCATTTTGCCAGCTCTGACCTACTGCTAATGTCAGTACCAGGGAGACTCGTTGCCAGTGGGGCACAACCTCTGATCTGCAGTTAACTGTGAGTAGACGTGCTTATTCCAATAAAGGACATTTTCGGAGACATTAGTCTTCAGATGTCAACTGGTGTGCCAAGGTTCTACAGCAGCAACAAGTCCTAGAGGCCTGGAGCACTTTAGTGGGTACCGCAGTGCACTTCAGGCACGCGGACCCAGGCCCATCCCCCTACCTGTAACACTTGTGCTGGTAAATGGGAGGCCTCCAAAACCCACTGTACCCACATGTAAGTGCCCCCTTCACCCCTAAGAGCTATGGTAGTGTTGTACATTTGTGGGTAGTGGGTTTTGGGGGAGGGGGTTGGAGGCTCAGCACCTGTGGTAAGGGAGCTATGCATGTGGGAGCTGTTTCTGAAGTCCATCGCACTGACCCCTAGAGGTGCCCAGTTGGTGTCCTAGCATGTCAGGGGGGCCAGTGTACTACGAATCCTGGCCCCTCCCACGACCAAATGGCTCGGATTAGGACGTTTTTGAGCTGGGCATTTTTAGTTTCCATTATCGCTAAAACAAACAAACGCCCAGCTCAGAAATGAACAAATCCATGGCATTTGGTCCGTACAAATCGTATTTTCGAAACAAAACAAAGACGTCCATTTTTTCGACAATACGGTCTGTCCTTCCTCTTCGCGTACCCGTTTTCGGACATAGACGCCTATGGAGATAGGCGTTCACGTTCGATTATGCCCCTCCACATCTACTTTATACGTATAAAAGCCCTTTTCTGTAAATAAAACAGGGTGTACTTGTAGAAAAAAAGTTTATAAAATTAACTACTTAGGGGATAATTTTCATAAGTGTGAAATGTCAACAAAGCTCCTAACTTATGCCTATTTTATAGAAGCCATACATAAGGGGTATCAAACTTTCAAAATATTCCCCCCAAAAGAATGAAACATACAGTTTGCTAACAAGATGGCTAACCCAGACTATGTGTGTGTGTGTTTGGGGGGAGGGGGCTATAAAAAACATCTCAAAATCTAAATAAACGAGGCCTCAAAGCTCAAATATCATTGCTTCAGGAGGTGCTTCTGAAGCAGTGGGTTCATGAAATAAGTGGTCTGGAATTTGTTCATGCATTGCAGTAAATGAAGGGAGCCCTTTTACGCCCTGGAACAGTAGCAGTTTGATGATCTGGTTTTAGGAAAGGATACCTCTCCAGTTAAGCTAATGGGACTTATGGGACTTATGGGACTTCATTTTGATATAAGGCATGAACTACCAGCAGTGTTTGTTGGAACTTTGGGGATGTGACATGGACATTTTTGTGTGTGTGTTTTTTTAATGACTAAAACAGACTGTGTGAGTTGTGGGTTTTGACTACTTTTCTCTGATTTTTTGGTGAGCAGCTTTTTATTTTTCCATTTTTGGAGTTTTTTTTTTTGTTGCTCTATTTTTTTCTGGAGATAGATAATTTAGGGGTCCTTTTACTAAGCCACAGTAAAACGTGGCCGGTGAAAGTATGGGCACGTGTTTTGGGCACGCGCTGGGCCATTTTTTTTTACCATGGCTGGGAAAAAGCCCTTTTTTTAAAGGGCTGGGAACTGAGCGTGCGCTGAAATTAAAACTAGCTCGTGCCTATTTACAGCCTGAGCCCTTACCGCCACCCATTGACCCAGTGGTAAGGGCTCACGTGCTACCTGTGCATTAACCATGCAGTGCGCGCCAACTGCTGATTACCGCTGGGAACGCCCCCGTGATAGAAAATAGAAAATAATTTTCTACTGTTGGATTCAGCGCACACCAGAATTACCACCGGGCGCATGTGCTAGCCCGGTGGTAGTGCCTATTTGGCATGCGCTACTCACGTGGTAGTCCTCCCACACCTTAGTAAAAGAGTTCCTTAATGAGGCCAATGATAATACCTGGGAATCCCTTTGGGAAAGACTGAAACGTTTGGTCAGACCAATGCTATTTGAGGTTTGACGCCTCATTTATTTAGATTTTGAGATTTTTTATGGCCCCCCCACAGTCTGGGTTAGCCATCGTTTCATATTTTATACAGGCAACATGTGCCTTTATAAAATAAGGTTTCAGAAGCCATCCTAACAGCACACAATTTCTCTCACACAAATGTACATCGGCTCTTTGCAAAATACAAGCAAACCATCTAAATACTAGAAGAAGGCTATAAGCAGAAATGCTTATGTCTAGGTGATAAAATTCCTGATCTGGAAGCCCTAATGGAGAACATGGATTTGGACATTGTTGCCAATGTGGAGACATGGTTTAATAAGCGTCATGAATGGGATATCATGACATCTGGCTATAACCTAAAAACAGTATTAAAGCAGCTGAAAAGCAGGGTGTGTGGGGAAAAGAGGAAGCCCTGTGGACCATGTTGGAAAGAAGAAATGTTGCTTTCATCCACACTAGTGTGGTCTACAGACCTCTGGATCAAATGGAAGAGCTGGACAGAGCCTTGACTGATGATATTCCAAGGTAAAAAGGAAAGGGGAGCTATTGATACTGGGTGACTTTAATCTACTGGATGTGGATTGGAGTACCCCATCTACAAATCTTGAAAGATGGGGGATGTCCTACTAGGGGATTTGCATAGACAAATGGTGAGGGAACCCACTAGGGAAGGTTGATGCTGGATTTAATACTCATGAATGGAGGGGGTGCGTCTAATGCCAGGTGGCAGTCATCATTGGCACAGTTTGGTTTGATATAAGGAGCTAAAGTGGATTCCAATCTGGGTGGCAGTCATCATTGCTGTCAGGCTTCTAACGGTACTTCTAGGTTCAGTGAGCCCTTGGGCCACTGCCGAGGAGCGGCAGCAGCAGGAGAATCACCCGAACACAGGAAAGGCAGAACAGACCTCCCGGCACTCCGGGTTGGAAATCTTGCAAAGGCTGCCGCCGAGGCAGCGCAAGCAGGCACCAACTGGACCGGAAATAGCCCAAACTTCACCTGCACTTAACCACCGTTCCACTGGGGTTGAGCCCCAGAGTGCGGGCGGTCGGCAGGACTTACCGGGCAGGGCAGGAAGCAGAACTGCAGGGACCAGCAGGATAAAGGCTCCAGGAACCCAGCAGGAGCCAGGCAGGCCGCCAGGATCAGAGCAAGCCAGGAGACAAGCCGAGTCTGGGCAGGCAGCAGTCAGTAGAATAAGTCAGCAAACAAGCAGGGTCAAAACCTAAAACGAGAAAAACTCAGCAGCACTGCAAACGACTTCCACCAAAGGAAACTCCTCTGAGGACCTCTGTTGCAAGGCAACTAGGAACTTTTCCAGGTGGTTAATAAAGGCAGCCCACAAGGGAGTTCCCCCAGTACAGATACTGCTTGGTTCCAAAAAACTCCCAAAACAATCTGGAGAGCTGGAAGATCCGGACCGGACCGGACCAGCATATTTTCTGGAACACGGGAAATGGTAATCCATCAATTCGTAGCATTCCCCAGGTCTAAACCCCGGGGACCGAGGTGACTGCGAGCCAGGACCCTGGGCACAACCGTGACAATTGCACAGTTTGGCTTGATATAAAGAGCTAAAGTGGAGTCCAGTCACACCCATATTCAAAGTCCTGGATTTCAAACATGCAGACTTCAGCACAATGGAGAAGTACTTGAAGAAGGAGCTGGCAGGATGGGAGGAGATAAAGGAAGTGGAAGAACAGTGGGCTAAACTGATAGAGGTTATAAAAAGGGCAACAGATCTTTATGTTAGGAAACTAAGTAAAAGCAAGAGGAAAGGAAACATGCATGGTTCTGCAAAGAAGGGGGCTGCAAAACTAAAGGGAAGTAGCATTCACAAAATACAGAAGTTCCCAAGAGAAACACAAAAAAAGAATACCACATAAAGCTGAAAGAGAAGAAGAAAGAAATCAGGATGGCAAAAGAATGGGTAGAAGAAAAGATGGCAAAAGTTGTAAAAAAACAAAGTGACAAGTCTTTTTTTCAGGTAGAGTGGCAAAAGAAAGAATGCCAGAGGTGAAAATATAAGACTCAAAGATCCTGAGGGTTAATGAGGGAAAAGTGGAAGAAATACTGCAAAGATCTGCAGATGATTGATAATGATACATGTATGAATGGAGTAGATACCACACCATTTATGAAAAAATTGTTTATGAACAACTTGCAAAACTGAACATGGATAAAGCTATGGGACTGTAAGAGATAGATCCCAGGATACCGAGGGAGCTTAGAGAGGTTCTGATGGGTCCTCTATAGGATGTGTTAAATAGATCCTTGAAGACTGGGGAAGTGCCATGGGATTGGAAAAAAGCTAATGTGGTCTTTCTTCACAAAGGCTGTAAAAGAGAGGAGGAGGGAAGCTACAGATCTGCAAGCTTTACCTCGATAGTGAAAAAGGCAATCGAGATGATGCTGCAGGGAAAGTTACAAGATCCGAGGCAACATGGCTTTAACAAAGGTACCGTATTTTTCGGACTATAAGACGCACTTTTTTCCCCCAAAATTTGGGAGGAAAATGGGGGGTGCGTCTTATAGTCCGAAGGTAGCGATTCCGGATCGCCCTCCCCCCGAGTTCGGGATCGCCCTCCCCTACTCACGTCAGCGATGTTCCCTGGTGGTCTAGTGACGTTGGGGCAGGAAAGAGCCCCCTTTTTCCTGCCCAGCGCGCTGCTCTCCGTCCTCCTCCGTCCTCCTGTATGCTGCCTGACGGTCTCGGCGAGATGCCTAAATTTCTGTGCAGTATATAGAATATGCCGAGTGGCCATGACAGCTCCTAACTCTAGGCATGGCCATTTACGCCAAATAAAACTTGGTGTAAATACCGGCACCTAAGTTAAACGCAAAGCGGGTGTATTCTATAACCCTGTGCGTAGTTTTTTGGAATACCCACGACCTATGCATTTCACACCCATAGCCACACCCCATTTTTGGTAGCACACATTAGAATTTACATGCACCGCTTTGCAGAATACGTTTAGCGGGTAGTGTGCATAAATTCTAATTAATAACGCCAAAAGAGAGGGTATACAGTATACACAAAAAGCACACAGTAGAAAAAAGAGCACAACTGGGCCTTCAAGACTGAGACAACAGGAGTCCTTTATTAAGATAAGACCCAACACGGGCCATGTTTCAGCGTCAACAACGCCTGCCTCAGGGGTCTAGGTGTAATTACGAGATATACAAGTAGGGAATTCGATTCCCCACCGAGGAAATGTGATATTTAGTAAAACAAACGCCGTCGGGCAATGCAGATAATCACAGTACAAACTCCTGAAAAACGGTTTGTACTGTGATTATCTGCATTGCCTGACGGCGTTTTTTAAAAAAACTAAATATTACATTTCCTCGGTGGGGAATCGAATTCCCTACTTGTATATCTCGTAATTACACCTAGACCCCTGAGGCAGGCGTTGTTGACGCCGAAACACGGCCCGTGTCGGGTCTTATCTTAATAAAGGACTCCTGTTGTCTCGGTCTTGAAGGCCCAGTTGTGCTCTTTTTTTTCTACTATAAATTCTAATTAATGCCAATTAGTGCTGATAATTGCTTGTTAACATCCATTATTAACGCTGATCAGCTTGTTAACTAATTAAGTTATGCGCATTGTTATGGAATACGCTTTGATACTGCATAGAAATCTCAGTGCGATATATAGAATCCGGGGGGACTATGCCCCCAGGAATGCCTATATACAGATCACATAAATGTATGTTTGCTTTCATCAACAAACCAAGTCCTAGGCTGCATGTGATAGTACTGAATTTTAGTAGTTCAATTTGAAGTTGGGTTTGTTTTTTTTTACTTCCAAAAGAAAAAACTGCAAGAACTATAAAACAAAACAACAACAAAATAAAGAGACTGATAATAGTCTTCAAAAATCAGTTTAGGAGTAGCATTTTTTTTGTTACATTTGTACCCCACGCTTTCCCACTCATGGCAGGCTCAATGTGGCTTACATGGGGCAATGGAGGGTTAAGTGACTTGCCCAGAGTCACAAGGAGCTGCCTGTGCCTGAGGTGGCAATTGAGCTCAGTTCCTCAGGACCAAAGTCCACCACCCTAACCACTAGGCTATTCCTCCACTAGCAACGTTCCATGTAGAAGTCGGCCCTTGCAGATCACCAATGTGGCCGCGCAGGCTTCTACATGGAATGTTGCTAGTGGAATAGCAACATTCCATGTAGAATCTCCAATAGTATCTATTTTATTTTTGTTACATTTGTACCCCGCGCTTTCCCACTCATGGCAGGCTCAATGTGGCTTACATGGGACAATGGAGGGTTAAGTGACTTGCCCAGAGTCACAAGGAGCTGCCTGTGGTGGGAATCGAACTCAGTTCCTTAGTTCCCCAGGACCAAAGTCCACCACCCTAACCACTAGGCCACTCCTCCACTCATTTGCTAAACCATGATTGTTTTTGCCAATGTTGTCACAAACTTTAAATTTTTTTTTTTTTTTTTTACTTACAACATTTAGCCCTAGGGGAATACATGGGACCAATGAAGCTACATCAGAGAGAGAGATGGGGCTGAATTTCACCTCTATCTCTCTCTGCTTCTCGGCAAGCATATACTGTAAATCTGTCTCCTGTACATCAACTTACTTTATAAGCTCTGTGACACTACAGCGTTATTGAACGGTATCTCTATACACGTTTTAAAATAAATTATTACTGTTTGAGGCATAGGAGCCAATCTTAAAATGATTGGGGGCCCTAAACCCAACAGAATTTTTCCCCATCCCTTGACACAGGAGTTTGCTTAATATTGGGGGTGCTCAAGCACCCACAGAGCTGGCTCCCGTGGTTCAATGTTCAAATAAGAAGGGAGTTTTCTCCTTTAAAAATCCTTCCTACGAAATCAACTGAAGTGGAGAGTTTGTGAAGCTGCTGCAAATTGTGACCTACAGATTTCAATCAGGTTAGTTAAATAGATGGAGTATCCATAGAAACCCAGAAACAGAAGAAGGGGCAGGAATAAAGCCTGTAAGGCCCATCCAGTCTGCACATTTTCACTTGCTACAATAGGATAAGTACTAGACGGGTACTTAATCACCAGTTTTATTCAGGGTCCTTTCTGCCCATCCCGTGAATTCCGTTATGGTGCTTCCCCTCCTCATTCACCACCTCCAGTGGGAAGCGGCTCTCCCAGTGCTACAGTACAAATTGCTCTCCATCACATAAAGCTGATGCTCTTACAGCTCATGAGAGACTGGAGAGACATACAAACCCAGGCTTGGCAAAGTTAGGAGAAAGCTTTCATCTTATGAGTAAGTAGGGAAAATATGCACAAGAGCCGCCGAGATCACTGGAAAATTTAGGACTCCACTGAGTTAGGCTATGATGCATGTGCAGAGCCAGGAACACAGCTTTCATTCCCAAACAAGGGATTCTTATTTTTAAAAATGGGAGACATTGGCATTCATTCCGCCTGATATTTAAAAACCATCTAACCAGCCGGTTATCTCCTGTTGAATATTGCCAGTTAGTGCTTAGCAGCTGACCGGTTATTTTGTGTGATATAACTGGCTATCAGGTAATATTCAGTACATCACTGGCTACGTTTGTTGGCCAAACTGGGCCGCTGAAATAGCAGGCCTATCTTTGGCTGGTTTCAACTTAAGCAGCCAGTGCTGAATATTGGTGTCACGTTTTCAAAGCTGGAACTGGGTTTGTGAGCCCTTGGGCCACTGCCGAGGAGAGGCAGTGGCAGGCAAAACCACACCCCACCGGAGACTAGGCAGAACAGGACTGGAACTCCGGACTGGCGTTGCAGCAGAGGCAAACAGGCAGGACTTAGCAGAGCAGGTACCCCTAAACTTCACCTGCACTTGGCCACTTTTCACCAGGAGTTGAGCTCCTGGCTGCAGGTGGCCGGCAGGACTTACTGGGCAAGGCAGGACTGGATACCCACTAGGCTGAACCAGGACTGAGGGTCAGAGAGGAAAGGAACATACAGGGACAGCAGGGCAAGGAAGGGATAAGTGAAAGGACAGGAACTGGAAACTGCAAGCAGCCACAAAAGCAGGAAACAAACACTGACAAACAAGGGAAAGAACTAAAAGCTGCAAGCAGCCACTGACGACAGACAACACAGAAACCTAAGCACCACACAAAGAACTACAAACAAGGCGCAAGACTAAGAAACAAGCAAACCCTAAACTAAACATAGACTAACTAGAAACAGGCAAGAACTTCAGGCAAGCAACTAGAACAAGGAAACAAACTCAGGCTGAAGTGCAACAAGCACCAACATACCAGGGCCTTAGACGATGCAAAGGCAAAGCAGAAAGGATTCAAAATGGCTAATAAGCCCAGCAGCAGCTGAGACTCAGCTGCAGCATTCACCAGGACACTAAGGGTGCTGTGCAGGTTCAAACAAAACAAGCAGTCTGGAAGATCCGGACCGGACTGGGCTGAAATCTGGAACGGGTGACAGCAGACAGACAATCTAACGCAACCAGCACACAGAGACAGAACTAACTCACAAAGAACAGACAGAAGCCAGCTCAGAAGCTGACCACAGGAAATAAGGTGAGTCTGAGAGGGGTCACGGCCACAGATGTGACAATTGGCGTGGCCGGATAAGTTGAAGCCGGCCAAAAAAAACCCACCTAGATATTCAATGCCGATCACCAGAAACAGCCCGGGCTCAGTGCCAACCGCGGGAGTCAGCCCAGCTAACTCCCACGGTCTGAATATTGGGCCCTTGTAAATAACGCTTAGGCTTGTAAAGAAATGTATTGTTACAGTAGTCCATTAAAAAGATTTTACCTTAATTATATATTTTGTTTGTTTGTTGACCATAGTTGCTTTGTGTTCTAATGGATCAACATGGGAACTATGTTACTTTGTCATGATACACCAACTTAGCGATCACATTGTAGGGGCTGAGCAGGGCCAGCTTTACCATTACACGGACTGGGCAGTCACCAAGGGGCCCTTTTACTAAGCTGCAGTAGGACTACCACGTGAGTAGCACGCGTCAAAATATCACTACCGCAGGGCATGCCCAGATGCCTTGCGGTAGTTTTGTGTTTGCCATGCAACGTTTCCCATACCAGAAAATATTTTCCTATTTTCTAGCATGGGGGCATGGTGTATGCATGCCCGGCGGTAATTGCCCATCACCGCGAGCTGTCAGATTACCACCGGGTTAGCAAGTGAGTCCTTACTGCCTACTAAATAGGTGATGGTAAGGGCTCAGACAGTATTTTATTTTTATTTGTAGCATTTGTATCCCACATTTTCCCATCTATTTGCAGGCTCAGTAAATTTCCAGGCACCAATATTTGTATTTGCAAGCGGACAATTAATGACTTCCATTTAAAATAATGGAAATTCTGGCTGCGGTAACAAGTGGCTTCGGTGCACGGCAATTTCACTTGCCCACACTGCCGCAGGCCTCTTTTTACTGCAGCTTTGTAAAAGGACCCCCTAGAGAGGCAGCATCTGGGGGCAGCAAAGAGCAGCTGTAGTCAAGGCAAAACAATATACCCTGAGAGCAGTGGTGTGCTGGGAAATTTTTAACAACTGGCTAGCCTTGCAATTTGGGGGGGCCCCGAGGTTAATTAAGGGGGCAACACATTCCTCTCTGTCCTCCCTCCCCCCTATGCAGGCACTGCCAACATACCTTTGCTGGTGGGGATGCCAAGCCCCACCAGCCAAATAAATGGACTACCATTGCTCCCCGCTGCTTGTTTCTGGCTCTGAGCAGCATGCCAGGAATTCTCATGCACACTTGCTCGCGAAGTCCTGGCATGATGCTCAGAGCCAGAAACAAGTTGCGAGGAGCAGCAGCAGTGCATTTATTTGGCTGGTGGGCTTGATATCCCTGTCAGCAAAGGTAAAGGAGTTCGGAGATGCCTCTCAAAGCTGGAGATTTACCACCGCTATTCTCAAGATTAAAGGCCAATGAATGAAGTTTTTTCTTGTGGGCATCCATACACATATTGCAAACGTAAACAAGAACCTCTACACAGTACATCCAAAACGTAATTATTTTCTCATTTCCATCTTCCAAAATTCCAGACAACAGATGTACAGAATAGCAGGACCAAAAGCAGTCCAAACAAGTAAAATCAGAAACACAGTTTATACCTAATTATTCAGGCGTTTCAAGATGGCGACCTGAAAGCTGCTGTTGAGAGCGGTCTGAGATGTGCTGGAAAAATTTCCTACAATGCCACATACTAAACGTAAGGGAGCGGTGAGGCCCCAACTGCCGAGGGTACTTACTTCAACTCCAGACCAGCAGACTCTCGACCGTTTTATACAGCGAACCATGCAGGAATCCGGTTTGGCGAGTCCGTTGTTGAGCCGAGACGAGGGAGCGTCGGAGCTTCTAGGACGAGAGATTTCACTCACGCCGCCGGAGTTGGTGCCGCCTCCCTGTCCAGCGAAGGTCAGAGGTGAGGGAACCCCGCTTGACGCGGAAGGCGCTGCTAGCGGCGTTTCGTCCGGCAGATCACCCCAAGACCTAAGCGGAGAAGATTTGACACCGAGGGAAGACCCGGGAGAGGTGACTCTTACGGAGGTTTGGAAAGCGGTTCAAGGTTTGACCGTAGCAGTGACTAAGTCTATTAATGAAATTTCAACAGTTGTAAGTAAATTAGAAAAAATTGATGCCTCACTTGAAAAAGTTAAAAAAGATACGTCTGAACAGGCTCAGCAAAACCAAATTGTGGTTAATGAATTAAAATCTTCAGTGGAAGCATTGATAAAAGATAAACTAATAACTCAGCGAAAAATTGAACAAATGGAGAACTATAATCGTCGTTTAAACTTGAGGCTCCTGAATTTTCCTATTTCATCATTATTAAAATCAAGTGATCTATTTAGAATGTATCTTCAGGAAATTTTACAGATAGATTCTTCTAATATACCCCCATGTAACAAGATGTATTATTTACCTCTAAAAGATTCTGTAAAGAAGGTACAAGGAGAAGATCAGGAGCCTCAGAATTTAACTGATTTCTTAGAACAATCAGATGTTGAAATTGTTAATCGTGGAACCTTAATTGTTCAATTTGTCTTTGAACAAGACTTAAATCTGGTTTTGAAGCTTTACTTTAAAAATTCACCAAAATTATTTCATGGACAAAAAGTTTGGGTATACCCGGATGTTGCGAAAGCAACGCAAGAGAGGAGGAAACAATTTTTGGATTTGAGAAATGAGACTAGAGCCTTAGGGGCAACCTATATGTTAGCATACCCATGCAAGTGTAGGATCAACTTTCAAGGAACTAAATATGTGTTTTATGACCCATCACAGCTGCGGACATTCTTGGACTTGAAAAACCTAAGCAAGAGTAATATAGGAATAACTTTACCAACTAAAGAATAATAGCAATGGTTCCAGGTTAAGCTGATTTATTTTAAAGATTGAGGTTAATTTCTCCATTTAAATTCCTGTCGCCCCCTTTTCAACTGTATAATTGAGGTCTAAGGAAGATATAAAATGTTTCTTTGAATAGATAGCGATGTATATTAATGCTATGTAATTTTAGCATGATTGGATCTGTTTTTCCTTTTGCAAGTGGATGTTAACTTGTAAAATAAATTTAATAAACAAATTTAAATATACCTAATTATTCAACCACCCTTAGGCTTCACCTGTGGGTTTAAAATGCAAAACCATGTGCATATAAGGACTGGATAAATGAATTAAAACAAAGTTTAAAGCAAATGTCCTTAATATGTAATTATTGGTAGCAATAATGAAACAGTGATAGAATATTCACATAGCAAGCAGCCTGAGCCAACAGATTTATTTTCCATTGAACATAATAAACTTTGTATGCACTTGGCGGCCAATAGTATGCTGAACTGGGCAATGTTGGCACATTTAGACTGACTCTGGACAGAACTTCTGCATAAAGAAAGCCCTTCCCTCATTATTCAATACATCTCTGTGAAACAGTAGTGATAAAAATAGGCAAGTGCATTTTTATAATATACCCCTGCAATCCACAAAACAAAAGGAGCAAGTTCCCACATGCCATCTTTTTCTTTTGCTGTAGGCACAGGAAAAAAAAAAAAGTTAAATGCTCCCAGGTTTCAACCTAACTATTATTTTTTTAAATTGTACTTATAAATAGCAAGTCTGATTGTTAAGCACCTGATTCTCATAACTTGTTGTCTGTTTTGGTAGCCCTTTATTAGGTGAAAACATTTATGCATGAATACAGTGAGTCCCCATAACCAGCCCCTCCAAATGACAAAATAACTTAAAATTTAGAATTACTTCTCTAACCGATGAAACCAATACTTCCTCTGTGTACATCCACATTAAGCCTGCGAATAGGTGGGAAAATGTGGGGATAGAAATGCAACAAATAAATAAATACATCCATATGCTGCACAAGCCGGCATGTTTAAAAATGTGAGTGAAATCAAATAAAAATGCTACCAACAATAAAGAACAACAATGTGGATAAAGCAGCTCATAGGTCTCCTGTTCCCACCTCCCGTGGCCTGCCCCCGGCCCCATGCTTCCCGCTTCAAACCCCCAGCCCACTTCAAACCTGCAACCCGGTCCCCCTTCAAAAATAAAAAGAGTTGCTGGCTGCAACAGTCACAGCCAGGCTGTGCCAGGACCTCCCCCGCAGCAGCGTGGGTGTGTGTCACAGGGGAAGGTTCCAGGCCGGCAGATCCCGACTGTGAGCGTTGCCGCATTCGGCTCTCTACTGGCAGCTCTTTTTCTTTTTTAGTGCTCAGAACCGCTGCAAGAAGGTGCCTAGCATTCTGTTTGCTTTCTTGGCCACCGCAGCACACTGGGCGGAGGGTTTAGGCGTGTCATCGGGGACGACACCTGGATCCCTTTCTTGGTCTGTGGCTCCTGGCGTGGAGCCTTGCATGGCGGGGCTATAATTCGGGTTCCTCTTTCCCACATGCATCGCTTTGCACTTGCTCACATGGAACGTCGTCTGCCGTTTGGGCGCCCGGTCTCCCAGTCTCGTGGGGTCCTCTTGTGGTTTTTCACAGTCCTCCCGCAATTTAGTGACTTTGAATGGCTTTGTGTCATCAGCAAATTTAATTACCTCACTAGTTACTCCCATCTTTAGATCATTTATAAATATGTTAAAAAGCAGCGGTCCCAGCACAGACCCCTGGGGAACCCCACTAACTACCCTTCTTCATTGAGAATACTGACCATTTAACCCCAGAGTCAGGGTTACATCCTAAGTTAGGTCATGGAAAACATGCTTGTTTCTCACAGAATAAGGTAAATCTTATAATGCACAGTTTTCCTGTCTGTCCTAACCCTTATCCCTTACTTGTCCTGTCTGTCTGTCATAATTAGATTGTAAGCTCTATTGAGCAGGGACTGTGTCTCCATGTTCAAGTGTGAAGCGCTGCGTACGTCCGGTAGCGCTATAGAAATGATAAGTAGTAGTAGGAAGGACCCGCAGGTTTGAAGCGGGGTGGTGGGGGGTAGGGAAACGGGTTGTGGGAAGTGGGAAAGCCAGAAGAGACAAAAGAAAAAGGAATTTATGCTGGGGCGGGTGGGGTTGGGGAAGGAGAAGATGAAGGAGGCACCCGGTTCAGTAGCATTTGGAGGGGGGGCAATGCTCCCCCCCCAAAAAACTATGCCCATGCTTGCTACCAACAATAAAGAACCACAACATGGGTAGAGCATCTCACCTGCACCTACTTGCCTCTTCTGCCGCAGTTAATCTTTTTTAAGCAGTGCTGGCACACATCAGCAAGAGCAGGCTGCTTCAGCCAATCCCAGGGGCCTTCCTTCAGCCCTCAGGGGCGGGACAGGCTGAAGGAAGGCCCCCGTAATTGGCTGAAGCAGCCTGTTCCTGCCGACATGTGCTAGCACTGCGCCCACCCAAGTTTGGCTGACCTATATAGAATTTGAGGGATGATGTCCAATTGCATAATTTTTTACAGGGAAAGTGGAGTTGAATGATAACGTCTGTTGAGTTTAATTATCAAAATCTCAGAGGGGGGAAACTAGGGGCCTGAAAGTTAAATGGTGGGGGGCACAATGCTGAGGGTCCATCTATGGTGCCTAATACCCTTGCTCTGGCACCCTAAGATTTATTTTTAACCATTAAGAATGGCTAGATTGATTACAGGTTGTACAAATCTGGTTTTGTTCCTTTTTCATGATTTTGGTCTTTTTTTCTGCTTTTTCTTTTACTACAGAATTCTTGTTTTGCCAAAAGTGTGCATCTGCATTCTGAACAAATTATAGCTGAACTCAAGGTAATATTAAAATGTGACTTCAATATTTGTGGGAAAAGAATGACATGCACCACTGCAGCTGGGATGGGACAAGTGAGTAAGTGTGATTAGGAATTTGTTTTACTGTGGATGTTTATGCCTAACTGAAACGTTATCAGCCTTTCTAACAGAGTGCCATCTATTTTTGCCTTTTGAGCAGATGGATGGTGGTCTTCAAAGGTAAAGCCCCTTTAGATTTCTTTGTCCAACTCACCATACGAGTACTTCATGCTGCAAAACACTTTGGGATTTCCCAAGGCCTGTTCCTTACATTCGCATTTACCTGGAAGAGAAAAAGCAAAAAACAGAACTGCACCAATTTCCTTGATATGTAAACATCAGCAAACACAACGGTAGGATTCGGTATCTTCCAGCAATTACTGAAATGAAAATCTGCTCAGATGTACAGAAGCAAAGATGAGCATGATTGCCAAACCCACAAGAGATGTAGAGACCAATATTCAGCCAGCGGCGATCAGAGTTTTACTGACCGCTGCCGGCATCAAACTCAGAAATTCAGTGCCAGGCTATGTCCAGGCACCAGAATTGAATTTCCAGGTTTCAGGAGCCCGCTAACACATAGCCGGTTAAGTGAGATATTCAGCATTTATCCAGCTATGAGTTACCGCATAAATATAGGACTGACTTTTATGCAGTCCTATTTATACGATTAACCTGGCCGGTTGAGTGCTTACTCTCATAGCCGCCGAGAGGGGGGGCAGGGGGGACAAAATTCCCCAGGCCTCCAAGGGGGGCCCGGCGCCGCAGTCCCACCCGCCCTCCGTCGTCGACTGTCTGCCCCCTGCATTGAAATCGCAGTCTCACCTCCGCGAAAGCAGCGCTGCAGACAGCAGAACGCCTCCCTTCGGCCCTCCTTCCCTCCCTGTGTCCCGCCCTCGTCTGACGTAACTTCCGTGAGGGCGGGACACAAGGAGGGAAGGAGGGACAAAGGGAGGCGTTCTGCTGCCTGCAGCGCTGCTTTCACGGAGGTGAGACTGCGATTTCAATGCAGGGGGCCCGGCCTGGTGGCGGACGGAGGGGGGAGCGGCGGTGGCGACCACGGGGGGGGGGGGGGGAAGGGGGGAGCAGTGGCTGATGTAACTTCCGTGAGGGCGGGACACAAGGAGGGAAGGAGGGCCAAAGGGAGGCATTCTGCTGCCTGCAGCGCTGCTTTCGCGGAGGTGAGACTGCGATTTCAATGCAGGGGGCCCGGCCTGGTGGCGGACGGAGGGGGGAGCGGTGGTGGCGACCACGGGGGGGGGGTGAAGGAGGGAGCAGTGGCTGCGGTGATCTCGGGGGGAGCGGTGGCGACCTTGGGGAGGGTGGAGGGGGGAGCGGCGACCTCAGGGCGGCGAGGGCGGCCTTGCCCCGGGCCCGGCCCAGTCTCTCGGTGGCCATGCTTACTCTGCCCTGTAATGCCCCTAAAATAGCTGGTTTTCAGTTTGGCACTAACCAGTTATTTTCAGCAGCATTAACCAGTTAAGTGCTGCTGAAAATTAGCTGTTACCCCCGAACAGGTGATTTATCTGTCCAGGAGCCATTTCTGGCCGATTAAATTGCTTTGAATATCGACCCCGTACTGTGCAATTGTAGATTAGCACACTTGGCAAATCTGCAATAGACTTATTGTGATTGATAGTTGGCAGCCTCTACATCATGATGCATTGCTTACCAGCAGCCTTTGAGTGACCTTGCAGTCCAGCAGAAGAATTTCAGCACAAACCTGAAAACCTGCACAGCCTCATTTGACTTGTGTCTCCATTATTCACTGACAAGCCTTCAGCAAAGTCCAGCATCACCCTTGTCTGTGCTTTGAGACAGGGACCCTCTGAACTGCCCTCAGCAACACTCTCTACACCAATGGTTCCTAAACCTGTCCTGGGGGAATCCCCGGCCAGTCAGGTCTTCAGAATATCCACAATAAACATTAATGAGAGAGATTTTCATGCACTTCCTTCAATGGAGCCAAATCTATCTCATAAATATTATGGACTAGGAAAAAGGCCCGTTTCTGAAACCAAGGAAACGAGCGCTAGGCAGGCAATCCCCCACCCTCCCTCGGTGTTTCACAGTCTGCCCTCCCTCTGTTTTCAACCCCGCCCCCGCGTTGCGGCCTGTGGACCCCCCTTCCGCGACCCTGTTGCCCCCCCCTTCCCGGCGAAAACCACCCCCTCCGCCGCCATTGTCGACTACCTGTGCTGACGAGGGACCCAAACCCCTGACAGTCGAAGTGCTGTTCTGCCCTTCACGTTGCTTCCTTAATGCTCTTCTCAATCTCAGACGTCAGACGCACGTATAGAAACTTGAAGAGATTGAGAAGAGCATTGAGGAGCCAACGTGAAGGGCAGAACAGCACTTCGGCTGTTGGGGGTTTGGGTCCCCTATCAGCACAGGTAGTCGACAACGGCGGCGGGGGGTGGTTTTCTGCGTGAAGGGGGAGGGGTTGCCAGATTCGCGGAAGGGGGGTCCAGGGGGCCGTTTCCCTACTCCTCGGTTTCAAATCAGCTGTCACTGACGTCAGTGCATGCCTGCCTAGCAGACCACCTCCGAGGAAGGCACGGTCCCTGGCACATTCGAACGTTGGTGGTGAGAATTATTATATAGGATATCCTGAAAACCTGACTGGTTGGGGGTTCCCCCAGGGTAGGTTTGGGAACCACTGCTGTACACTGATTAAACATATCATTAATTAATTACCTTGCAAAAACATGATCTTCAGGTTGCCTGTAGTGTGTAGTTGGATTTTGAAGGGCTGCTAATTTTCTAAAAACAAAACAAAATATACCTGGTGGGGGCCAGCCTCTTTCTTCCACTCTAGTTGCAGTAGAAAGGAAGCAAGTTGTTAAAGGTTCCAGGTCAATAACCTATCAGAAACTGGGCACTGCAATGCACAGTTAAATTTTTCCTTTTACCTATTACCAACGTACAATGTTCTTTGTATGGAATCTAACACAGATGTGCACAGGCAAAACATTTTCAGTTTATTTGTGGAATATTCAGAATTTGTCCTTCGTTCCAGCCAACATTCCTCCCAGCCCCCCTTCTACATCATCTCTCTTCCAGCCAGCTTCCTTCACTCTCCCACATCAGCTTCTACCTAGCCAGCTTCCCCTCAAGCTCCCCATCTCTCCACACCAGCTCCCTTTCAACCAGCTTCTCACCCACCCACATCAGCTCCTTTCCAGCCAACATCCCTTCCAGCTTCCCACCCACATCAGCCGCCCCCCCTCCGTATTAGCTGTTACCTAGCCAGCTTCCCCTCAAGCCCCCCACCTGCCTGCATCAACTCCCTTCCAGGCAGCCAGCCCCTCTCTCCCAAAGCATCGGCTCCCTTCTAGCCAGCTATGTGAAAGCACAAAGGGAATTTAATTCATATGAATCTTGTCATGAACACACACTGAAGGTCATCTGTTCTTGCAGGATGCATTGGTTTATACTCTTTTATCCCAGCTCCTGCACAAGCTAATGGATTGTTCTATCTCTGCACAGAGACAGCTTCTAGGTACATAAGAACATAATAGTAGCCATCAGGGGCGTAGCCACGGGCGGGCCCGGGTGGGCCTGGGCCCACCCAATTTCTGGTCAGGCCCGCCCAGCAGCAAAGTTCCTGACGGCGATTCCAGTCACAGGCTCTGCTCGCAGTCGCAGCGATTCCCATACGCTGCCAGTGCCGGCTGCTGCTCAATCTCCTTGCGCTACTAAGCGCTAACCCGGAAGTCTGTCCTCTGCAGGAGAGACTTCCGGGTTAGCGCTTAGTAGCGCAAGGAGATTGTTGAGCAGCAGCCGGCAAGTAGCGTGTGGGAATCGCTGTGACTGCGAGCGGAGCCTGCGAGTAGAATCGCCGTCAGGAATACTGCTGCTGGGCGGGCCTGTAAGGAGGGTGAGATGCTGCAGCTGCATGGGGGGAGGGATGATGAGGGGAAAGATGTTGCATGGGGGAGGGAAGACGGGGGACACAGCAGCTGCACAGGGGGAAGGGAAGATGGAAAGAAAGATGCTGCTAAAAGAGGGGAGGGAAGATGGAAAGATGAGGCTTGGTTGGTGGGTGAGGGAGATTCAGCAAAGGGGTGGAGGGGTGAGGAAGGGAGAAGTCTTGGCTGTGTATGAGGTGGAGGGGAGGGATACATGCTGCATACAGAGGGAATAGGTGGGGAGGGGGAGAAATGTTGGGTATAGTGGTGGAGGGAGGGCGGAGCAGAGAAAATTTTGTGCCCACCCACTTTGGGCTCAGGCCCACCCAAAACTGGCTGTCTGGCTACGCCACTGGTAGCCATACTAGGTCAGATCAGTGGTCAATCTAGCCCAGTATCCTGTTTTCTAAACAGTGGCCAAGCCAGGTCACAAGTACCTGGCAGAAACCCAAATTGTGACAACACTCCATACTACAAATCCCAGGGCAACCAGTTGCTTCCCATGTCTGTCTCAATAGCCGACTATGGACTTTTCCTCCAGGAATTTGTCCAAACCTTTTTTAAAGCCAGGTATGCTAACTGCTGTTACCACATCCTCCGGCAAAGAGTTCCAGAGCTATTTTTGAATGAAAAATATTTCCTCCTATTTGTTTTAAAAGTATTTCCATGTAACTTCCTCGAGTGTCCCCTAGTCTTTGTACTTTTGGAACGAGTAAAAAAAAAAAATCAATTTTCTACACCACTCAGGATTTTGTAGACCTTAATCATATCTCCTGTCTCTTTTCCAAGCTGAAGAGCCCTAACCTCTTTAGCCTTTCCTCATACGAGAGGAGTTCCATCCCCTTTATCATTTTGGTCGCTCTTCTTTGAGCCTTTTCTAATTCCGCTATATCATTTTTGAGATACGGCGACCAGAACTGGTCTGGAAGAGGGTCAGTACAGGAGCAAAAGTCTGAGCAACTCTCACCCTTTTCCTAACCACCTTTTACAATGGTCCATTCTCCAGAAAGATAGCTGCTGTGCTCTGCCTCTGATGTGGTTGTTGCTGTCTTGCAGGACCATTGCCCAGCAGAAGAAACTATGAGGCAGATGCACTAAGCTTTAATGACCCTTTAACGACCCTCTAATGAAGAATTTTCGAACCGTGGCATGCATTAAAGGCCATTTTCCGACCACGGTAGCAGAAAACGAAAACGGAATGCAGATGAGCAAATTGTTTAGAAACCCCATTGAAACGAGATGCATCAAAGTTTTCCGACTACCCTAACGTAGGAAAAGTGCCGGAAAGCTAACGACAGGTCTGTACCTGTCGTTAGGGCTATCCGACTGAAAACTGTAATGTAAAAAACAAAAAAAAAGCGAGGGGGACGAAAACACGCGTCAGGGGCGTCTTTTATTGACGCCCGAGGTCACTGCTGCTCCCCGCTCCCCCTGCATCACTGTAAAACTGAAAAAAAAAAGTTCAGGAGGGGGCAAAGGCGCTCATCAGGAGCGTCCTGTATGGACGTCTTCCCCCCCTCCCCCCCGCCCGTGGTCGCCGCTGCTGCTCCCCGCTTCATCCCCCAGCATTAAATAAAAACACAAAACAAAACTCAAAGCTTTAGGAGCCCTGGCCCCCCTCCCTTCCTGTCTCTAAACTCTTTCTCCACACACCCTCCGCCCCATGCCCTGCCCCCCTCCCGAGATCGTCGCCGTCACTCCCCCCTCCACTTTACAGTGCTGAAAGGCATTTCTCAAAAGGTTCTCTTTATCAGGCCCTCTCTGACCTGTGCAGATACGGGGAGCAGCAGCGGCGACCACGGGCGGGGGGGGGGGGGGCAAGGACGTCCATACAGGACGCTCCTGACGAGCGCCTTTGCCCCCTCCCGATCCACGTGTTTGTGTTTTGGTTTTTTTTTTGGGGGGGGGGGTTGACGTGTGTGGCATGCGCAGAGCAGCCAGCATAACGCTTGGCTGCTCTGCGCATGCTTTAGGGGCCAATTACTGACAGGGATTCCAGCAGATTGATGCATTGTACTTTCAAATACCGCACCGAACATGTGCGACTTGTTTTTTTGCTGCATTGTTCGTTTTTTAAAATTCGGTAACAGCTTTTATGTTTTTGCTTTTTTTACGTTTGGTTGATGCATCTGGCTCTATATCCAGAAGGAAACCTGAGATGCTAATGAATGGCTTGTTGGTACCTTGAGTACTATTTTGCCCCACAGCTCAGATGATTTCATGGAAGCTGATGCCCCTAATTCAGTGTTCTTCATAGTAAGTCCAGGGCTAGTGGTGGCCCTCATTGACCCTGTGTGCAGCTTCATGACTTTCTTACTCCACTATATACTCTCTCCCTCCTCCTCTGGAGGTTTGCTGCCAGCCCTTCCTCTGGAATAGCAGCTCTGTGTTTTCCTACACCAAGAGGCTGTCATTTAGTGAGTTTGAGCTATGCAGTGCCCCATCTCCCCTGCAGTGAGACTGTGAGTACAATGCAGGAGTCCAAATTCAAACTCAATGGGAGCAGGGTGGTGCAAGACGAAAACAGAGCAACTGTTGCAGAGGTAGTGTCAGTAGCAAGCCTACAGAAAAAAATGGTTGGACGGTGACAAATTAAGAAGGGACAGATGTGAAAACAGCATGGGGGAAAGAAGTGGATAGGATTTGAGACTGGTTGGGATACAGTTGGTAGAGAATGGGATTTGAGGAAAGAGTGCGTATGGGTAAGACAAGCTGTGGAAGAAGGAAGGAGAGAGTTGTGTTGACTTGGGAGGAGGGGGATAGAGAGATTGCGGGCACCAGATGGAGAGAGTGTGGGAAGGAACAGATACAATTGGTCGAGCTGCTCAAGCACTCTTAGAGTGACTTGTGTTATTATACAAACACAAGTCACTCCAAGTGTGCTTGAGCAGCGACTAGTTGTATCATTGGCAGGGGACCTTCCCCCCTCCCCCCCCCCCCCCCCCCCCCCCCCCCCCCCCCCCCCCCACCCCCCCCCCCCCCCCCCCCATTATTCAGGCCCCCAACCTTTGTGTCCGGGGCTGATTCTGTCCATTACAGTTAATTTTTTTTTTTTTTTTACAAAGTGGCTCCCACTTCAATAATAATGAAGGTAGCTACTCTAATTAATGTTTGCGTCATTATTTCCTTAATCCATAAGAATATAAGCGTTGCCATACTGGAACAGACTGAAGGTCCATCAAGCCCAGCATCCTGTTTCCAACAGTGACCAATCCAGGTTACAAGAACCTGGCAAGATCCCAAAACAGTACAGTACATTTTGTGCTGCTTATCCTAGAAATAAGCAGTGGAATTTCCAAGTCCATCTTAATAATGGCTTATGGATTTTTCCTTTAGGAAGTTAGCCAAACCTTTTTAAAACCCCGCTAAGCTAAATGCTTTTTTGCAACGTCATTGCTGACCCCTAGTCTAGTATTTTTGGAAAGCGTAAACAAGCGATTCACATCTACCTGTTCAACTCCACTCATTATTTTATAGACCTCTATCATGTCTCCCCTCAGCCATCTTTTCTCCAAGCTGAAGAGCCCTAGCCGTTTTAGCCTTTCCCCATAGGGAAGTCGTCCCATCCCTTCTATCATTTTTGTCGCCCTCCTCTGTACCTTTTGGAGTACATACAGCATCATCCAGTTAGCAACTCTGGATGGTCCAAGGCTGGTTGGACCCTGTAATATGTACTGTGGGAAACCAACCGAGTTTATTAACCAATCTTATTGTATCTCTTCCCTTACACTGCTACAAAATCAATATCATAGCAAAGGGTTATTCTGCCCATCTTCATGAATCAAAAGACTTTTTCCTTTCTCAGTGGAAGAGCTACCTGAGCAAGAGGCATCAGAGATGAGCAGTGTGCCATAAATTTGCATTCTCACCTGAATGTCGAAGAGCGGAGAATCCCTGTTCATCCTTCCAGTCCCATGTTGACTTAGTGTCATTAAACACAGAGTGAAAGTCAGGAATTTCATGGTACCAGTCTATGTCTCCAGTGCTTTAATAAAGGGGAAATTGTGAAACATTGCTTGTGGTTGGTCAGCAGAAAACCAAAATACGTTCAAAGCAGTAAAACAACCTGCTGTTTACAAACTCCTTCTCAGACGTGTACTGGGGAACATTCTGTCGTTGCTGTGCTGTACAGCAATGTAGTCTTGCTTAAAGCCCATTCTGCGTGAAAACAGTCTGCCTCTTTAAAGAAGCGCTGCCATCAGCCCCAAAGAGGTGTAATGACAGGAGACGGCATGAGCCATGGGCGGAGTTAGTCGCAATATTGGTTTGTCCAAAACAATAGGAAATGCTATTGAAAAAAATAGCAAATGTGAGGTTTATATTGTTCACTGCAGCTCCTTGTGACTCTGGGCAAGTCACTTCACCCTCCATTGCCCGTGGTGCAAAATAAGTACCTGAATATATGTAAATTGTTTTGAATGTAGTTGCAAAACCCTCAGAAAGGAGGTATATCAAGTCCCATTTCCATTTCCCTTATGACATCACAGTATCAGAAGTGAGCCAAGTATTGGGCAATCAAGCCATTGTGACATCACTAATGAGGTTGGCTCTTATTGGTGGAATGAGTGGAGAAGTAGCCTAGTGGTTAGTGCAGTGGACTTTGATCCTGGGGAACTGGGTTCAATTCCCACTGCAGCTCCTTGTGACCCTGGGCAAGTCACTTAACCCTCCATTGCCCCTGGTACAAAATAAGTACCTGACTATATGTAAACCGCTTTGAATGTAGGTTGCAAAAACCTCAGAAAGGCAGTATATCAAGTCCCATTCCCTTTCCCCTTTTATTAAACCTTCTAGGTTTTGCATTCTCTCTATTAGGAGGAGATCAGGGGGGGGGGGGAGATGTAGGGGAGGCTGGGGGAGTTTTTGAGGGGTCTGTGAATGGGGGGAGGTTTAATGTCTTTTCAGTGCTCCAGAGTGGAAAAGGTAAATGAAGGATACTGCGGGATCCTCAGGATTTTCCCGGATCCTCTGAGTAGACCTTTCAAAGTTCACTTTTTTGTTCCACCTTTGTTGAGATGTAGACTTTTTACATATATTCCCCTTTTGTTTTTTAAATGCCTTTAGATGTTTTTAATGCTGTGGACTATTCTCCTGGACTCTCCTGCTATCCCATAACATTCTTTTACTCCTTAAAAGTTGATTGCGGTGAGCTCGCTTTGTTATTTGCAATGCTGTATTGTGGATTTCAGTGTTGCGCTATATATGCCTTTATGTATTTATTTATTTCATCTCACAAAGATAGTGACAACAGAAACCCATGGCCCGGGTGCCTCTGTCTATCCCAGGATTACACTCCAACTGCCTGATGCAAAACAATTTAACTGGGCAGGAAAGGCTCTTGCCCGGTTAAATCACTTGCGATGCGGGCTGAATATTGACCGGCAAGTTTCTGTCCTCCTCTCTCTTCGTTACGCTGCTCATTATCTCACACACAGAACCCCTTTCCTCCTGGAAGCCTTTCATTGTGCCATTTGCTCTCTGACAGCTTTTTTTATTTATTTGAAAGCTTCCCATATGTAGTTCCGACATAGTTCTAAATATAACTGAGATAAAACAATGCACAACGACAACATGGATGCAACAGCTGATAGTTTGTTTTGGACATACCAAGATGGCGGCTGTGGGGGGAATGGGCTTCAGCTTTTTGACATCATGCCGTCTCCTGTCATTTAACCTCCTTGATCAGCCCAGACAGTAATCAGTATGGTTGCCTCTTTAAAGAAACACTGCCATCTGCCCAGATAGTAATCAAGTGTGGTTTGTAAAGCAAAAACGACACAACCATGCAGTCAAATGAAAGTTAGCTTGTATTTGTGAAACACTTTAACATATGATCCAGAAAACGTGGAGGGAGCCATTTGGTTTGCTAACAGTTCTACCAGTGCTCTATATTATGGTGCATTTCAGTATACTTAGAGCTTCTGATTTTAGGTTTTAAATGATGAACACTGATAAAACATCACCAAATTAAGCCACCAGGAAGGCCTACATCTAGAGCGGATGAATATATTCACCTAATAAAACTGCATGGCTATAGGGTTAGATTACCATATTTGCCCTAAGAAAAAGGACACATGCCCCACCCCCTGTCATACCCGCCCCGCCCCATCACACCCCGCCCTGCCCTCTGTCACTTTGACCCCCCCCAAAGAAAGCCAGATTCCCTCTCTCTCCCCCATGTATATCCCTCCCCAATTTTCCAGCCTCCCTCCACCCACATGATTCCATTCATTACCCCTCCCCTCCTTTACCTTAGTGTGGTGCCCTGGTGGTCTAGTGACCTCTTTGGGGCAGGAAAGAGCCCCCTCTTTCCTTCCCGGCGCGGCTGTAGACCTCTCTTGCTCTCGGCACCACTTCAAAATGGCTGCCAAGAGTTCAAGCAGTGACCTTGCAAGACTTCAGCGGAAGTCTCGTGAGACCGCCGCTTGAACTCTCGGCAGCCATTTTGAAGCTGCACCGGGAGCAAGATAGTCTGCAGACATGAAAGGCAAGAAAGCGGGCGTCCTTTCCTGACCACCTGGGCACCACACTAAGGTAAAGGAGGGGAGGACACCCTGAGACCTGCCTAGGGTTACCATGGGGCTCATTTTCAAAGCACTTAGCCTTCCAAAGCTCCATAGAAACCTATGGAAGGCTAAGTGCTTTGAAAATATTCCTCCATATGTCCGGTTTTACCCAGACATGTCCTCTTTTTGAAGACATGGCCGGGCAACCGGGTGGGTTTTGCCAGCCTGCCCGTTTGTCTGGATTTTCAGACAAACAGGCAGGCTGGCGGGCCTAGTTTTGTCCTATTCTCCACTCTCCTTGCCTTACTATACCGCCCTGGTGGTCTAGTGACTTCTTTGGGGCAGGAAAGAGCCCCCTCTTTCCTGCCCGGAGCGCCTGCATACTGTTCCTTGACCAAACAGGTCTTTATCTACCGTTATTTACTATGTTATGTTACTATGACTCCGGTCCGGGCGCCGATTCAAAATGGCCACCGAGAGTTGAAGTCTTGCGAGGCCGCTTCAACTCTCGGCGGCCATTTTGAATCGGCGCCAGGACCGGAGTCAGCAAGGAACAGTATGCAGGGACTCTGGGCAGGAAAGAGAGGGCTCTTTCCTGCCCATGAAGAGGTCACTAGACCACCAGGGCAGTATAGTAAGGTAAGGGGAGGGGAGGATCGGACAGTCGGTGGTGGGAGGCGGGGCTGGTGGTTGGGAGGCGGGGATAGTGCTGGGCAGACTTATACGGTCTGTGCCCTGCAGAGCACAGGTACAAATCAAAGTAGGGTATTCACAAAAAGTAGCACATAGGAGTTGTCTTGTTGGGCAGACTGGATGGACCGTACAGGTCTTTTTCTGCCGTCATCTACTATGTTACTATGTTACCCTTAAGGGTGTGTGAGGGGGGGGGGCGGTATGTGACAGGGCGCGTGGTGTGTGTGTGTGTGAAGGGGCGGGGTGGGGCGTAATCACGGGCGTGGAGGTGGTGTGGTAGGGGCAGAGCATTGTCCTCTTTTGGGGGGGAGCAAATATGGTAACCCTACACCTGCCTGCCCATCCGCCCTGAGGCCTGCCTGCCCTTCAACCCTGAGGCCCATCTGCCTGCCGCCAGGCCATGTCCTCAAAAAGAGGGCATGTCCGGGTAAAACTGGACATATGGTAACCCTAAATGGCTGTATTTAGCCAGCCTATGGAGTGGAGTCCACTGACACCGTTGGGATCTAACTAGCTAACTCCTTACTTAGTCACCAGGTTCCTTCTGAAAAGTGCTTTCTACCAGCATATTTGGAATTAGTGTCAATGAAATAAATGCCATCTGTGGATGGAGAAACCATTGCTTACCTGCTGATACAGTCCCCAGTGAGAGGGTCACAGCTTCCAGCGCAGTCACATGGTTTACAGCCATATTCTCCAAAGCCCCAGTATCCCACCATGCACTTGTCACAATGAGGACCTGCAATGCCAGGTTTGCATGCGCAGTCACCGTTGGCAGGATCACAGGTGGCATTAGTGCCAAAGTGAAGGCTGGCAGATCCAACAGCATGGCAGGAGCAGGCTGAAATATCGAATTTGCATTAATCAGCGAAAGCTAAAAAGGGAAGAGATGCATACTTGTTATACTGGCAGAAATACCCAGTTATTACCAGAGGAAAATACAGTAAAAGGTGTGTTCCATGTTTCATGTTTATTAGTATTAGATGAATCACTTTTTTTTATCGTACAAGTCAAAGTGATTTACAATATAAAACCAAAAAATTAATGGCAGGAAAGGAACGCCATAAAATTTAAAGGACAGAAAACAATCAAACCAGAGACTAATCATACCTACTGTCAATTTAATTGCACTAGAAAATGCCGTGGTGAAAAGATAAGTCTTTAAATTGTGCTGAATATTAACATAGTCTGTTCTAGAGGAAATATGTTTCTGTTTTTATATTACTTTTAAAGTTAACACAGTTAGTAGTGTGGTTACAATACACATTTCCAATTACCCGGAGTCATCACAATATCTGGTACAGGCCTAGACAGACTCACCGGTCTGAGACTCCTGTTTACTGGAAGTGCCTGATTTTTGACTTCAGTATACAAGGAGGAGGAGGGTTTTTTTTTCATCGCTGAACCCACAGAATGGAATAAGATACCAGCCGCTCTCAGAATACACAGGGATTTGACAGTATTTAAAAAAAACCTATTGAAACGGCATTTATTAATGCAAGCAGACTTTTGAATTATGTGGTTCTGACTATAAGACTGATGGCAAATCCAGCTGTATTGTTGTGTCTTTATAGTTTTATATTGTGTGTTACATGTTTTTATTATATACGTTTGTTTCTAATCTGCTATGGATAATAGCGAAATAAAAATTGTAATAAAAATAAAAGTTGTGGTGAATGAACTACGTCGATGACATTAACACAATCCGGTCAATTATTTATTTATTACATTTGTATCCCACATTTTCCCACCTATTTGCAGGCTCAATGTGGCTTACATAGTACCGTAAAGGCAATTGCCAAGTCCGGTAGGGAACAAATACAATTAGATGTTAGGATGGAATAGGGTAGACAAGATTCAGGCCACTTAGGGGGGTGGAGGATAGGAGGGGTAAGATAATGTCCAATACGATCTTTGGTGTTGATATGTTGCAGGGTTGAGACATTTATGTTGGGTCGTTAGGGTACACCTTTCTGAACAGGTGGGTCTTTAGTGATTTTCTGAATTGTAGATGGTTGTAGACTGTTTTTACAGCTTGTGGCAGTGCATTCCACAATCGTGTACTTATGTAGGAAAAGTTGGACGCATAGGTTGTTTTGTTTTTAAGTCCTTTGCAATTTGGGTAGTGGACATTCAGGTAAGTCCGTGACGAACTGGTTCTATTTCTAGTTGGGAGATCAATCAGGTCAGTCATGTAACCTGGGACTTCACCATAGCTGATCTTGTGGACCAGGGTGCAGGTTTTGAAGGTGATGCGTTCTCTGATCGGAAGCCAGTGCAATTTTACACGGAGTGGTGTGGCACTTTGGAATCGTGTTTAACCAATTATGCAATACCAACTGAGGCATTTAGATAAAATATCAGATATTCAGTATTACCGTGGCGGTTTCTAACATAGGGCCCCGTCCAGCGGCACCTGTCTGGACACCACTTGCTGCTATCTAGATAAGTGTGTTTGAATATTGGGCCAAATAGATTTGATTAGTAAAAGGAAAGAAAATGAGATCTAAAGTGCATTAAATGCTTACCCCTGGGTTCTATATATGGTGCTGAAAACAATTTACACAGAAAAAAGTGCTATTCTATAAGCTGCACTTAAAGTTAGGTGTGGTTTATAGAATAGCAATTATGCCCAGGGATCACACCTAACTTTATTTATTTATTTGTTGCATAATTGTATCCCACATTTTCCCACCTATTTGCAGCTCAATGTGGCTTACAATGTTCCGTCATGGCAATCGCCATTCCAGAGTAAAAGATACAATTGGTATTACATAAAGAGCATGGATAACATAATAGAATTAAGCAATCAGGTATAGAGAGATCACATTCGGAATATCAGGTAAGCGGTGATGCGTTACAGTTCCTATGATGGTTCATTGTGGTATGCCTTGTCGAAGAAGATAAGTCTTCAGTGATTTCCGAAAGTTGATCAAGTCGCACAATGTTTTCACGTCAAATGGCAAAGCATTCCACAGCTGTGTGCTCGTGTAGGAAAAACTTTAGGTATATATCCTCGTTATTCTATAACAACGTACATAAATGCTAGAAACGCCCCTGTTCCGCCAATGACCCCTCGTTTCTGCATCCCTTTTTTTTTAGTCATGCCTATATTTACATGCAAAAGTGCTAATTAAATCAAATTACAGCCAATAATTGCTTGTTAAAAGCCAATTATTGGTGCTAATTAGCTCATTATGCAATGGATCTGCGCCAAATGCTATTCTATAAAGAGCGTATTCTCTTTATAGAATAGCGCATAGCGCTTAATTTTTTCAGCACCAATGCATTAAGGGGTTATGCGATAGTTTGCTTATTGCCGCGCGTTAAACCATGCATTATTGAATTTTTCTCTGAGATGGTGTGGCACGTGTGGAGAGTGGAAATGGAAGTGTTAGCCTGTTATATTTAGTACACACTGGCTATCCTAAATAGGAGGTAGTAAGCAGTCCTGTGTTAACGTCCTGCAGGTACCACGTGCTAATGGTTACATTAATGCAAACCTGTATTTAAAAATAGAGGGAACGCTCCCAAAAGATGCTTCATGAAATCTCTTAAGAGGTTGTGATTCTGCGAGCCTCTTGTCCTAATATCTCTCTTCTAGAGTTAGATAAGAAGTTGTTCAATATACTGTTAGCAGTTGCTCTGCACTTAATTGTTTCAAATTGGAAAAATAATGTGCATCTAAATTATAACGAATGGTGGAGTTACGTTTGTGTGATAAGAAAATATGAAACAATTCTGGCCCATAGACTTCGTAGAGTTAAGTCTGTCTTAAGGACTTGGGCTTGCTTAGACTTCTTTTGTCAGGAACCAAATAGCAATACTTGACCTTATGTATCCAGGATCTTTGTCTAAAGGTATTGTCATGGAATGATGATCATATTGTTCTGTCTTTATTTACGCTTATTTACCATGGAGTGTTGTTTTTGTTTGCTTTTGTGTTTACTTTTCTGTCTTGTGTTTTGAAAAACCTTTAATAAAAATATGGAAAAAAAATCTAGGCTTAGTGCATGATAAAATCCTGTGTTACAATGCATTAAGACCAGATTATAGTGCACTTAGCCAGTACTGTGCTTGCAAGACATATATCCACTAGTAAAAAAGGCCCGTTTCTGACACAAATGAAACGGGCGCTAGCAAGGTTTTCCTCGGAGTGTGTATGTGTGACAGTGACTATGTGTGACAGAGAGAGTGAGTCTGGGTGCAAGTGTGTCTGTGAGAGAGAGAGAGAGAGTGTGTGTGAGAGTGAGTCTGGGTGTGAGTGTGTCTGTGAGAGAGAGAGAGTATGTGTGAGAATGAGAGCGTGTGCAATTGCGTATGTGAGACAGGGTGAGAGAGAGAGAGAGAGTATGTTTCACACAGATACAGTGTGTGCGAGAGAGAGAGAGAGAGAGAGAGTGTGTGTGAGACACACTCTCTGTGAGACTGAGTGTATGAGACCAAGAGAGTGTGTGAGTGACTGTGTGACACATAGAGAGTGAATGTGATACAGTGTGAGACATAGAGTGTGTGAGAGACAGTGTGTGAGAGTGAGAGAGTGTGTGTGAGAGAGAGTGTGTGTGTGTGACAGAGATGCCCCCCCCCCCCCCTCTCTCTGGTGTCTGAGCATTACTGTGCAGGACCCAGAGCTCTGGCTGTGCTTCAAGGAACTGACCAATCCTATTTAATAGAATGCAACTCCAACATTCTGAAGCCGAGAAACCTCATGTGGTTGGTCACTTGTGACAAACCCGGAAGTACGTGATGTCAATTCAGGAGATGGATACAGAGAGCAGGAATGCCTCAGCCATGCAGTCAGCTTCAGAATGTTGGAGGTGTGTTTTATTATATAGGAAGGATATGTATGTCCTAATATCCAGCAGATGCAAACCTCCTTTCTCTTTCAGCACTTCCAGTTTACATGGAGTAATCTAGTGGTTTATTTATTTACTAGGATTTATTAACTGCCTTTGTGAAGAGATTCACCCAAGGCATTGTACAGTTATAGTTTAACATAAAACTCGCAATGATAAAACTCACAATTGCGTTTACAGCATAACAATAATGAAATAAACAAATATATCCATAAATACATTCAATGAGGTCAACTTTCAGATTGCAGATTGAATCCTAGTACCAGGAATAACATGACTCAGCATCAGAAATATAAAACAATCATATAACAGAAAAATGATAAATGTCAGAACAATACAAATGATACCATAATAGACAGAATGGAAGTTCAGTCAAATAACATAGATATGATATGATGCTAGCATAATACCAATGAAGCGCCTAATAAGCACGCATTAGAACATTCAAATAATATAGATATCATGCTATTGTTTCTGCAATACAATGAAACATCTTACTATGTAGCTTGGGGACCAAGTGCAAATATATAGATGGGGACAAGATGGGTAGTACAAAGTCAATTGGGATAAATAGATAGGTAGTTAACTCAAGACAAGTTAGAACAGTAGGCTGAGAACCACAGGATCCCAGTTCAAATCCCACTATGGCTGCTTGTGATCATGGGCAAGCCACTCAACTAACCGCCCACTGCCTCAGGTAGGGACTTAGATGGTAAGCCTTCTGGGGAAGGAAAATACCTCTGGTACCCATTCTGTCTAAAATGGGGCTACACATGCGATTCTTTTTCTGGATCTAACCTCTGGTCCATTGCTCCAGGAATGTCTTCTGGGTATGTTTTTTTTTAAGGCTGATCCAAACTCCGCCTGTGCCGGAAAGTTTATACCCAGCCATTAATAACAGGCACATCAATAGACTAGCAAGATCGGCCTATAAAACTTTAAGAAATAAGTTTCCTTAAAACGAGCAATAGAACATGTCAGTTTTGTGGTCTCTCAAATAAGAGGGCCAAAACCCAGTGAGATTTATTGTTCATTTTTTTCCGGGAAGGAATGCCAGTGAAGAATGCCATAAATATCCAATTCATTTTGTAAAGGGATGAAGAATTTGCGTACATAATCTATACAGTGTGTCAGACGTGAAAATACTTTACAGACTTAAGAAGAGAGGTATGCAAGACAAGCCTCAGTGTGCACTGTTGAAAAATGTGCCGTGAACAGTTATTGGAGAACACTGCCTGGAGCTATGCTAAACATAGTTTCTGATGTTTGTACAGTGCCTTCTAACTCTACGAGTTTCAGCTGATTTAGTGGTAAATTTCTAGCATGCATGGTCATTGTGGTTTCATTAAAGCCACTGCGGGCCTAGAAATGACTTCGAAAAGGTCAGGCCCTATAATCGACAGGATTTTTTTATTTCTATGGGCAGAGAAACAACAATACTTGCATGCGTGAGTGGTGATGACCCAGGAGATAACAGAATACTCAAGAGTCCACCATGAGTGGAGGAGTGGCCTAGTGGTTAGGGTGGTGGACTTTGGTCCTGGGGAACTGAGTTCGATTCCCACTTCAGGCACAGGCAGCTCCTTGTGACTCTGGGCAAGTCACTTAACCCTCCATTGCCCCATGTAAGCCGCATTGAGCCTGCCATGAGTGGGAAAGCGCAGGGTACAAATGTAACAAAAATAAAATAGATACTATTGGAGATTCTACATGGAATGTTGCTAGTGGAGGAGTCGCCTAGTGGTTAGGGTGGTGGACTTTGGTCCTGGGGAACTGAGTTCGATTCCCACTTCAGGCACAGGCAGCTCCTTGTGACTCTGGGCAAGTCACTTAACCCTCCATTGCCCCATGTAAGCCGCATTGAGCCTGCCATGAGTGGGAAAGCGCGGGGTACAAATGTAACAAAAATAATAAAATAAAAATAGTTGATAGGATATATTATAGTGTACAAAGGTATGAAAGGCAATCACAGTGACCCAACATGGCTGTACGATTTGCCTACATTCATTTTTGAGTATGTGCCACATTCTATACGCCGCAGCCTTCTAAAATCTGGAATACACCAATGACTCGGCTGCTGGAGAGGAACACCTGTTGCGGTCCTCAAACGTAACCCTGATCAGAGTATATTGCCAAAGAAAAGGAAGGATCCAAGGCCAACTGTCTTTTACCATTCCAAATACTTTTAAATGATGTAGAAATAAATGCAAACTTATTGGCAAATTGGATTAAAGAGGTGTTGCTATCACCGATCGATAAGCATCGAGTTGGGTTTCTCAAGGAACACACTGCAATAACTAACATAAGGATCATAACTGTGGCAAAATGAGCTCGAAGCAATATTAGTCAGTTTCAATATAGAAATACCTTTGGGCTGTGTTGGGGTGATTTGGATTCAAAAGAGATCTTAAGTGGATAAGGAGGTCTATGCAGACCCATGAGCACAGGTTCTTACAAATGGTGAGACCAGTGGCGTAGCCAGACCTGACATTTTGGCTGGGCCCAGAACTAATATGGGTGGGCACTATATATATATATACAGACAGAGAGAGAGAGAGCCACGATGATGTTAAAATTATGATGTAAAAAAAAAAAAGCTTTTACAATTTTATTACCTGCTGTGCTGGGCTAGTGGGCTGGGCTGGCAGCTGCTTGGCAGTAAAGTTGCACCACGGTTCGGTACCGACAAGACTGGAACTCGATTCTCGAAGAACCTTTCCCACGTTTCCAGGGCCAGGCTCGCACTAGTTCAATGCTCAGCAACTCAACCCTGCATGCAGCTATTTTTTTTAGCCTGCCCTGATGGCCACGAGCAAGCGGAGCGAAAGCGAGGCTGAGCACGCTGCTGCGCACAGCCACATCATACAGTCAGGTCATACCGCATAGGATGGAACAATGAGCTGCGCCGCGATGCGACCTGCATTTCAGTGCCGACTGCCGACTCCGAGTCTGCCTCTGCAAGCCCGAAAGGTAGGTGGGCTGGACTCGCTGGAGCCTGGAGATCAGCTGAGCGGGTGCCGTCTGCCGTGGTACGCTACGCGGTGACTCACGTCATGTGGGTATTTAGGTGAGGAGACGGAGGAGCCGAGCAAGTAGCCTCTGCTCTGGCTCTAGGTGTCACATGATCTCTAAGTGTGGCATATAGAATAACGCTTTTTTGGCGCCATATAGAGAATCTAGTCCTAAATTGAGGTTGAAGGGGCAGACTCAGGAGTAATGTCAGGAAGTAGTGCTAGATATGTGGAATGACCTCCCGCGGGAGGTGGTGGAGATGAAAACGGTAATGGAATTCAAATGTGCGTGCGATAAACACAAAGGAATCCTGTGCAGAAGGAATGGGTCCACGGAATCTTAGTGGAGACCGGGTGGCGACACCAGTATTTGGAGAGTAAAACCGGTGCAGGGCGGACTTCTACGGTCTGTGCCTTGATCATGACTGAATAGATATGGAAGGGCTGGAGTATAAATTTAAGGGGCTTCGACGTTAGCTTCAGAACTTTTAGTACAAGAACAGTGCTGGGCAGAGAATGGCAAGGACAAATCAAACTCGGGTATACATATAAAGTATCACATACCATGTAAAATGAGTTTATCTTGTTGGGCAGACTGGATGGACCGTTCAGGTCTTTATCTGCCGTCATTTACTACGTTACTATGTTAAATGCGAAAATGGGCATGCAAGATTATAGAATGAGGGGGTCAGCACTGTTTTAGCAAACACTAAAGTGTTTTAACCAGAGATGTAGCTAGGGGAGGATGCAAAGGGAGTGGTTGCTCCCCCAAATGGATTTTGAATGAAATGGCATCTATATGGTTTGTCCCTTCGGCCTCTCTCCGGCGCCTATTTTACAAAAGGTCTGCTCCCCCTGACGACAAAACCTGGCTGCATTTCTGGTTTTAACATGTGTTGTTTATGAAATAAGAAACTAGCATGCACCAGAAAGACGTCAGCAACACAAAACAGATTTCATTAGGTGTTTTTGTCGTTTTGGATAGGAAAGAACGCGAAACAAAGAGGTGTGGTGCAGTGGCGTAGGAAGGGAGGGTGGGGGGGCGGTCCGCCCCGGGTGCACGCTGGTGGGGGGTGTCGGCTCCGCGCTGGTGCACTGCCCTCTCTGCCCCGGAGCAGGTTACTTCCTGTTCCGGGACAGATAGAGCAATGACCCAGCGCGGAGCCGACACACCCCAGCAATGTGCAGTCGGGGCGGATCGGCCCTCCTGCCCGTCCCTCGCCGCAGGTATGTGCTCCGGGGGGGGGGGGGGGAGGTATGCGCTCCGGGAGGGGTGCGCTCCAGCAGGAGGAGGGTGCGCAGCGGCGACCCGCCCCGGGTGTCAGCTCCCCTCGCTACGGCTCTGGTGTGGTGTGATGTGCATAACTTTGTATGGAAACCGAAAATGAATTTTACTTGTGACCTAAGCTGACTTAGCACACAAAAGCTATAGCAAGTATTTGCAAGGGGGTATTCGTGAGCAAGGGGCATGGGCAGGTCAGGAGTATGCCCAGCATTTACAGGCTCAGATACTAGAATACCGTCAGTTATGCACACAACAGCAACATTTAGTCAAGGTCATTTACGCTAGCCATTGACATGGTGTAAGAGGACACTCCTAAATGCTGGTACATAATCCAGCTTATAATCGAAAGAGAAAAACGCCTATATTGCGACCCAAATCGGGAGATGGGCGTCTTTCTCCCGTGGCGCCCAAATCGGTATAATCGAAAGCCGATTTTGGGCGTTTCCAACTGCAGTCCGTCGCGGAAACGGGTAAAGTTGACGGGGGGAGTGTCGGAGGCGTGGTGAAGGCGGAACCGGAGCGTGGTTATCGGCCGAGGAGAGATGGGCGTCTTTAGCTGATAATCGAAAACAAAAAAAGGCGTTTTTACCGCGATTTTGGGTCACTTTTTTTGGACCCTTTTTTTTCACGAACAGGTCCCCAAAAAGTGCCCCCTGGATGGCCAGATGACCACTGGAGGGAATCGGGGATGACCTCCCCGGACTCCCCCAGTGGTCACTAACCCCCTCCCACCAAAAAAAAACCCACTTTACAAACTTTTTTCCCAGCCTGTATGCCAGCCTCAAATGCCGTACCCACCTCCATGACAGCAGATTGTGTTCTATCCTCTGACAGCCTTTCCCTGGTTCTGATGTGGCTCTCGGGTGAGTGTGACACCCTTTTCGTTATTCACACTGCAGAGTCACATCAGCAATGCATTGTGGTGGGTGTAGGGTATTGGGCTCCGTGATTCCACTAGCTTGTGGCAAATGCTCGTGATGTTGGTAGTTGGTAGGCTCTACTCCCATGGTGCTTTTCCCCCTGCTTACTGGGTCAGAGTGTGCCCTGTTTTGTTTCCGGTAGTCCATGAGGTAGTGGCCATTTTTGTAAGCCAGTTTTATATCCCTTTCACGTGTTAGCCACGTTACAGAACTTAGTTCTTACCTTGAATGTGGCTGAAAGAGGGCATTGTACAGCATTCTGCCAGCTCTGACCTACTGCTCATCTCAGTACCAGGGAGACTCGTTGCCAGTGGGGCACAACCTCTGATCTGCAGTTAACTGTGAGTAAACGTGCTTATTCCAATAAAGGACGTTTTCGGAGAGATTAGTCTTCAGGTGTCAACTGGTGTGCCAATGTTATATAGCAGCAACAAGTCCTAGAGGCCTGCGTGTATGCAGGTCCCTGGAGTACTTTTAGTGGGTACCGCAGTGCACTTCAGGCAGGTGGACCCAGGCCCATCCCCCCCTACCTGTAACATTTGTGCTGGTAAATGGGAAGCCTCCAAAACCCACTGTACCCACATGTAGGTGCCCCCTTCACCCCTAAGAGCTATGGTAGTGTTGTACATTTGTGGGTAGTGGGTTTTGGGGGAGGGGGTTGGGTGCTCAGCACCCGTGGTAAGGGAGCTATGCATGTGGGAGCGATGTCTTTAGTCCACCGCACTGACCTCTAGGGTGCCCAGTTGGTGTCCTAGCATGTCAGGGGGGCGAGTGTACTACAAATCGTGGCCCCTCCCACGACCAAATGGCTTAGATTAGGACGTTTTTGAGCTGGGCGTTTTTAGTTTCCACTATCGCTAAAAAAAACAAATGCCCAGCTGAAAAACGTCCATTTTTTCGAAAATACGGTCTGTCCTGCCTCTTCACGTACCTGTTTTTGGACATAGACGCCCATGGAGATAGGCGTCCGCGTTCGATTATGCCCCTCAATACCTCCTTATGCAACTATATGCATAATTTCCAATACAGAATTCATGCATAGCATTCTACCATTTTTTATTTTTGTTACATTTGTACCCCACGCTTTCCCACTCATGGCAGGCTCAACACAGCTTACATGAGGCAATGGAGGGTTAAGTGACTTGCCCAGAGTCACAAGGAGCTGCCTGTGCCTGAAGTGGGAATCGAACTCAGTTCCCCAGGACCAAAGTCCACCACCCTAACCACTAGGCCACTCCTCCACTGTTGCTACTATTGGAGATTCTACATGGAATGTTGCTATTCCACTAGCAACATTCCATGCAGAAGGCTGCGCAGGCTTCTGCGAGTCTGATGTCCTACTCACAGAAACAGAAGCCTGCACAGCCTTCTGCATGGAATGTTGCTAGTGGAATAGCAACATTCCATGTAGAATCTCCAATAGTATCTATTTTATTTTTGTTACATTTGTACCCTGAGCTTTCCCACTCATGGCAGGCTCAATGCGGCAGGCAATGGAGGGTCAAGTGACTTGCCCAGAGTCACAAGGAGCTGCCTGTGCCTGAAGTGGGAATCGAACTCAGTTCCTCAGGACCAGAGTCCACCACCCTAACCACTAGGCCACTCCTCCACTCTGAATTTCAGTGACTTTCTGAAATCTGTTTTAGCATGCAAAGTACATACATTGTAAAAAAAAAATCAGTACAAAACCCACATAAATGACAAATACAATGGAAAACAAAATGAAACACACAGCAAATTTTTTTTCCGTGCAGATTTTGAAACAAGTGGATGCTTTCACTCAGGATGATAGAGAAAAGGAAGGAATGACATAACTTGGATGCACTGAAACTCGTGACTATTGCAAATATAATATTTGTTCTCAGTGCATTTTTTTCTAGCAAAAAAGGTGCCGGTACTCAAATGCCAGGCCACCCTTCAGGGGTGGGGTGATTACTGAGGGACCCACCCCACAATAGCCAGGCCCCCTGCAACCAGTCATAGAATCTATGACAAGGCAGAATTGGCGTGTAGAGCCTGAGCTCTTTCATTTAAAACTTGGAGACCAAGGGTCAATTTTAGCAGACAATGGAAAAGGTGCCGGTATTCAGTACCCCCTCAAAAAAAGCCCTGTTCTGATTATGGTGAGCTCAAACTACCACTTTCTCTTGTCACTTAACCCTCCATTACCCCAGGTACAAAATAAGTACCTGTATTTAATATGTAAACCACTTTGATTGTAACCACAGAAAGGCGGTATATCAAATCCCGTCACCTTTCCCCTTTCTTTTCCCCTTGTACTGGAACACAAAAAAATTCAACTGTTAAAAATATAATCAACAAGAAAGCACAACAAGCAAGAGGAAATTACATCTCAGTTGTGCAATGCCACTGAATCAGACTTGCCATTTGGAGGTGGATCATCCTATGCAAATTAGATAAGAGGGCCTTGGAAGCCACAAAAATGTCAATATTGCTGTTTTGTGTGAGTTACAAGAGACAGCAGATGCTAAACAATGAGAGTTCACAAAAGTGCATTGCAACATTTGAGCTATATTTACTGACAAAGCTGGGATCAATGATAAAACCAGAGGCACAAAGAATGCATGATGGCTGGGAGAACGGGATGGGATGTGGTGAGAACAGCAGTTACGGGAGAATCTTCCCAGACCCTTTTGAGAACCTGTTAGACAATGTTTTTTTGTTTTGTTTTTTTCATGCGCTGAGTTTTCCTATAATAGAAGCTCTTTTCCTGGAAAGGGATATGTCGAGATTCTTGAAAGAAGTTTTTCTTATCACTCGATTGTTTTCCGAATGGGAGAGTTTAAAAGCAGAATCCATAGTTTTCGTTTTCAAAGGTTTCCAAATAGTTTAGATACGTAAGGTCCTGTTTACTAAGCAGCGTTATAGGCGCGTTAACATTTTTAACATGCATTAACCGTGTACGTGCTTACAGTATTCCTATAGGTGCCTACATGGTTAGCGCACACGCTAAGTGTAGGTGCGCTAAAAACATGAATGCACCTTAGTAAACAGGGCCCTTAAAAAAGAAAAAGCATAATGGAAATCTCAGAACTATTTCTCATTTTTGCATGTCACTACAGTGTAGCAAATTTAAAACAAATTGGAGAAAATGTTTCTTCACCCAACGCATAATTAAACTCTGGAATTCGTTGCCGGAGAACGTGGTGAAGGCGGTTAGCTTGGCAGAGTTTAAAAAGGGGGTTACACAGTTTCCTAAAGGACAAGTCCATAAACCGCTACTAAATGGACTTGGGAAAAATCCACAATTCCAGGAATAACATGTATAGAATGTTTGTACGTTTGGGAAGCTCGCCATGTGCCCTTGGCCTGGATTGGCCGCTGTCGTGGACAGGATGCTGGGCTCGATGGACCTATGTCACGAGGGATGTCTACAGGTCAAACATATACAGGCTGTTTTCTGTTCATTTGGCTCTTCCCCTCAACTTAGTAACATAGTAGATGACGGCAGAAAAAGACCTGCACAGTCCATCCAGTCTGCCCAACAAGATAACTCATATGTGCTACTTTTTGTGTATACCTGACCTTGATTAGTATCTGCCATTTTCACGGCACAGACCGTAGAAGTCTGCCCAGCACTAGCCCCGCCTCCCAACCACCAGTCCCGCCCCCACCACCGGCTCTGCTAATGTTAAATAAACATTAATAAAAGGAGAAATCTAAGTAATGCAAAAGAGAAAAACACAATAGTGAACTGTTTACAGCTGTGACTAAGAGAGGGGCAGGAAACAAGATTAAGGTGAGTCAGAAGTTATTCTAGGTGGATGTAGCCTCCATTTCCTATCCCCTAAGGCCCTGCAGCTAAGGAGAAATCCTGGCAGATCTTTGTCTCACCTTCACCCCCTTCTTCTCCCCTTTTCCTATTAAGATGAATCTGAATTACACCTTAACATGAATCTTTCAATTTCAAGTTTAGTTAGGGGTACTAGTCCATTTTGTTTGCTTTGTTTCACACTTCCATTTTGATAACTTTTATTAACATGCATTATAATTTTTTAACAATAGAAATCAAACAAAATAAAACATGGATAAGATGATACCTTTTTTATTGGACATAACTTAATACATTTCTTGATTAGCTTTCGAAGGTTGCCCTTCTCACGGCTACCACACTCCTCTACTTAATTTTTTAACATATGCAAATCCACTGTACATGTGTTAATTCATAGACAGTGGAATGGGGTGGGCCACAAGGGCCATGGCCCACCAATATTTCTCTCAACACAACATCAGCAACCAGAGAGCTTGGGGCAGGACTAGAGATTGGTTGTTTGGCTCCTTCAACCGTAAGATGTTCCGCTGCCCCACGTTAATTTGTAGGTTAATGTGCGTTAAATTGATTTTGTGTGCACTAAAATCTTCAAGATACATTAACAAACCAAATGAAGGCTAATGAATGTGCATTCCTGCAAACACATGGCCAGAACAAATGAAAAGTCCTTGGGTGAGAAATAAACTGCTCTCTGTAGAACACCCAAATTTAAAGATGTAACACCATGATCTTAGTTGACAGCTATTTATTTCTGCTGGATAGAGCCGTAGCATACAGTTCTAACAGACACATTGGTCCTGGGGAGACGTGCCTTCCTTGCAGGTTCTGATAGCTTTTACATTACCAAGAGAAGAATTATCCAAACATGAATTTACACAGTAGCGGCTATTCCCACATGTCAGAAGCAAGAACCAGTGTGATCTCAGAAACTTGTGAGACTGATCATCTTTGGATAATTTTTCATGAAGGTATCACGGTCCGCACAGAACCGCAGAACAAAGCCAAGGTACAGAGTAAAAAGCAACAGTTTGAAAGAGAGCAACTAAGTCAACAGTTAGACAAACAAAAAATATTCTAAGTCAATAAAATAACCTCAATTTACTGATATACAGTAATGCACCCTACTGGTTTTCCATCTATAGCTAGTCTTCGGTACCATGTACTCCCTCTGCACTTATAAAAGCCTTTAAAAGGGGCAGCCTTGAAAGTTCATGCCTCCTTTGTGACCTGGTTGAATGAGCCCAGGTGGCTGCGCATGGCGGGGAGGCGTGAGTGTTCTCATTGGCTGGTGGGAGGCTTGATGGGACTATCTGTAGATCCTGATGGAGACCTTTAATTTTGTTGGCAAAGTACGTGGCAAAATCATTGCTGGTAGTTGTGACTGGGAAGGCGCCTTCTTTGTGGAGTTTGCAGTATTTTGAATAACTGCTTGGTTGAATTTATAGCCTGTTCAACGCGTTGAGAAAAATTTTGGTTTTTTTGGCTGTTGTTAAGGCCAGGCGGTACATGTGGGGTTTTTTTTTTCGATGTTATGAGCAAGATGTCCCAATTCTGACTTGGGTGTTCTTTCGAAAATGCCCCTCTTTGTGTGCATTCCAGGTTTCAACCTGTTTTGACACTGCAGTCATCTCTTCACTCACGTAGGGGTAAGACAAGGCCTCTAGGAAACTCTCAGCAGTCAGATTTATCATGTCTCAAATATCCTTCTGTCCATTTTATTTATTTATTATATTTGTATCCCGCGCTTTCCCACTAAAAGCAGGCTCAATGCGGCTTACACAGTAATAGGTAACAGAATTTTGTTATGTAAAGTAGGAAATTAAGTATAACATAATAGGATGGGTAGGTAGGTAGAGACAGGTGATCGAGATAACATCCCCAAAAGACACAGATTAATCTCATGAACCCATCTACCTTACATATACCGAAGAGAAAACGACATTGACCCAGAATCTATCTCCCACCTTACCCTCCTCTCTCTGTGTCTTTTGGGGATGTTATCTCGATGCCACCAGCCTGGTGTTCAAAGATGTCGAACCCTTTGCAGAACTCCAAGTCTAGTACGCTAGTATTCTAGAAAGGAGAGCAGGCGCCTACTGTTCTTTATAGAATAGGCACAACATGAGCACTTTGCTATAGAATTACTCCCTCTCTATCATCCTGCATAATAAATCTGCATATTTGATAATGTCATAACAATTTGTGAATTCTAGCTTACTTAAACTTGTTTATCAACTAGGCTGAGGTTGTTCCAGTGCCATGGCTTGCAGGTTCAGGCTACTAGTACTACTATTTAACATTTCTATAGCGCTACAAGGCATACGCAGCACTGCACAAACATAGAAGAAAGACAGTCCCTGCTCAAAGAGCTATGTAATAAAAGTGAGCCAAGTATAGGACAATCAAGCCATTGTGACATCACTGATGAGGTTGGCTCTTATTGGTGGACTGAGGCATTATGACATCACACTATTAGCTCTGGTTACAAGAGACTACTACTACTACTATTTAGCATTTCTATAGCGCTACAAGGCATACGCAGCACTGCACAAACATAGAAGAAAGACAGTCCCTGCTCAAAGAGCTTAAAATCTAGATAAGACAGGTAAACAGAACGATTAAGGGTAAGGGAATAAATAGGTGAGGATAAAGGGCAGGGCAAATGAGTAGAGGTTAGGAGTTAAAAGCAATGGCAAAGAGGTGGGCCTTATGTTTGGACTTGAAAACGGCCAAAGACGGGGCTAGACGTACAGGCTCGGGTAGTCTATTCCAGGCGTGAGGTGCAGCAAGATAAAAGGAACGGAGTCTGGAATTAGCAGTAGAGGAGAAGGGGACAAATAAGAGAGATTTATCTACAGAAGGGAGTACCCGAGGGGGGACTGCTCTGGACAATTAAAGTCAGTGGCATTTCCTGTACTTGCCATGGCTAATGTTGCCAATCCTTTATATAGTCAACACTCATAAGTGGCCAGCATAGTCTGTTCTCTACCTTTCTATGGTACCAACCTGCAAACAACAAAGTAAAACCCTCTTGCAGGCTTCACATTAACTAAGGTCAATTGACAGTCAATTTCAATCAACCATAAACATTAGTACAAACAGTTCACATATTTTAATCATAAGGTCCTTTTACAATTCTGCTACCAAATTATTTTCTAACTATGGGGAATCCTACTATGGTCTAGTCACTAAAATTTATGAGGCTAGCTGGTAGGAGCTGAGATCCTGCAGTTTCTGTCAAGCCAATGAGTTCCTCGGTCGCATAGAAAGAAATGCATGGGAAAAGGGGAGATTCCGGGTCAGCGACTGCAAAGTGACAGAAGATAATTGACATGTGTGTACGCCAGAGTTTATGGCCACCATTGTGTCTGCAAGAAATCCATTAATCATGTCATCTGCACATGTCCGCGTGGTGCCCAGACTGTTCAGCTCTCTACAAAGCTTCTGTCAAGTAATTAATGCCTAATTAATGATGATTTCTCTTTATCTCTTACTTCTATTTATGAACATAACAATGTTGTCCATGCTTTTAGAAAGCATGCCCCAACGGAAACGCTATCTACTCAATTCTAAACAGTTGTGGCACCTGCAGGTAAATTATGAGAATATCTAATATGTTTAGGGAAAATATTTGAGGCTGAGGAGGTAAAAAGAAAGTTCATTTGGTTAAAGACCGGCAGGGAAGCAGTGCCAAAAGTTCTGGTAGCAGTACCTGTTGGTGTCTCTCAAGGGTTGTTCTGAAGGAAGTCATCACATTTGCACCTTGCTTACAGGATGTTGGTGTGGTCCTGGATTAACTGAAGGTGATGAGGCAAAAATGTGCATTTACTGGAGACAAATCTATCCTCCAGCAACTCAGACTGTCATCAAAACTGGTGTTTCCTGCCTGTCTGCCTCCCTCTGGTATTGACACACTACCAGAAACAGTCACACTTCTATGCTTTGTGGCCCTGAAAGTCAAACCTCTTCTTCCGAACCAGAGAATCCACACTGAGGATTGGTAAGAGTAAGCTGGGGACTCAGCCACATTACAGAATGTGAATCCTTCGCCCTCAGGAAAGGCCCGAGACAAGATCACAGATATTTCCAAGATGGCGCGTCTCAGCTTATCCTCCTGAGTTCATTACCCTTGTTCCTTACTTCCTAGCTTTCTCTCTACTGTGTAACACAGATCTGGTTCCCCCTCCGCTCTCTTCATACACAGCTGTCCTTCACACATCATGTTCTCCTACCAGTACCCCTCCAACCCTCTTTTATTTGTATCTCTCTATGTTCCTTACAACCCTTCAATAATATCCTCATACCCTCATCTCCACTGTGGAGGGGTTGGCATTTCCAAAGGACGCAAGGGAGCCAAGATGATCCTTATATGCAGTTTTATTGGAGTACACTACAAAGACACAACACAGCATCATGTTTCGGCACCCACGCACCTGCCTCAGGAGTCTAAATGTGAGTTTGTATAGATAATATCCCCACACCCTCATCATGCGTGGGATAAACATAAAGGAATTCTGCTCAGAAGGAATGGATCCTAAGGAGCTTAGACGAGATTGGGTGGCAAAGCTGGGCAGACTTATACGGTTTGTGCCAGAGACGATGGTGGGAGGCAGGACTGGTGGTTTGGAGGCAGGGATAGTGCTGGGCAGACTTATACGGTCTGTGCCAGAACCGGTGGTGGGAGGCGGGGCTGGTGGTTTGGAGACGGGGATAGTGCTGGGCAGACTTATACGGTCTGTACCCGGAAAAGGACAGATACAATCAAGGTAAGGTATACACAAAAAGTGGCACATGTGAGTTTATCTTGTTGGGCAGACTGGATGGACCGCGCAGGTCTTTTTCTGCCATCATCTACTATGTTACTATGTTACTATGAAGAACTCTATGTGACTGGAGTTCTATACACAAATGATAACCAGTGTCCGAAGAACACTGTTGCAAGAAGCGTAACCTAAATCGAGTATGAAAACCCAAAAGTATCATCCGGCAACAGTGTTCTTCAGACACTAGTTATCATTTGCGTACAGAACTCCAGTCAGGCGCATGAGAGACGAAACATGGTACCGTGTCAAGTCTTTGCGGTGTACTCCAATAAAACTGCAAAAAAGGATCATCACGTCTCCCTTGTGTCCTTTGGAAGTGCCAACCCCTTCACCCTACTCTTTAGTTTGTTTTTACCTGCAATAAATAAGACATAAGTATCGCCATGCTGGGACAGACCAAGGGTCCATCGAGCCCAGCACCCTGTCTCTGACAGCAGCCAAAAGAACAAGCATTTCGTTCCGCCCATCCCAGGAATAGTGGATTATTCCTACGTCCATTCAATCACATTCTATGTCCTTTTCCTCCAGGAAGCCGTCTAACATTTTTTAAAAGTCCGCTAAGCCAACCGCCCCAACCACCTTATCCAGCAACGAATTCCAGAGTCTAACCACGCGTTGAGTGAAGAAAAACTTCCTCCGATTCGTTTTGAATTTACTACACTGCAGCTTCAACGCATGCCCCCTCGTCCTAGTATTTTTGGAAAGCGTAAACAGACGCTCCACATCAACCCGTTCCATTCCACTCATTATCTTATAGGCCTCTATCATATCTCCCCTCAGCCGCCTTTTCTCTAAGCTGAAGAGCCCCATGTGAACGCATGATAGTGCACAATATAACACAATATCACCTTTCAGTGCATCTAGCTTTAATCTTGCAAACAGGGCCGCTGTGGAAAAAAACATGCAAAGTACCCCATTTTCCTTCACATGACTTCCTATTTGCAAAAAAATTGAGAAAATGTTGCCCCTCACGGGTAATAAAATTTCACATGTAGCTTGATACGATTTTGAGTACATGAGTTGCTGAGATGCAAAAATAATGCAAAGCAGCTTACTAATTCAGAATCATGCAAAAGCATCTTTCTAGGTTGCTTTTCGTAAAATAAAAATGACACCTCTTTAATTCAGCTGAGCCCAACAGCTGATTTTCCTCATGAAAGTTTTCTGAAGAGCTTTTTTGCATTCATAGCAAACGTTGGCAGAAAATGGGCTGCTAACCCAGGGTTTCCCAACTTTCATCCAGAATGACCTTATTCTAACATCCACATGGCTCTCAAATGATGAAAAGGATGTAGGAGACCTTTAGTCTCATCCTTTTCCCTCCCTCCCTCATTCACTTCCTTCTCCCCCTACTTTCCAGAGCATGAAGATCTAACAGTAGTGTGTCAAGGTATCTTCACAGACCCCTGGATTTTGCACGGGTTTCCAGTCTGACAGGAAGTTCATCCAGGACGGGCAGGGCCTTTGAATGTTTGATGACCCACAGGCCCCATGTTGACTGCTACTACTGGGAGCAGGTCATAGTGATGTGACCCCATTTGGGGTCCTGACCCACTGTTTGGGAACCATTGTGCTAACCCATGGGAAATCTTCTGGGTTAGCACTTCAGCTCCCAAATATTTACCCAATATTACTCCCCAGACTTCACAGTAAGATACAGAGGTGAAACCATAGGTCCACAGTAAGAAGCAGGTCAACAATCCAGCTTATATTGTTGTTTTAATTGTGAATGTGCAATAAAAGAAATCATACTATTCTTTTATTTCACATTCACAATTAAACAGCAATATAAGCTGGATAGCTTTGTACTAGATTAATTTAATTCGTGTCTTGATTAATTAAACCAACCCCCCCCCCCCCCCCCAATAAATCCAATAAAAAGTCTCACTTCATACTTTTTATTGGATTTATTGGGGGGGGGGGTTAATTGATCAAGACACGAATTAAATTAATCTAGTACAAAGCTATCAGTTTTAATTATTATTATATCTTTTTTTTTTTTTTGCTAACCATTATTTCTGCGCATTCAAGTGAAATAACTATTCATCCGCACTTCTATATAAAAGAAAAATAGACAGCGCTGGTTGGCACTTACCCCTACAAGCTTCATGGGCTGATAAAGGCCTTTGTGGGTCCCGGTAGAAGCCTGGTTTACACCGCTGGCAGTGCCGTCCTTCAGTGTTGTGCTGGCACTGGTCACACACTCCCCCACTGAGATTCCCCGATGCCAACCACGCGTCCAGATCGAAGTGGCATGTGTCAGCATGCCCATTGCATTTACACTCTGGGAAAGGGAATGGGGAATAAAAAGACATCAAAAAAAATGCTTAACACATACAAATTTGCTTTTAGTGACAGGATGTGGTAGAGGGCAGCCTTTATATGACTTCTGATTAAATTGAGCTCTGTGGAGCCATTAATCTAGTTTGATTTCTCACTCAGTAGCAGCCAGTGCACAGTATGAGCGGTGGTCACTGGGTAATGACCACCACTAACTAAATTAGAGCCAGATATTCAGTGCCAGGCCTTATCTGGACATCAACATTTAGGGGTTCTTTTACGAATCCGCAGTAAAACGTGGGCTGAGGTAGTGCGGGTGCATTTTTTACTGCAGCTGGAAAAAAAGGCTATTTTTTAATTGGCCTGCGCTAATATTAAATCAAGTATGCGCCTATGTACGGCCTGAGCCCTTAACACCACCCACTGACCTAGCTGTAAGGGCTCACGCGCTACCCATGCGGTAACTATGCACGCCAACGTGGGCGTCCTGCCGGTTACCCCCAGGAATACCCCCCCCCCCCCCCCCCTCCCATGGTAGAAAATTATTTTTCTACTGCAGGATTCGGCACGTGTCAATCTCAGAATTACCCCCGGGAGCACGCGCTACTTGCCCGAGATCACAAGGAGGCATAATGGAATTTGAATTTGACTTCCATGATCCTCAGCTCAGTATTCTAACCATCTCCATTCCAAACGGCATATCGTCTGCTTGTTTTATAAAAGCCCAAATCTCCAATCTCATGCAAAATCATATAAATATTTTGGTTATAGGGGGAAGTTATCAAGGTGCGGTACTAATTCAGAATCATGCAAAAGCATCTTTCTAGGTTGCTTTTCGTAAAATAAAAAATGACACCTCTTTAATTCAGCTGAGCCCAACAGCTGATTTTCTCATGAAAGTTTCCTGAAAGCTTATTTGCCTTCATAGCAAACGTTGGCAGAAATGGGCTGCTAACCCCAGGGTTTCCCAAACTTGTTATACCACAGGATTCAGCAACCTGCAGTATCTCAGTCCTGCAGATTGCTGATCCTGTGGTAATAGAGTTACACTGCTTGCGAATCACCTCACAAGCAGGATTCTTCTAGGTGTCCGGAGCATCAGGCCAGAACTCACGTGAAAGGGGCCATGGCTACTTTAAACACCCTCCCCCAATTCCAACTGTCCCACAACTCAAGCCTCCCTGATCCCAGCACCCCTATCTCTGCCCCTCCAACTCAAGCACCCCCCTGGTCATACCTGATTGGACCCCCTCCCCAACTGATCTAAGCCCCCTTGAAGCTTCCCTCTATCCCCCCCCCTTGGCCTCTCCCCTCCCTCCTTGATCAAGGCCCTCAGGCCCTTTCTCTGGTGGTCCAGTGTTTGCTGGACAGGAGCAACCCCCCTTTGCTCCTGGCCAGCATTGCCACATCCAAGATGGTGTCCCCTACCTTTCGGCTGGGCTTATTTTACTATCACTTTAAGCCCAGAATGTGACTTGAAGGTATTATGATTTTTACATAGTAATGAGCTGCTTTACATGCATTTGCATGTTTTGTATCTCATTACTAATTAACCTGCAGTAACCTAAATATCACTTACTGCTATTATTCAAGTTGTGTGTTCTATGAAGGATAATATTTTAGATTGTACATTTTACCACATTTGGACTTAATTTTATAACAGGAAGCCTATGTATAAAGCCTGTAAAGGTGCTATTTTAGGCCTAATTTATAATGGCACACAAAAGAAAAAAACCTCCACAGTCAAACCCCAGGTCACACAAAAGGAGTGGAAGGCACCAGGACAAAGTCCAAGATGAACCACTGAATGGCCCCTTACTTTTGCACTCATTCGGGGCTCCAGTTTTCCCATTGGCAGCCTGCCAGGGTTTGTCATTGTAGAGGGCCTCGCAATGGTGACAATGATGACCAGCTGTGTGGTGCTTGCAGACACACCTCCCATGGACCTGTAAAGTGAAAGTCAAGACTTCAGTGTGTGTGTGTCTGCTTCATTCATTCATTCATTTGCTGTTCAAAGCCTTAAGAGATCACTATATCTGGATGTGTTCGTTCCTCTGATAACCGTTTCTAAGGTTTACTATGCACACCAGATTTTCAGGTTGTCGGGAGGACAGGGGGACTCTGAAACAGATATGTTCTTTTTCAGATCAGGGGCGCAGTCAGACTTTGGTGGGAGTGGGGTCCAGCGCCCGAGGTGAGGGGGCACATTTAGCCCCCCCCCCCCCCCCCCAGCGCCGCCGACCCACCGCCACTTTTGACAACCTCCCGCCCTCTCAACCCCTCCCCCCGCGAACGTCTGAGTCTGATGTCCTGCACGTACAACGTGCAGGACGTCAGCATGCAACAGAACGAAGACTTTTTTCACTGCAGGACGAAGAGGATGTCGGCAGTCGGGGATTGGGGTCCCTCGCCAGCAAAACCGAAGGTAGGCGACGACGAGGGAGGGTTCGCGGGGGGAGAGGGTCGTCGGGAGAGGGGTCCAGTAGGAAATCTACGGGGGCCCAGGCCCCCTCAGGCCCCACGTAGCTACACCACTGCTATGCATACAGGTACATACATACAACAGAGATGCATCTGCATCCCCAAAAATAGTTTTTTAAAGTTCTGACTGAAGCTTTTTTATCTATTTTATTTATTTGTTAACCTAGAAAGTTAGATGATACCAATGCCAGAAAAAGACTGCAGAATACAGGATACAACACATTCTGCTGTCATGGAGGTGGGTACGGCATTTGAGGCTGGCAAAAAAGGTTTTTAGTTTTATTTGTTTAGTATGGGAGGGGGTTGGTTACCACTGGGGGACTACGGGGAGGTCATCCCCCATTCCCTCCAGTGGTCATTTGGGGCACCATTTTGAGGCTTGGTCGTGAACATAAAAGGACCAAGTAAACCCGGCGATATACTGCTTATCGCCGTTTTTTTTTTTCCATTATCGCTGAAAGCCGGCCATCTGGTAGCCACGCCCATGCCCCGCCTTCGCTTCGCCGCTGACACGCCCCTTTGAACTTTGGCCGGCGACTGGAAAGCGGCGATGTTGCCAAAAAAGCGGCTTTCGATTATACCGATTTGGCCGCTTTTCCGAGATCGCCGGCCATCTCCCGATTTATGTCGGGAAAATGGCCGGCGATCACTTTCGAAAATAAGCTGGCTGGTCATTTAGGGAATTTTTTTGTGGCTTACTTGATAATAAAACAGGTTTAGACCAAAACATCCAACTTACAGCCCCGGATGTTTTTGTTTTGTTCCATTATGGCAGAAAAATGTCAAAGTGTTAGGAATGCCCAGATCCCGCCCTTAAGACGCCCCCTTGTGATTTGAACGCACTTCTGACAGACTTCATAGAAAAATGTCTAAAACCTGCTTTAGAAAATACCAGTTTAGATGTTTTTGTGAGAAACAAATGTTGAAATGCGAACGTTTTTCTCTTTTGAAAATGAACCTCATAGTAATACATTTAAAACAAAAGGAAAAAAAAATTTTTTTTCACTCAGTGCATAGTTCAGCTCTGGAACTCGCTGCCAGAGCATATTATAAAAGCCAGTGGCGTTCCTAGAGGGCTGACACCCGGGGCGGATCGCCGATGCGCTCCGCCCCCGGGTGAAGCGCCCCCCCCCCCCCCACCTGGTGCAGCGCAACCACCCCCCAGCGAAAGGACACCCCCCACCCCAGTGAAAGAATCCCCCCGGGTGCACGCCGCTGGGGGGGGGGGGTGCTGCGTGCCGGTCAGCGTTGTTCGTTTCCATGCTCCCTCTGCCCCGGAACAGGTTACTTCCTGTTCCGGGGCAGAGGGAGCATGGAAACGAACGACGCTGACCGGCGTGCACCCGGGGCAGACCGCCCCACCGCCCCCCCCTTGGTACGCCACTGATAAAAGCAGTTTGTGTTTATGCTCTGTAGTGACTCTCTGATGTCGACGCTTCAGGAACAGAATTCAAATCTCCACTAGATATTAAAGTGCCTAACTGTAGTACTTTAAATCAAAGTATGAAGAAATACGCCCTGGAATTTACTAGAAGTATTAACAAGTTGTTCTGATTAATAGTTAGGCTGTTCCTTTCTCCTTCTGGAACAGGTATGCACAAAAACACACGAATGGGAGCTGTGGTTAGTCTATTGCTTCCAGCTGTGCTCCTGGCTGTAATGTTTTCCACCTTATCATGCAAGCAAGTTCTACAACAGCAAACAACTATCTATAGACCCCCCAGTGAAAGATTTATGCAGGAGAAACATCTGGGTAATGCAGAGCAGTGCATCTCTTCTGCTTGAAACTGAATTCTCAGTCAAACGTTGACGGCTCTCTCACTCATTTTTGAAATGTTTGAAGATTAAGACAAAAAAAAGTGTTTTAATAATTCAGTTGTCAGTTAAAATATATCAAATCATTTAGGGGTCTTTTTACTAAGCTGCGGTAAAAAGTGGCCTTAGCACGTCCTTACGCATGTATTTCCCACACGCTAAGGCCACCAATTTTCTATATTTTCCATTAATGGCCGTGCGTTAATGTTGCCATTAGCATATGACCATTTCTAAATTGTATTGTGTAAACACTTACCACCACCCATTTTGTAGGTACTAAGGGCTCTCACATTATCCATGTGCTAACCAGTTAACGTGTGGTAATGTAGATAGTAACATAAGGTTATGAGGTGATACAACCTGATCTTGATTTGTCCATTTTCAGGATACAGACAATAGAAGTCTGTCCAGCACTGTCCTTGCTCTAAAACTTCTGAAGTTATCATAGAAGCCCTTGAAAAGCTTCATCCAAATATATCCAGCCACGATGGGGCACAGACCGTAGAAGTTGCCCATTGCTGGCTTTGCCTCCCAATTTCAGTGTTGCCACCTAGTCTCCGTTAAGCTTCTTTTGATTGATTCCTTTTAAAGAGGATTCTTATGTGCTTTTTTTTTGGCATGTTTATCCCATGCATTTTTGAATTCCATTATGGTTTTCATCTCTACCACCTGCCGCGGGAGGGCGGTCCAAGTATTCACCACCCTCTCGGTGAAAAAATACTTCCTTACATTATTCCTTAGTCACCCCCCCCCCCCCCTTTCAACCTCGTCATGTCCTCTAGTTCTACCACCTTCCTGTTTCTGGAAAAGGTTTGTTTGTGGATTAATACCTTTCAAACATTTGAATGTCTGTATCATATCACCGCTGGTTCTCCTATCCTCCATTGGTATATATATATTTTTTTCTTACATTTGTACCCCACGCTTTCCCACTCATAGCAGGTTCAATGCGGCTTACATATTATATACAGGTACTTATTTGTACCTGGGGCAATGGAGGGTTAAGTGACTTGCCCAGAGTCACAAGGAGCTGCCTGTGCCTGCAGTGGGAATCGAACCCAGTTCCCCAGGACCAAAGTCCACCACTCTAACCACTAGGGCCACTCCTCCACTCAGGTCATCAAGTCTCCTCCTCGTGCATCTTTAGATGTGGTAACTGGCTGGCACAGGAATGCACACTCTCTGCCCCTGACATAAGTGCATAAGTATTGCCACACTGGGACAGACGTAGGTCCATCAAGCCCAAAGTTTAGGCACGCCTACTTATGACAAGCATAAGTAGGTGCATCTATGTGAACCATGCAGTGTATTCCGTAAGTTGCATGTGTCTCCTGGCAACATGCTTGTGACATGTCAGTGCTCCACCCATGTGAACACCCCCTAACAGAGGCCCTTTTACTAAGGTGTCCTAGTGGGGTGAATTCCTATATTCTAATCCAATTTGAAAGTGCCAAACCCCTCCGAGAGAAATTGCATTGGCTTCCTGTCAAGGATCGAATCACCTTTAAATCTGCTCCCTAGTTCACAAAATTCTCTATGGTGAAGTCCCTGACTACGTGATTGATCTTATCATCCTACCACCCAGGAACACATTGAGACTCTCCCGCTCATATCTAAACCTTCATTACCCAAACTGCAACGGGCTTAAGTATAAATCCACATATGCTTCATCCTTCTCCTTCATCAGCTCACAACTATGGAATTCTTTGCCAAAAACTATAAAAACCATCCACAACCATCTAAATTTCAGGAAATCACTTAAGACCATGTTATTTGGAAAAGCCTACCCCAAGGACTCAGCATGTGTCTCCACTGCTTGATACACATCAATTTAATGACAATTTTGGACACATCCACCCTCCCCTCCTCTCTCCTGGTTTCCCTGTTCCTTTCATCCCTTCCCCATCCTCCCCATAATTCTTATGTAGGTTTTATGTTGTATTAGCTTAATTTTACTGCATTGGCGTCAGCCTCTGCGGTACGCTGTAAGCCACATTGAGCCTAACGCAGTTGGGAAAATGTGGGGTATAAAAGAGATAATAATAAATAAAATATACGGTGCAAAAAAAAGCACAATTCTATAAACTGCGCTTAAGGATAGGCGCAGTTTATAGAATAGCGCTTATGCCTGGGAATTGCGTCTAACTTTAGGTGTGGCCATTTGCATTTGCACCAACTAAAACATGGCTCAAATACATGTGCGCAATTTAGGTACAGGTGCCCTTATTCTCTAACTGAGGAACGCCCCCGATCCGCCCATGACTTGCGCATAGAGATATATAAAATAATGAGTGGAGTGGAACAGGTGGACGTGAAGCGTCTGTTCACGCTTTCCAAAAATAGTAGGACTAGGGGGCATGCGATGAAACTACAGTGTAGTACATTTAAAACAAATAGGAGAGAATTTTTTCTTCACCCAACGCGTAATTAAACTCTGGAATTCGTTGCCGGAGAACGTGGTGAAGGCGGTTAGCTTGGCAGAGTTTAAAAAGGGTTTGGACGGTTTCCTAAAGGACAAGTCCATAGACCGCTACTAAATGGACTTGGGAAAAATCCACAATTCCGGGAATAACATGTATAGAATGTTTGTACGGTTGGGAAGCTGCCAGGTGCCCTTGACCTGGATTGGCCGCTGTCGGGGACAGGATGCTGGGCTTGATGAGCCTTTGGTCTTTTCCCAGTATGGCATTACTTTATAAAGCTTAGGTGTGGAGTGGAGGAGTGTCCTAGTGGTTAGGGTGGTGGACTTTGGTCCTGGGGAATTGAGGAACTGAGTTCAATTCCCACTTCAGGCACAGGCAGCTCCTTGTGACTCTGGCAAGTCACTTAACCCTCATTGCCCCATGTAAGCCGCATTGAGCCTGCCATGAGTGGGAAAGCACAGGGTACAAATGTAACAAAAATAAAATAGATACTATTGGAGATTCTACATGGAATGTTGCTACTATTGGAGATTCTATATGAATGTTGCTATTCCACTAGCAACATTCCATGTAGAAGGCTGCGCAGGCTTCTGTTTCTGAGTCTGATGTCCTGCACGTGCAGGATGTCAGACTCACAGAAGCAGAAGCCTGCGCGGCCACAATGGTGATCTGCAAGGGCCGACTTCTACGTGGAATGTTGCTAGTGGAATAGCAACATTCCATGTAGAATCTCCAATAGTAGCAACAGTGGAGGAGTGGCCTAGTGGTTAGGGTGGTGGACTTTGGTCCTGAGGAACTGAGTTCGATTCCCACTTCGGCACAGGCAAGCTCCTTGTGACTCTGGGCAAGTCACTTAACCCTCCATTGCCCATGTAAGCCGCATTGAGCCTGCCATGAGTGGGAAAGCGAGGGGTACAAATGTAACAAAAAAAAATTTAGTGCCAATAATTGCTTGTTAAAAAGGCAATTATTGGTGCTCATTCAATTTGCAAATTGGGTACACACAATTTTTAACAACTTTTATAGAATTAGGGGGAAACGTGGGCTTGGTGCACTGAAAAAGGCTTACTGAAGAGCACGCTAAGGCGTCTTGCTGTGGTTTTCCTGTTTACACATGCTATTTTTTTTTTTTTTTGAAGGGGACGTGGCATGTGCAGGGAATGGATATGGTAAATGTTGTTCAGCTAGCATGGGGTTAACGAGGGAGCCATTAGCGCTTCCTAAACAGGAAGCCGTAAGTGCTCCCATGTTATTTCCGCTTGCTGAGCGCTGACAACATTAGAGCGAGGTCTGAAAATAAAAAGACGGAAAAAGCCCTATTTTAGGGATGTGCTTAGCACATCTTAACTCAGGGACTTTCCCACATGCTAAGCCCATTTCTAGCACATCTTAGTGAAAGGGGTCCCTAGGCCTTGAAACCACTCATTAGGAGTTATGCATGTAACTGATCTATGCCCCTATTCTCTAAACAGTGTGCCTAATTTCTATAGGGTGCCTCTCCTATGGGGCGTGGCCACGGGAGGGGCATGGGCAGGTCAAGGGCACATCCAGCATTTAGGCGTGGTTTTATAGAATTCTTGCCTAAAATTAGGCGCGAGAATGCAGACTTAACCTGTGTGGAACTGACATTAGAGTAATTCATGCTTACCTCCCAGTATCTCGGCGCCTATTTTTAGATACCTTTTATTCCAAAAATACTAGGACAAGGGGGCATGCGATGAAGCTGCAGTGTGGTAAATTGAAAACGAATCGGAGGAAATCTTTCTTCACTCAACGCGTAGTTAAACTCTGGAATTCGCTGCCGGAAAAAAGCGGTTAAGGCAGTTAACTTAGCGGACTGCAAAAAAAAGGGTTGGACGGCTTCCTGGAGGAAAAGGCCATAGAATGTTATTGAATGGACGAGGGAATAATACACTATTTCTAGACGGGTTGGAACAATTGCTGGTTCTTTTGGCCGCTGTCGGTGACAGGGTGCTGGGTTCAACGGACCCTTGGTCTGTCCCAGCATGGCGATGCTTATGTACTTATGTACTAATCTAGCCCACTGTCGAGCAAAATCTTCCCCGGTTGAAAGGATTAAAAGAAGAAGCTTCACAGCACACCAGGGGCGTAGCCAGACAACAGATTTTGGGTGGGCCTAGGGAAGAAGTGGGTGGGCACCAATTGTTCTTCCTCCTCCCCCCACCCAACCACCACCCAAAAAAATCTCAGCCGGTGGGAAAATGCTTCTTTCCATCTTGGCAGTCTGCAGCAGGCACGCGCTGAAAACTGAACATAGGCAGGTGCCGATATCATGGAGAGTAGCGTTTTCGTTACCATCTACTACTACTACTTATCTGGAGGAAGTCTTCAGCTGGCCGAGCTTGGGATCCCACAGCTACCACTAAACGTGTGCTACTGTTGGGTGGGCCTGAGCCCTAAGTGGGTGGGCCCCGGCCCACCCAGGCCACCTGTGGCTACGCCACTGCAGCACACAATGTGAATGTTTTCAGGTATAGCTTGCAACTGCTTGGAACACTGAAGGTCACAGCACTAGGTCAATATCAGTGGCGTAGCAAGGGGGGGGGAGGGGCGGTCCGCCCCGGGTGTCAGCTCGGGGGGGGGGGTGCTCCCTGCAGCTCCCCCCCCCCCCCGACCAGCTCCCGCACTCTACCTTTAAAAAGAATACCGGAATCCCAGGCGAGGCGCAGCGCCTCACGCCTGCCCTGCACGTAAAAGAAATGTGGACCATCGGCCCTTCCCACGCTCTATCTATCCCGCCCTCCGCTGATGCAACTTTCCGCAAGGGCGGGACAGACAGAGCGAGAGAAGGCCCGACGGTCCACATTTCCTTTACGTGCAGGGCAGGCGCGAGGCACTGCGCCTTAGAGTCGATATTCTTTTAAAGGTAGGGTGCAGGAGCTGGTCGGGGGGGAGGGGGTGTCGATGCGCCGAGGGGGGGGGGTATGTCATCGTGCTGCACCCGGGGGGGGGTGCAACGGCGAACCGCCCCGCACTGGGTGGCAGCCCACCCTGCTACGCCACTGGTCAATATACCTATTAGTGACCTCGATAATCTTTTCATTCTTTGCCTTGATAACGTTATCTCAGGTGTACTTACCACACGGCGCATCCCCGGATTCCTGACCTGCCCATACCCGTCGACGGCGATACAGTGGTCCGCATGGCCATTGCAGAAACAGCTCCCCTTCACGATGAGATCGTAGATGGCATAGTGCATGAAGTGCTGAGGTTTTCTGCTCACGTCCCTGCCCTGGCAGGGGCAGGGCTGCCACTTCAGGAGCTGAACCTCGGATGTTGGTGACCTTCAGCTGCCTCTGTGCCTCTGGGCTATAAGGATCTTCAGCTGAGTAAGGAGGAGCCAGAGCTCGGTATATCAGCTACAATAAAGAAAATTCACGGCGGGTTCTTAATTCAGATCAGAACATGAACAAATGACAAAGGTTATTACAGAAGAAAAAAGAAGAGGTTCACACCTTCCACAAAATCACCAAGGAGAACGAATGCAGAGTGGATTGTATTTGTTCGCAGTGATCGCTAGTGACTACTATTTATGTCTCTGATTTTGAACTTTGCGTTATTTTCAGTGCTCCAGTAGTATCATATGCTCAACAGAACATCAGCATATCGACCCCTGATGAAGGCTTTATAGCCGAAACACGGACCGTGTAGGGTCCTAATAATGTCTATTTGGCGTTTTCATTCTGTGCGTTTTGACTGGTTTCTTGGATTGGATTTTCTTCCACTCTGCATTCGTTCTCAAAGGTTATTACAGGTCAGGTTGCACCCTTTCTGAAGGGCAAAATTTAACAAGGAGCACAAGGTCTGTAAGTCTGTTGACACGCACTGTTTGGAAGCATCATTAGGTCAAGGCTTGCATTTTCTAAAACTTCAAAGACAGGGAAAATAAAATCAGAGAACACATTGCACAGCTTAAAACATCAGAATAAGGTTTTCCAGGACCTCAGCTTGAAAACGCTAAATGCAAAGAGCAGAGCAAAGGAACCTTCATAACACTTTTGCAGAAACTGATGCTGTTATCCCCTTTAGAAACTGCAGGGGATAACAGAAGCGCCACATCTTTCAAAGCCAGGTGAATGCCAACCTGCACCGTGCCATCCTGTGGTTTACACAGTAGGGATATGCTTTCGTTGGAAAGCAGTCAGAAAATTTTAACCATAGCCAACGTCAGCAGACAGACTTGCACAGTCGATCCAGTCAGCCCAACGCAGCAGCCGGAGCCACACATAGTAACAATAGTAGTATGACGGCAGAAAAAGACCTGCATGGTCCATCCAGTCTGCCAAGACAAACTCATATGTGTATACCTTACCTTGAATTTGTACCTGTCCTTTTCAGGGCACAGGACCGTATAAGTCTGCCCAGCAGTATTTCCCGCCTCCCAACCACCAGTCCCGCCTCCCATCATCGGCTCTGGTACAGATCGTATAAGTCTGCCCTCCCCTATCCTAGCCTCCCAACCACCAACCCCTCTTCCCTCACCCGCTCCGCCACCAATTTCAGCTAAGCTTCTGAGGATCCATTCCTGCTGCACAGGATTCCTTTATGCCTATCCCACGCATGTTTGAACTCCGTTACCGTTTTCATCTCCACCAACTCCCGCGGGGAGGGCATTCCCAAGCGTTCCACCACCTCTCCGTGAAACAAAATACTTCCTGACATCTTTCCTGAGTCTGCCACCCCCCACCCCCCCCCCCCCCCCCCCCCCCCACACGCTACTCCATGCATGTTCCCACCACTTCACAATTAAACACTGGTATCATGCCAGCCACAAATAGGCAGTTATATGTGGGCCAATCTTGGAATACAATGCCACAAACAGAATGGCAATAGTTCAAAGAGTGGTTTTACTATTATGGTTGCAACGGAGTCACGTCATTATTAATACCATGATTAAAACAGCATCTTTCTTATTTCATTTCCTTTAGTTATTTATTTATTTTTAAAGAAACAAGCAAACAACAAAGCACATATGAAATTTGATTCATTTGTTTTAAAAATAAGCCCCCCTCTATGCCACAAAAAGCACAAGAACGCCCTGCTGGGTTTTTCTCCTCATAGCCCTTGGTCATTCCGCTATCTCTTCTTACGCCTTCCCTGACCAGTGTTCATGGAGCAGGAACAATCGATCCCCAGTTACACATAAAAGTCTTTTAGATTGTAAGCTCTTCGAGCAGGGACTGTCTTTCCATGTTAAATTGTACAGCGCTGCGTAACCCTAGAGCGCTTTAGAAATGTAAGTAGTAGTAGTAGTAATATACCAATGACTTCAACCGCTTTCTAAAACGTCAGGAGCTTCCTTTCCAACTGCTAGTCTACAAGCACAGAATTCCACATGGAGGTCACCACACAGGAAAAGGCCCACTTGTGTGACAATCAGCGTCGCTTTTACTAATGGGCAAAGGGGCAGCTACCCGGGCCCCTGCTAAAGGAGGTCCATCAGCCCATTGGTAAATTTGACCCTTAATCATCTCTCTCTCTCTCTCTCTCCTCTCTGTTTCTTCTGCCCTCTGCCCCTCTTCCTCTCCCCCCCCCCCCCCCCATTGCAGGTCCTGCATCGCTCTCTTGCTCTCTCCCTTCTTTCCCCCTCCCCGTCTGACAGCATCTCTCTTCCATTACTGACAGCAACAGCGATTTGAACAGGCTGCTCCAGCCTGCATCAGAGCTTTCTCCTCTGCAGGGTCCCGCCTACATGGAAACAGGAAGTTGCATCAGAATATAATATAATTCTAGTTGTCATTTTATCAAACGGGGTTTGAGAACATTTTCCAGGATCTGATGTGTGCTGAGGTGGGCATTTATAGCAGGCTTGTGTTTAATCAGGTTTAAATTAAGAGCCGCTGCCTCTAAAGGCCATAACAAGACAGATATGCTGCTTAAGCACAGCTCAGTTGTTTTGATTCCATTCTCTTTCCATATTGGAATCCTTATTCAACGCATTATTGAGTTCCATCAGGGCCGCAGACGGTGAGCGGGGGCAAGGGGGGCAAAATTCCCCGGACCTGGCCCCAGCAAGCCTCTTCTTGCTGCCAGCTTCCAAGTCTGTCCTCCCCTGCTCCTGCGTTACTGCCCAGGACCCGAATGATTGACTATCGCGTTAATACAATCATCCAGGTCCCGACTCCCAGCATGGACAGGAGCAGGAGAGGACAGACCATGGGAGAAGGCACGCAGGAAGCGGCCTGCATGCACCAGACCCGGGCGCCCCCAGTGGAGGCAAAGACAGAAAGATAAGGGGGCGGGCGGGTGGGATCGCTGGAGCAGCAGTGTGAGTGGGGAGGGGGAGGGCAGTGCGAGTGGGGAGGGCAGCGCGAGTGTGTGGTGTAGGGGGGGTGGCTTGCGGCGATCCAGCTCTGCGCTGGACCTGGCTATGTCACTCGGTGGCCCTGAATTCTGTTACCATTTTTGTCTCCAGCACCTCCTATGGAGGACATTCCAGGCATCTACCACCCACTCTGTGAAAAAGTACTTCCTAACATTACACCTGTCAACCTGCACAGGGGTGGGCCAAGGCAATCTGCCGCCTGAGGCAGGGATGAAATGGTGCCCTGGCCTCCCAGCTTTGGGGCCGCCATGCAAACTGCTTCCTGCTCCCCCATCCGTGGTCTAGCATCTCTCCCCCCCTCCACCAGCGCCTTCCTTCTCTTTAGGAAATTCACAGATGGGAGCTCAACTTCTGTAGGAAAAGGTATTAGGAGGACGGGATGTTGATTCACACATTTTAGAGGGAAGCAAATATGGGAAGGACTGACAAGAAAAATTATATATTAAAGCTACCACAAAGGAAGTTATTAGGGGCTGCAAACAGGTCTGTTTTATATGATATCATAATGAAGTTTCAAGAGTATTATTTGTAAACTGTTCTATGATGGAGGACTGGCCTAGTGGTTAGGGTGTGGGGACTTTGGTCTGAGGAACTGAGTTCGATTCTGGCACAGGCGGCTCCTTGTGACTCTGGGCAAGTCACTTAACCCTCCATTGCCTGCCGCATTGAGCCTGCCATGAGTGGGAAAGCGCGGGGTACAAATGTAACAAAAATAAATACATGATAGTTTGGTTATTTGAAAAGTAATGTTCCATAGGTGGCTTCACTACTGAAGTCCTGACAGAGCTGTAAGTAGCCTTGTGATACTAAACCTAGCAATAAAGAACTCATTCAAAGAAGTGATGGATTTATTGATACTAAACACAATGATGGACAAGGAAAGGTCAGCAAGGTCTGGGATCCCTTTCAGAGGTCAAGAAGGATTAAAGGAAGAGATAATAGAGCTGATAATTGAGCATGAGTCCCAACCAGAGGGAAGGGAAGAGGGTGTTTGAAAGAGCATCTGGAGCAACTTGGATAGGTCCTACAGTAGGCTTCCTAGAGAGTTTAAGAAGTTATCATGAGTCGGGATCCAGGGAGGAGTATTCTCCCCATTAGAATGAACGTGATCACGTTAGTTGTGTCCATTGTTGCATGGAAAATGATAACATGGTTAATATGGGGCAAAGGACAGCATCAAAGCACGGCCACCCGAACCTCCGGAAATCACTAAAAACTAACCCTGTTCAAAAAGGCATACCCCACTGATCCAACTTAAATGCCGGATCTCTGCAACACGACAAACTAAAGAACGTAATGGACATAACTCAACTCTTCCACTCTACGATTCCTAATGTGGCTATGCCACATGAACTCTATCTTACCACAACATCGCTTTGTATTTGTCCACACCGGAGTCCGCAAATGCCTCTCCGGCACTGTGTAAGCCACATTGAGCCTGCAAATAGGTGGGAAAATGTGGGATACAACAAATGTTACAAATAAATAAAATAAAATGCCTTGGAGTGAGCAGAGAAGGAGCACCCGGGAAGTCCGTTCCCCACTGACTTTGGTCAGCATCAGGGTAGGGCAAGAGAAGGAGGAGAGGTTTAGGCATGACCAGGCAGTTGTTGTTGCTGTGCTACCTTGTGGAATATGTTTCCCTCTTTTTTTTTCTTTTGGACATGCAAATCAGGAACATGCCTACATTTGCATGCACAATTTTTGGTGACTTTTATAGAATCGGGAGGATAACGTGCACTTTATATGTGTGCAAACACGGTAGACATTTATACCTGCTCAAAAAGGTGTCATTTATGTCCATCACCCTCCCATTTCTGTACCCCCTTTTTTGGACCATGCATAGATTTTAGGTGGGATCTCGCGCCTAACTTTACGCATTTTGGTCCCAATGAAATCTAATTGGTGCTAATAACTGCTTGTTAAAAAGCCAGTTATTAGCAATAATTGACTCATTCTGTTAAATTGCACGCACAAATTGCAACGCAAGAGTGTGAGATGTCGCACACAATGTCAGACTGGAGCAAGGCAAAAGTTTAGTTCTCCAAGAATACAAAAATATGCTGACAAATAGACCCAACACAGGCCATGTTTTCATCAGGAATTCTTAGAATCAGCAGAAAATTTATTTATTTATACCCTGTGCTTTCCCACTCATGGCAGGCTCAATGCAGCTTACATGGGGCAATGGAGGGTTAAGTGACTTGCCCAGAGTCACAAGGAGCTGCTTGTGCCTGAAGTGGGAATCAAACTCGGTTCCTCAGGACCAAAGTCCACCACCCTAACCACTAGGCCACTCCTCCACTGTTGCTACTATTTGAGATTCTACATGGAATGTTGCTATTCCACTAGCAACATTCCATGTAGAAGTCGGCCCTTGCAGATCACCAATGTGGCCGCGCAGGCTTCTACATGGAATGTTGTAGGACGTCAGACTCACAGAAACAGAAGCCTGCGCAGCCTTCTACATGGAATGTTGCTAGTGGAATAGCAACATTCCATGTAGAATCTCCAATAGTAGCAACATTCCATGTAGAATCTCCAATAGTATCTATTTTATTTTTGTTACATTTGTACCCCACGCTTTCCCACTCATGGCAGGCTCAATGCGGCTTACATGGGGCAATGGAGGGTTAAGTGACTTGCCCAGAGTCACAAGGAGCTGCCTGTGCCTGCAGTGGGCATTGAACCCAGTTCCCCAGGACCAAAGTCCACCACTCTAACCACTAGGCCACTCCTCCACTTGTACTCCATAAATAGACTATGGTCTAAAAAAGTAAAGGACACAATGCAGCAAATGCCAGTAGATCGTGACCTCACAGAAAGCATGGAAGGGTCATGGTGATTTTGGGGTGGAATGGAGGCGTGGCTTCAAGTTAGGCAAGTAATTACAGAATAATGGTGCTCCATGTGTAAATGTAGGCACGGGCGTTTGCACCACGTTTTCATTGGTGCAAATAGACGCGCCTAAATTTATGCGCGACTCTCCACTTAAGCATGTATTCTATCCATGCCTAATTTTTACATGTGAGTAAAAAAAAACAAAAGGGGTGCGGATGTGGGAGGGCAGAAAGGGGGCGTTCCTAGCATTTACGCACGTTGTTATAGAATACAGGGGATACACACTCAATTATCTGCATACGTTTGCACCATGTTTCAGTTGGTGCAAATGTCCATGCCTAAAGTTAGGCGTGAATCCTAGCCAAAATCGTTATACCCACACTAGCCCGCTCCTCAAGTCACTTCACTGGCTCCCTGTCCGCATACAATTCAAACTTCTCTTACTGACCTTTAAATGCATCCATTCTGCAGCCCCCCCCATTACCTCTCCACTCTCATCTCTCCCTACATTCCTCCCCGTGACCTCCGCTCACTGGACAAATCTCTCTTGTCGTCCCCCTTCTCCTCCACTGCCAACTCCAGGCTTCGTTCCTTTTTTCCTCGCGGCATCTTATGCCTGGAATAGACTTCCTGAGCCTGTACGTCTAGCTCCATCTCTACCTGTTTTCAAATCTATGCTGAAAACCCACCTTTTCACCACTGCTTTTGGCTCCTAGCCACTACTCAATTGCCCTCCCCTTGTTCCTTCTCACCCAGTACTTCCCTCGCCCTTAATTGTCTTGTCTGTCTGTATTATTTTTTGATTGTAAGCTCTATTGAGCAGGGACTGTCTCTCTATGTCAGGTGTTCAGCGCTGCATGCGTCTGTAGCGCTATACAAATGTTAATAATAATAATAAGTGCTAGTCTACAAATGGCACCTAACTTTATTTATTTATTTATCACATTTGTATCCCACATTTTCCCACTGATTGCGGGCTCAAAGTAGCTTACAATAATACTGTAATAAAGTTACAATGCAAAGAAGTACAATTTTGCAATTAAGAGCAAGATAGAAATAACAATTGAACAGCAATTGGTATTGAGAATAAGATAGAATTAATAATTAATCAATAATAAATAAGAAAATAGTAATGTGTAGTTAGTGTCCATTGGATCACATAATAGTAAGGGATAATTCTGATTATGTTGAACCTGGGGAATAGGCCTTCTTAAATAATACTGATTTCAATGATTTCCTAAAGTTTAGGTCGTTCTGTGTCGATTTTATCGATTTGGGTAATGCATTCCACAGTTGAGTGCCAATGTAAGTGAAGTTTGAGGCGTAAATTGATTATATTTTAGACCATTACAATCTGGGTGGTGTAAGGCCAAATATGATCGTGAGGTACTGGATCTGTTTCTGGGTGGTAAGTCAACCAACTCAAGCATATATTTTGGTACCTCACTGTAGATTATCCTGTGAATTAATGTACATATTTTGAAGGCTACTCGTTCTTTTATAGGGAGCCAGTGCAATATTTGTCTGAGTGGCTTTGCAGATTCGAATTTAGGTTTCCCAAATATCAGTCTTGCCGCAGTATTCTGAGCCGCTTGTAATTTCTTGAGTAGGTGTTCTTTGCATCCTGCATATATAGCGTTGCAGTAATCCGTCTGGCTTAGGGACCATGGATTCAGTGGCGTAGGAAGGGGGGGCGGTGGGGCGGTCAGCCACGGGTGCACGCCGCTGGGGGGGGGGGGGTGTCGTCTCTGCTTGTTCACTGCTCTCTCTGCCCCGGAACAGGTTACTTCCTGTTCCGGGGCAAAGAGAGCAGGGGAACCAACGGAGCCGACGCAGCTCCCAGCTCCTGCACCTGGGGCGGAGCGGTCCTCCCACCCGCCCCCCCTTGGTAAGACTGCGCTCCGGGGGGGGGGGGGTTGCGCGCTCCGGGGGGGCGCAGCGGTGAACTGCCCCGGGTGTCAGCTGCCCTCGCTAAGCTTCTGCATGAATTGTATCAAATTACGGAAGACTTCACGAGGAAAAAATGGTTTTATTCATTTGAGTCTCCACATTGAATAAAACATCTTCTTTGTGGTGTTGGTTACTTGAGTCTCCAGTGTTAAGTGTCGATCAATTGTAATCCCTAGAAGTTTCAAACTATGCGAGATTAGCAATGAAAGGTTGGGGGTATTTAGAGTGGTAGGATCATATTTGTTATATTGAGACGATAAAATGAGGCAGTGGGTCTTTTCGGCGTTTAATTTCAGATGGAAAGAATTTGCCCATTTTTCCATTGTGGTCAGTCCAAGAGTAATTTGATTTAAGCGTGGCTTATAGAATAGCACTTTTTTTTGGCGCCAACTGGCATACATCGGCAGTTACGCAATAAAGTTAGTATTGAGCACTTACGCTAGCTGAAAGGCCACTGTAAATGCTCACACCTAACCAATAGGATTGTATAATCCACGTGCGTAAGTGCTATGCACGCGCTTGACCTGCTGATGCCTCTCCCAGATCCATACCCCCCTTGCAGTTGGGCGCTATGGATTTTGCGTGCACAATTTCTAGAATCCTGACTAGGCTAGTTACGCAGATCACTGCAAATTGGTGCCAATTATTTATTTTTATTTATTTATTTATTGCATTTGTATCCCACATTTTCCCACCTTTTTGCGGGTTCAGTTTGGCTTACAATATGAGATGAATGATGGAAATACAGTTTGTTACAAATTGGTTATGGATTACATTGTGCAGAGTTATGCGAGACAATCGAAGTGTCGTTAAGGAATGTAACAATGGAACACAAACATTGAAACGTTGGAAGGAGACAATGAGAGCTTAAAGGGCGATAATAAGGCATAAAGACATATGGTATGCATATTTCTGTGAGTAAAGGTATGAGTGATGCAAGATTACGGGGGATGAGAGTTCAGAAGTGGATGTATGATGCATTAGTGAACAGTGAGTGTGGACTTTATGTGTTTTGGCTCTTTCCGAAAATGTTTACAAAAAGATGGGTAATTAGCAGTAATTAACAGCAATTATAGCCTCATTTTGTTTGTTGCCCTTAATTAGCAGCTTATTTTTAAACTCTCTTTATTTATAGGCAGATTAATTTTACAAATTTGAAAAACATATTTAACAGTTAGTCTCGTCTCAGAATAAACAAACATGCATGTTACTATATTTTCTCCCTCTCCCTCCCTCCCTCCTCCCTTTTCCCCTCTCCCCCCCAAAAGTTACCTATTTCTGCTAGTGCATATCTATCTCTTAAACGTTCAGTCCAATTTATAAATTCAATATCTTGCTTCGTGCTGATGGAGTCAATCCAGCTTATAATCAAAAGACAAAAACGCCTATATTGCGACCTAAATCGGGAGATAGGCGTTTATCTCCCAAAACGAATAACGCGGTATAATCGAAAGCCGAACTTGGACGTTTCAACTGCACTCCATCGCGGAAGCGTACAAAGTTGACGGGGGCGTGTCGAAGGCGTGGTGAAGGCGGAACTGGGGCGTGGTTATCGGCCGATCAGAGATGGGCGCCTTTCGCCGATAATGGGAAAAAAATATGCGTTTTTAGCGAGAATTTAGGGCACTTTTCTTGGACCCTGTTTTTCCACGAATAAGGCCCCAAAAAGTGCCCTAAATGACCAGATAACCACTGGAGGGAATCGGGGATGACCTCCCCTGACTCCCCCAGTGGTCACAAACCCCCTCCCACCACAAAATATACCTTTCACAACTGTTTATTTTCACCCTCAAATGTCATACCCACCTCCCTGGCAGCAGTATGCAGGTCACTGGAGCAGTTATTAGGGGGTGCAGTGGACTTCAGGCAGGTGGACCCAGGCCCATCCCTCCCCTACCTGTTACAATTGTGCTGCTTAATGCTTATTAGTCGTCCAACCCCCCAAACCCACTGTACCCACATGTAGGTGCCCCCCTTCACCCCTTAGGGCTATAGTAATGGTGTAGACTTGTGGGCAGTGGGTTTTGAGGGGGATTTGGGGGGCTCAACACACAAGGGAAGGGTGCTATGCACCTGGGAGCTCTTTTACCTTTTTTTTTGTTTTTGTAAAAGTGCCCCCTAGGGTGCCCGGTTGATGTCCTGGCATGTGAGGGGGGGCAGTGCACTACGAATCCTGGCCCCTCCCACGAACAAATGCCTTGGATTTATTCGTTTTTGAGCTGGGCACTTTCATTTTCCATTATCGCTGAAAAACAAAAACGCCCAGCTCACAAATTGTCGAATAAAACATGGACGTCTATTTTTTTTGAAAATACGGTTCGGTCCGCCCCTTCACGGACCCGTTATCGGAGATAAACGCCCATGGAGATAGACGTTTTCATTCAATTATGCCCCTCTATGTGTCCCAAAAAGGTGCCCAAGTTGAAATTAGCAGCTTATTTTTAAATTACGTTATTCACATAACTGAAACCATTCTCTCATTTGCGTGTGTAACTTTATAGAATCAGCGGGCTGGTGATTTATGTGTGTAAATGTTATAGTGGTTTTAAGTATTAGGCTAGTTCTATCTGCCATTTCATTTTGAAAAATGTAACTTTAACCAAGTCTTCTTAGAGGGCGCAATAAAAGAAACAAAGGCCAGCCATTGTTCTAACTGAATAAAATGTATCACTTTATCAGGGTGAAGAAGATGCTTCTTCCTTTTCATTCATCTTTTTTATATTCTTACTTGATTACGCTGCTTCTCTGAAACAGCCTTTTTATTCCTAGAACTCTTTCGGAACACAGAACAGCATTGCATGGAGAAGCCAGTACGCCTAAATTTCAACCAACAATGCAAAGCTTTCAATCACGTTGGCAGGAAATGCAATATTAAAATCCTCTTGCCCAGGGGATTTTCCCTTCCCCTCAAGAAAACGAGATTTATGCTTGTGGGGCTGATTTATCTGGGATGCCTGCTCCGAGTATCTGAGTGTGAATGACAAAAGAGGATTCTCAGAGCTTAATATGATGAAGGATGTGCCGGAACTTGCCCATAGCAGAACTTATGTAAACCTGAACCACTAAACCAGCCCTTCTGCACAGCTGAAGAGCATTTGGCATGAGAGCTGACATTTACACGAATAATACATCATTTCTGCTAGGTCAGTGAATAATGACTACTAAAATACCATCTTCCTTTTTCTCGTCTCCTGCAGTCAGTTGCGGCCTTTTAAATTAAATTGGCATGTTTTTACTAGTTGCTTTTTTTTTTTTTTAATCCTAATTATCAACAGGGAAACTGGCCTTAGCCCATCATGTTTGTATCATTGAGAGCTGCCAAGTTACTCTGTTCCAAAAGGGAGATTTTATAGTTTACAGTTTATTCAGACTTGATATACTGTCGTTGAGAACATCCATCCAAGCGGGTTACAATAGTAAAAAAAATACAGAAGAATAAAAAGAAAGGAACTACATCAAATCAGGAAAGAGGAAAGAGGAGCTATGGCAGAGGGGTGCCGAGGGAGAAAAGAGGAGTAAACGCCAGTTCTGGCTTTCTGTGATAACCCTGTCCTGATTCATTATGGGACATTTAGCACGGATTTCAATGGGTAGTAGAATAGTAGAATTGGAAAAGGTACAGCGAAGGGCGACGAAAATGATAGTGGGGATGGGACGACTTTCCTATGAAGAGAGGCTGAGAAGGCTAGGGCTTTTTAGCTTGGAGAAGAGACGGCTGAGGGGAGATATGATAGAAGTGTATAAAATAATGAGTGGAATGGATCGGGTGGATGTGAAGCGACTGTTCACGCTATCCAAAAATACTAGGACTAGAGGGCATGAGTTGAAGCTACAGTGTGGTAAATTTAAAACGAATCGGAGAAAATTTTTCTTCACCCAACGTGTAATTAGACTCTGGAATTCGTTGCCGGAGAACGTGGTACGGGCGGTTAGCTTGACGGAGTTTAAAAAGGGGTTAGATAGATTCCTAAAGGACAAGTCCATAGACCGCTATTAAATGGACTTGGAAAAATTCCGCATTTTTAGGTATAACTTGTCTGGAATGTTTTTACGTTTAGGGAGCGTGCCAGGTGCCCTTGACCTGGATTGGCCACTGTCGGTGACAGGATGCTGGGCTAGATGGACCTTTGGTCTTTCCCAGTATGGCACTACTTATGTACTTATGTACTTATGTAGGGTCAGGGACTACAAATCCCACACTGCTTTGGGGCAGTGGCGTAGCCACAGCTGGGCCTGGGTGGGCAGGGGTCCGCCCAGTTAGGGCTCAGGCCCACCCAATAGTAGCACACATTTAGCAGTAGCTGGTGGGGATCCCAAGCTCCGCCAGCTGAAGACTTCCCCCTGATGGTAACGAAAACGCTACTCCCCACGATACCGGCACCTGCGCACTCTCAGTTTTCAGCACATGCCTGCTGCAGACTGCCAAGGTGGAAAGAAGCATTTTCCCGCCAGCTGAGATATTTTTTTGGCAGTGGTTGCCCACCCACTTCTTGCCCTGGCCCACCCAAAATCTGTCATCTGGCTACGCCCCTGCTTTGGGGTATAAGTTCAAAAGCAGGACTGACCAAAAAGTCTCCTTCCTGGACCTGGGTAACTTGGTATCAACTCAAATCCGAGGACGTCCACTGAATCAATAATCTACCCAGCAGACTACACTACCTCCCTGTCACAGCCATAGAGCTCATACTAACATTCAGAGTAGCAGCCTTGTCTAAGGCTGTGTCTGTATGTTCCTGTGTGCGCCCGTAACCTCCGTTCACAGGACAAATCCCTCCTCTCTGTACCCTTCTCCACCACCGCCAACTCCAGGATCCGCTCATTCTGCCTCGCCTCACCCTATGCTTGGAACAACCTTCCTGAGCCCTTACGCCAAGCCCCCTCCCTGCCCATCTTCAAGTCTTTGCTTAAAACCCACCTCTTCAATGCTGCATTCGGCACCTAACTCTTACCGTTCAGTAAATCCAGACTGCCCCAATTCGACCGCCCCTATCGGACTGACCGTTCACTTGTCTCTTAGATTGTAAGCTCTTTGAGCAGGGACCGCCCCTCTATGTTAATTTGTACAGAGCTGCATAACCCTAGTAGCGCTTTAGAAATGTTAAGTAGTAGTAGTAGTAGTAATAATATTTGACCCTTTCACCTAATTTCATTCAGATTTCAGAGCACCCCATGATGTCTGGCTCATACTTTTTACTTAGAACCGCTGCTGTTTTCTTTTTTTTTTCATCTTTTTTTCCAGTTCAGTTGTAATTTCAGAGAGGTCAGACAGACCATCAGAGCACTCTGTGATATCATCAGGCAATTTTTAAGCCTCCTGCCATCGGTTGACATCAGTCATTTGGAAAGGTGCCTGGCTATTGCTTCGTTATCTTAACCATATGCAGATTTCCGTTCTAAAGACGGAAATGAGGCATCATGAGAGTTTACCACATCTGGTATGAAAACTTGGGCTACAAAACACACTTGTAAAATTGCTCTTGACCTCAGATCTGGATTCTGTATGGTAAGCTACTCCGGCCCCATCCCCTTATACTTAAAAGATTTGAGGAGGCTCTTAAACAGAGCAGTTAACGATATCATATACTTCTGTCACACGCTACCCTACCTTGTAAAAGTTAGTCCATTCCATTGTAAAAATCCGTACTAGTGATATTTCAATTTGAGGCTGGAGATCTGTCTTCAAGAACAATGTGAAAGCTAATACTTGAAGGCTGATCCAGGTTGGCAGACTCTTAAGTGTAAATCTAGCACATGAAGTGGAAACATGTGCTTACATCTTGAAAGTCTGGAAACACGTCAGTACGTTTGCCAAGTACGATGAAGATGAAAAGGCTGGAAAGAATTGCAATGTATGTATAAGAAGCTAAAGGGGAGACTAGCTTCTTCGTATGGCTTCACTACGAACTGATGAAAGGATAAAGACAGGGTATTAATATATTCCAAACGCTGTAGTGGAGATGAGTGAAACAAAAGCCTTTCATCTTTATATCAGCTCATTAAGCAGGCATAATTGAAAGATCAGCACCATGATTAAGAAGTACAAATGCACACCAGGAGTGTGTAATCAAAGGAGAAATAGCTACAGCCTTGCTAGAGACCATGGCACCCATGAAAGGAAACTCATTTCCATTGCTATTTAAGTTCTGTCATGGAGCACAGAAGGAAGAGCTTGGGCTACCCGGTCACCTGCTGAGGGGCTCGGACAGGTGCCTCTTCTGACCAGAACACACAGATGAAGACAGGCGTCTTCTTTCCAACAGGATCTCACAGACACAAGCAGTACCTTTGCCAGAGGTCAACCTTCAGCTTTGTTTCTTCCAATTGACTTTCAAGTTTGATCATTAAAACTCAAGACTCATGTTCACTCCAACACCACCTCGCAACAAATAATTCTGTACAAATGAACTTCATACTTTTAAAGTTTGTTTCATACATACACAAAGTGAGGATAATTTTAGACCAGGCCACTGGCCAGAAAACGGCAAAACCCAAAAATTGTAGGATGTGGAGAAACCAATAATGAACGCAACAACAGAAATAAGGTTTCACTCAAAAAGTCCAAAAGTGTCAAAACTAGTAGTCATGTAATACAAAAAAAAATGTTTTTTTTTTTAAATCAAAGTTCAAAATATCCTCTTCAATCCAAACTTATTGTAAGAATGGAACTTTGAACACAAAATAGAGCTTTCACATCAGATTGGATTAAACCTAAACCATGGACACAATTATATAGTTCAGAATGAACTTCTACAAATCTGACGAGACCTGTTTCGCCGATTCATAAGGCTTCGTCAGGGTCAAATACAGAACAGGCATCTAATCTGAAAGCCAAAATACTATCCATTAGTGTCTAAGCTCAAAACAGGAAACAGGAAGCAGTAAGGACTCAGGCAGCAGTAGGCGGTAAGGGATCACCTACTATTCACACGGTAATCATGCGGAGTGAGGCAAAAGGTCATGCACTGTCCATTACTGCTGTGCCCGCCCCTCCCCCCTCCCACCACACTAGAAAATAACATTTATTTTCTGGACACAGGAAATGATGCACGCTGAAATCAGTACTATTTATTTATTTATTTATTATCTCATTTGTAACCAACAGTTTCCCAACAGTGTCAGGCTCAATGTGGCTTACAACGCACCACAGAGGCAGACGCCAATGCAGTAAAATGAAGCTAATACAGCAGAAAAACCTACAAGAGATAATGGGGAAGAGTAGGAACGGACGGAAGGATTAGGGAAACCTGGAGGGAGGAGGGAAGGGGAATGTGTCCAAAATGTCTCTAGATCGATGCGCTTCCAACAGTGGAGACACATGCAGAGGCCGTGGGATAAGCATTTCCGAATAACATGGTCTTCAGAGATTTCCTGAAAGTTAGATGATCTGTGATGGTTTTTATGGTCCTCGGCAAAGAATTCAAAAGCTGAGTGCTAATGAAAGAGAAGGAGGTAGCATACGTGGACTTGTACTCGATGCCGTTGCAGTTGGGAAAATGAAGGGTAAGATATGAACGGGAGAGTCTGAAAGTATTCCGAAGCGGCAGGTTGATGAGATCTATCATATAGCCAGGTTCTTCACCATGTAGGATTTTGTGAACTAGAGAGCAGAGTTTAAAGGTGATACGTTCTTTGACAGGAAGCCAATGTAGTTTCTTTCGGAGGGGCGTGGCACTCTCAAACTTGGACTTCCCACAAACCAATCTGGCTGCTGTATTTTGGGCCGTCTGCAGTTTCTTAATTAGTTGCTGTTTACATCCAGCATACTAGTGCTGTTTTCTCACACGCTACCTGCACAGTAGCCCTATCACCCTTTATCCTGCTTACAACTCACCAAATTATGATCACCACCTCAGGAACAGCAAAAGCTTAAAGCAGATGGGTTTTTGTATGCCCTGGAGCCTGCTTTCAGACACTTTACGAAACAACACAAAACCCTGCAAAAAGACACTGAAAACCTATATGGAAAACACACCATGACAGCCCTAACCCACCTATAAAAGGACAGTGCTATAAATAGTACACTGGACCCTGGAGCACCAATATACCTGCTACTGGGAAACTGGAACAAACTGGAATATTGCACGTTCCTACACAGACACTGCATGCTAGCAGAATCCTTCACCTCAGGCGCACAGGCAGAACATGGACAGACCCTCACATGGTGTAAAAACTGAAAGAGAGACCCCTCAGGAACACCAGACTCTATAAGCAGTGCCAATACTGATGAAAGAGAAACAGAAATGCATTTTCTCCTGTACTCTGCAAAATGCAAAAATAGAAAAAAAAATGTACATTTCACAAAGCAGGCACATCTCAGCCGTAAAAGAGTATTAAATACAAATATTCTTTTTCTTTTCTACCTTTGATGTCTGAGCATTTTATTTTTCTAATTGGGCTGGTCCCAGTCTCTTTTCCACTTTCCATATGTCAGTCTAAATTCTTTTCCAGGTTAGCTTTTCCCCCACTTTTCTCTCCTTCCTTTCCTTCTCTATATCCGTCTGGCTCTGATCTTTCATTTTATGTTTTCCCCCCACTTTTCTCTCTATGTTTATCTCCCTTTCTCTCACCCTTTAGTCCTTCATTTCCATTTCATTTCTCATCTACCTATTGGCTTTTACCATCTTCCTCTCATTCTCTCTCCAACACTCCCTTTGCTCCCTCTGTCTCTCCCTTACCCAGTCTCCTAAAGCCCTCTCCTATCTTTCACCCACTTCCTTAGTCCCCCATTCCCATCCTCTGTACTCACCCTTTTATCTCTCATCTACCCTCCACTGCATCTTATCACCCTATCAATCCCAGTTCCATCCCTGTCTCTCCTTCCTTCCTTCCTTCAAGGCCACTCTTCTATCTCTTACCATGTACTCCATGCCCAAAAGCCTCTTTCACCATCTTTTTAACCCCATTTCCACCCTCACTCAACCCCTGCAGAGACCTATCCCTTTTCTCCCATACCCCTCCCCAGTACTCCCATCCCTTTTCAATGCCTTTCATCCTCTCTCCAGTCTTCTAGGTCACTCAGTCACATTATGTCTCAACCTTTCCCCATGTCTTCCCCTTTTCTTGCCCCTCCTCTCATATCCCTTATTTCACAGCCTCACTCATTCTCCCAACCCATCAAATGACCCCTACTCATATCTAAAATTGCCAAGTATTCAATTTCCTGTCAAATTCCCACTCTGTCTCTCCTATCCATAATTCCCTGCTCTGTTCCCCTGCCTCTCCCCTCCCCTTCCTCTCCCCTTCCTTCCACCTACAACCCCTAGCCCTATGCATCTTCTGGCTTCATTCCCCCACACCTCCTAGCCCCATCTTCTGCTCCATTGCATCCACCCTCAGCCCCTAGCCCCATCTTCTGCTCCACTCTCCCTCCCCTTCACCTACACCTCCTAGCCCTATTTTATACTCCATTCCCCTCCCCCACCCACACTCCATATCTCCATCTTCTCCATTCTCCGCCCCATCCACACCCCCTAGCCCCATCTTCTACTTCATTCCCCTCAACCCAAACCCCTAGCCCTATCTCCTCCCCCCACCCACACCCACTAGCCCCACTAACCCCATCCATCTTCTGTTCCATCCCCTCCCTTCTACCCATACGCCTAGTCCCATCCATCTCCTGCTCCTCCCCCTCCTCCCCAGTCCCATCCATCTTCTGCTCCTTCTCACTGCCCCCACACCTTCCAGCACCATCCATCTTCTGCTTCTTTCTGCCCCCCCCCACACACCCCCCAGGCCCACTCATCTTCTACTTTCCAGTATCTCCTGTCTATTTGACTTTTTTCTTACTCCATGTCCACTGCCATTCCCTCTGTGTCCCTATCTGTCCTGTCTAGCACCTCCCATCTGCATCTTTGTCCCTATTCCCATGTTTAGCATCTGCCTCCCTCTGTCCCACTTCTCCCCCTTCTTTCCCTTTTCTCCTGCACTCCCACCCCAGAGCCAGCATCTCTCCCTCTTCTCTCTCCTACTACCTCCCCATGGTACTGCATCTCTCTCTCCCCCTCCCCCTTCCTGGATACAGCATCTTTCTCAATCTACCCCCCCCCCCCACACACTCATCCCACCTTTCTCTCCCCCATCAAAGCATCTGTCTCTCTCTCACCCCCCCCCCCCCCCATGGATCCAGTTTCTCTCCCCCTATCTTCCTCAGCTCCTCATCCAAGCTCTTGTTTCCCTCTCCCCTCTCTCATGGTCTGGCATTTCTCTTCCTACCCCTTGTGATCTGGCATCTTTTTAAACCTTTCCTCCTCCTCATCCGCGGGTGCAGCATCTCCCTCTCTTTCCACTGTCACCGCCCCCACTCCCTCCAGCAAGGTCTCTCAAACATCCCCCCTTTCCCGTATACCTTTTAAATAGCAGATTTTCACCAGCAGCGAGCAGCAACTAATACACACTGCTCATGTTGGCCCCACACCCTTCCCTCTGATGCAGCTTTCTGTTTCCGCCTAGGCAGAAATACATCAGAGGGAAGGCTGTGGGGCTGGTGCGAGCAGTATGTATGTCACTGCAGGCGAAGATCTGCTACTTACAAGGTATGCAGGAGGGACAGTTGTTGGGAGTTTTCGGCTGATGGGGCTTGGGAATCCCTGCCAGCCACATCATAGGTATGCTACTACTGGGTGGGCCTGAACCCAAAGTGGGTGGGCCTGGGCCCACCCAAGCCCACCCTTGGCTACGCCACTGCTTTGGGTGACCAAAGAACTGGACGAAGGACGTGCGCTAGATGTAATCTACTTGGACCAGCAAAGCCTTTGATACGGTCCCCCACAGAAGACTCGTGAATAAGCTGAAAGAGTTGAACTTAGGACCGAAAGTGGTGAACTGGATAAGAAACTGGTTGACCGACAGGAGGCAGAGGGTGGTGGCAAATGGAATCCGTTCGGAGGAAAGAAAGGTGAGCAGTGGAGTTCCTCAGGGGTCGGTGCTGGGGCCAATAGAGTGGATACTCTGGAGGGAGTAGAAACGATGAGAAGGGATCTCCAAACCTTAGAAGAATGGTCGAGGGTCTGTCAGTTAAAATTTAATGTGTACTCCTCTGGGGTATAGATGATGTTCTGGTTTACTGTTTTTGAATCAATATTAACCACAAAACATAAACTAAAATAAAAATAAAAATAAAAAATTCATGTGCAAAAGTGTGCAAAAAAATTTTTTTTTGTTTTTCTTTATGCTAATTGTGCTCAGTATCTGGGTATCCCTTACTGTACTGGCTGACCATCCAATTTTAGGGTATTACCCTTATTAACATCACAGCACACCCCTGAGGGGAGACATGATAGAGGTATAAAAAATAATGAGTGGAGTGGAACAGGTGGATGTGAAGCGTCTGTTCACGCTTTCCAAAATACTAGGACTAGGGGGCATGCGATGAAACTACAGTGTAGTGAATTTAAAACAAATCAGAGAAAATTTTTCTTCACCCAACACAATTAAACTGTGGAATTCATTGCCAGAGAATGTGGTGAAGGCGGTTAGCTTAGCAGAGTTTAAAAAGGGGTTAGACGGTTTCCTAAAGAACAAGTCCATAAACCACTACTAAATGGGCTTGGGAAAAATCCACAATTCCAGGAATAACATGTATAGAATGTTTGTACGTTTGGGAAGCTTGCCAGGTGCCCTTGGCCTGGATTGGCTGCTGTCGTGGACAGGATGCTGGGCTCGATGGACCCTTGGTCTTTTCCCAGTGTGGCATTACTTATGTACTTATGTACCACCTACCTGTGGTATCCAGTTGTTGCATATATCGTTAAATATACAAGCATGCAGTTAACACATTGATGGTCAACACTTTTGCACATGAATTTTTTATTTTTATTTTTATCTTAGTTTATGTTTTGTGGTTTTGTGGGTAATATTGAGTTAAAATTTTAATGCCAAGAAGTGTAGAGTGATGCACTTGGAGTGCAGAAACCCAAAAGAGGAATACCAACTAGGAGGGGAGAAATTAGTAAGCTCGACTCCGGAGAGAGACCTTGGGGTGTTGGTGTCTGAGGATCTGAAGGTGAAGAAACAATGCAACAAGGCGACGGCCGTGGCCAGAAGGATGCTAGGCTGCATAGAGAGGGGCATAACCAGCAGAAGAAAGGAGGTGTTGATGCCCCTCTACAAGTCATTGGTGAGGCCCCATTTGGAGTATTGTGTTCAGGTTTGGAGGCCGTATCTTGCTAAATATGTAAAAAGACTGGAAGCGGTGCAAAGAAAAGCTACGAAAATGTTATGGGATTTGCATTGTAAACCATACAAGGAGAGACTTGCTGACCTGAACATGAATACCTTGGAGGAAAGGAGAAACAGGGGTGATATGATACAGACGCTCAAATATTTGAAAGGTATTAATCCGCAAATGAACCTTTTTCGGAGACGGGAAGGCAGTGGTGTAGCAAGGGTGGGGCGGTGTGGGCGGTCCACCCCGGGTGCATTCTTGGCTGCTGGAGGGTGCAGAGAGCAGCCGCGCGCCTGCCAGCTCCGCTGGTTCCCTGCTCCCTCTGCTCCGGAACAGGCACGCGGCTGCTCTCTGCACCCTCCAGCAGCCAAGAATGCACCCGGGGAAGGGGGTGTCATTGCGCCGGGGGGGGGGCTTGATGCGCTGGGGAGGGGGTGTCATTGCACTGGGGGGGTGTCGTGCTGCACTCTGGGGGGGATGGACGCCGCTGCACCTGGGGGGGGTGCGCAGCGGCAATCTGCCCCAGGTGGCAGGCGACCTTGATATGCCACTGCGGGAAGGCGATAGAACTAGAGGACATGAATTGAGGTTGAAGGGGGGCAGGACTAATGTCAGGAAGTATTTTTTCACAGAGAGGGTGGTGGATATGTGGAATGCCCTCCCGCGGGAGGTGGTGGAAATGAAAACAGTAATGGAATTCAAACATGCGTGGGATAAACACAAAGGAATCCTGTTTAGAAGGAATGGTTCCGCGGAATCTTAGTGGAGATTAGGTGGCGACACCGGTAATTGGGAAACAAAATGGGAGCTGGGCAGACTTCTACGGTCTATGCCCTGATTGTGACTGAATAGATAGGGATGGGCTGGAGTGTAAATTTTAAGGGGCTTCGACGTTAGCTTCAGAACTTCAAAATCTAAATTCGAATCTGCCAAGCCCCTTCGCAAGATGCTGCACTGGCTTCCCATTAAAGAATGAGTTGCCTTTAAGATCTGCACCTTAATTCACAGGATAATCTACGGGGAAGTTCCAGAATATATGCTTAATCTGGTTGATTTACCACCTAGAAATAGATCCAGTCACTCAAGATCCTACCTGAATCTACGCTACCCAGATTGCGGTGGTCTTAAGTACAAATCTATTTATGCCTCCAACTTCACTTTTATAGGCACACAACTCTGGAATGCTTTACCCAAATCAATAAAATCTACCCAGATCTACCTAAATTTCAGAAAATTACTGACATCCTTACTGTTTAAGAAAGCTTAGTCTCCAGGTTCAACACAATTTTGATTAACTACTAGTTTTAACAAGATTTAAGGACATTAATTATCTTTATTATCTTTTTGCACATTGTTGTTTTAAATTATATTTACTACCTTACTTATTGTATAATTGGACTTCATGCACTGTAGCCGTACTACAGTTTTCTGTAAGCCACATTGAGCCTGCAATTAGCGGGAAAACGTGGGATATAAATGTATTAAATAAATAAATAAACTTAGTACAAGAACAATACTGGGAAGACCTCTACGGTCTGTGCCCTGAGAAAGGCAAGGACAAATCAAACTCGGACATACATATAAAGTATCGCATACCATGTAAAATGAGTTTATCTTGTTGGGCAGACTGGATGGACCGTACAGGTCTTTATCTGCCGTCATTTACTACGCTACTATGTTAAGAAATGTTTTTGTAAACACCTCTGCATATCAAGCTGCAAATCACTGGAATAGACTTCTACATGCAATTAGAGATCAGATAGAATATTTGGCTTATTAATTGATATGGTTGATTTACTTAAGGTTCTTCTTAATTTTATGGGATTTTTTTGATATACTTATTTTTTGTGTTGTGAGGATTTTTTCTGCTATTTTCCTCTAGGTAACATTCATGGGTATGCCCAGTCTTCGTAGATTGTGGGCCACACTGAACTCAGGAGGATGTGTGGGATACAAATATCTTGTAATATAATAAAAGGATTCATGCTTTTGTTGCACACACACCTGTATGCGCATATACACCCACGCAGTTCGATAAGAGCCGTCTTGTGCATGCAAAACTTGCTTTGCATATGGAAAATTCTTTATAAGCTTACCTCCAGAGAGGGCAATTTCTAACCTGCCCACATACCTGCAAAGTTTATGGGATTTCATACCAGTTTTCAATGGGAAAGTACACAAATACTTTCTTTTTGTAAACTGCCCAAGGAAAAAGTTCCCAGAAACACCTGTGCCCCCTATGTGTGAGTACATTTTCTCAGCCAAACGCACCTGCGTACTTTTGAAAGTACAGAACTGTTCTTTCAATCGTCATCTTGACCCTGTCCCCAAGAACCCTACAGCTAAAAGTGGGTGAAAGTGCTCATATGCTCACCAATACATAAGGCAGGTAATTTTCAGAAGTACGTAAGAGTTGCCATACTGGGAGAGACCAAAGGTCCATCAAGCCCAGTATCCTGATTCCAACAGTGGCCAATCCAAGTCACAAGTACCTGGCAAGATCCCAAAACAGTACAATATATTTTATGCTGCGTATCCTAGAAATAAGCAGTGGATTTTGCCCAAGTCATTTTAATAATGGCTTATGGACTTTTCTTTTAGGAAGTTATCCAAACCTTTTTTAAACCCAGCTAAGCTAACTACTTTTACCACATTCTCTGGCAACGAATTCCAGAGTTTAATTACACATTGAGAGAAGAAATATTTTCTCTGATTTGTTTTAAATTTACTACTTTGTAGCTTTGTTGCGTACCCCGTAGTCCTAGTATTTTTGGAAAAAGTAAACAAGCGATTCACGTCCACCCCTTCCACTCCACTCAGTATTTTATATTCCTCTATCATATCTCCCCTCAGCCGTTCTCCAAGCTGAAGAGCCCAAGCCGTTTCAGCCTTTCCTCATAGGGAAGTTATCCCTTCCTCTTTATCATTTTTGTTGTCCTCCTCTGTATCTTTTCTAATTCCACTATATCTTATTTCAGATGCGGTGACCAGAATTGCACACAGTATTCAAGGTGTGGTCGCTTAGTTCCTCAGATAAAACACTGCTAGAGTTCTTTAGAAATGGTTATGAAAAATACCCTTCGTACAGCAAGTAAATCTTATCTGACATTATTTCTAGTGTATCACTCCAGGCACATTCTGTAAGATACAAGCTGGATGTCTCCACACAGCTTCTTGTTGAAAAGCAGGTCAAGAACACATAAGCTGTTATGCTAAAATATTACATTTGATATTGCAATCATTATAGTAGCCTTGCAGCTGGTGATAAGTGCCATATTCTTTTAAGTGTGCAAGCATTATACAAATAATAGATTGCACATGATCCAGAAATGTTTGAAAATGTAATCCAGTGTGTTCAATCACATGATCAGAGGGACAAAAAATAAAAGGTTTCAGCAAGCACTTGATCATAGTTTGTCACAGAAAAGAACAAGGTGAACACAGGAGTGAAGTAAATATTCTTTACAATACAGCCTCATAATATGAGGTCACTCAGTGACGGCTCTACCATTAAGCCACCTGAAGCGGAGGCCTCAGACGGCACTCTTGTGAGGCAGCATCGCCCTCCACCCTTCCCTCCCCACCCCTCTTCCGGACATTACCTCTTTCTTTTATTGTTTTTCAAAAGAAGGCGGTAGTACTGACTCCCATAGGCTTCCCTGGCGCCGGTCCCAGCCCCTTCTCTCTATTGTGGTTGGCTCGCCTCCGAGGAAACAGGAAATTACATCAGAGAGGCAGGCCGCTTACAGTAGAGAGAAGGAGCCAGACTGGCGGCATGGCAGCCTGTGGGAGTCACTGCCACCGCCTTCTTTTGAAAAACAAGAAAAGACTAGAAAAGGGACTTTTGAGGAAGGGGGTTGCGGAGGGAAGGGCGGGGGAGGGGCAGCGACGGAGGAGCCGGGGCAGCAGTTAAGTTTCTGCCCAAGGTGGCAGATTGACTTGGGCTGCTCCTGAGGTCACTGTTCCATCAGTTTTTTAAGATGTCAAGAAGAGAATGTGAAGAAACTGATAAAGAAGCCGGGGAAATTATTTGAGCGAATTTGAAACTCAGAATACGAAAGGAGGCGTGTCTTACAAAAATCATAAGGCAGATGAACTTACCTCTCCCCCACTACAGGGAAAAGCATGGGAGTATCTGGAAGTGCAAATTGCTCCTTTCACTGTCACATCATCCTCGAGGGCAAAGGTTGTGGAGCAGTTTGTGGAAAAGTATTTGTATGGGCTCCAGGTTGCCCCCGAATCCTGAGACCTCTCCAGGAGCATGGCTGCAGGCCTCGGTGACTTGAACACCATTATTAAGTGAGTGAAGTAGAACTCAGTTTCCAAATCCAGCTGGATGAACTCCTTGTGCACACCCTCAGAGGACTGCCACCAGGTTCGGGGGTGTAGGAAGGAGGAGTCTGCCATGGCCGAGGCTGGGTGAGACAGCTGTGGATGGGCGGCATTACACTTGGCACAAATGGACCGACCACAGCTCTGGTCTGCATTCTCATGGTATGTGCAAAATAGTTCACTGGCATTTTGGCCACAGGTTGTATCTGTCCACAGTCTCCGTCCAATAGCAAGGTTTCCCATAGGGGGGTTGCATGCTTTTTCACAGTGGGATCCCGCGCTGATCACAGCACTTAATCCTAATGGGTAAGAAAAACATGTATTTACTCCCGATCACAATCTTTTGAGGGTAATTTTATAACAGACTGTGTATTAAAACCCCCCAAACATGCTCATGTTATACCTTTTTGATAAAAGCCGCATAGGCACCGATGCACCTCCCAGAGCCATCCCAATAGTGACCAAATTATTCTTGCACTACTGCGAAGCAGGTGCCATGATGTACAAGTACTTTATGTAAGTACATGCAGGGCTGCCGAAAGACTGGGCCGGGCCTGGGCCCCCCACTGCTCCCCCCTCCACCCCCCTGTGGTCGCCACCGCCGCTCCCCCCCTCCACTTGCCCCCCTCCATCTGCCACCAGGCCGGGCCCCCTGCATTGAAATCACAGCACCTCTCACCTCCATGTGAAAGCACTGGAGGCAGCAGCGGATCGCCTCCCTTCGGGGCTCCTTCCCTCCCCATGTCCCGCCCTTGCGGAAGTTACGTCAGACGAGGGCGGGACACAGGGAGGGAAGGAGGCCCGAAGGGAGGCGATCCACTGCTGCCTGCAGTGCTTTCACACAGAGGTGAGAGGCGCTGTGATTTCAATGCAGGGGGCCCAGCCCAGTGGCAGACGGTTGACGATGGAGGGCGGGGCCCAGGGAATTTTGTCCCCCCTGCCCCCCCCCCCCTCCGTGGCCCTGAGTACATGCATGTTTTAATCTGCTTCAAGTCTGCTGACCATGTAAACTGGTGGAAATCCGCTGCTGTGCTTTTAAAGTGTATGACTTTAAACAGTTCCAAATGATTTAATTTTTGGAGTGTGAGCAATAATTATCGGAATATGATATTCATAGGAAAGAGATCCTGGGAAAAAAATGATTGGTTGCTAGTTATTATACTAATATAAAGCCGAATGGAGTTGAAACAACCTAATTATTGAAATGTAAGTAGTATCAGTTTGAAGGCTTTTTTTCTTGTTTATAGTGGAGAAAAAGACCTCAATAGTCATCACATGGCAATAAATCAATAAATGTAATCAATGCCAGCGTTTCATTGACTCCGTTATTATCACTGGTCGTAAAAAAACTCCACTTGCATGTAAATATGGGCTAAGGATGAAATAGCTTATAACCCATCAAGGATAGTCAGAATCGTGATGTTTTACACTTGCTTAAATGAATAATGTTACTTAGCTTTTGCAATTTGCTAGGTATGACACTTTTAACTAGATCTGCATCCCATGACCAGACAAAGGTCTTATAATCACATCCATGAACAATTTTTACCAGTTTAGGATCCAGGTGAAATGAGTTTCAGAGTCCTAACTTATTGCTCCATGAATCTGATCAAGCCAAAACCATCACATGGTCTGAAATTTAATACACAGAGATCCAGACCAAAGTAATGTGACCCATTGTCAGATCAGGCTCCGTCAGAGGGTATAAGTCTCTCATGAATATCAGAAGTATTAATTGCATTAGGAACAGTTATCACATCACTAAAATCCAACTATTTCCGGGGCTCACAGTATAATAAACTCATAAATGTATTCCCTGTTTGTTCTAGGTTCGTGGCACACTGTCTTTCCTTAAACAGAAAAATAATACAACTCGTAGATACACAAATTAATTTTATCTTAGATTGTAAACTCGTTGCAGTAGGGACTTATTGCATCTGAAAAAATGATGGAAACCACTTTGAACTAAAATGATAAAGGCATTCTATATTATTGTTATTATTATAATTGTTTATTATAATAAGAGGGCTTATTAGACCACTAAATTTTTATTTTTATTACATTTGTACCCCACGCTTTCCCACTCATGGCAAGCTCAATGCGGCTTACATAGTATATACAGGTACTTATTTGTACCTGGGGCAATGGAGGGTTAAGTGACTTGCCCAGAGTCACAAGGAGCTGCCTGTGCCTGCAGTGGGAATCGAACCCAGTTCCCCAGGACCAAAGTCCGCCACACTAACCACTAGGTGACTCCTCCACTAGCAACATTCCATGTAGAAGCCTGCCCTTGCAGCCGCGCAGGCTTCTGTTTCTGTGAGTCTGATGTCCTGCACGTACGTGCAGGACGTCAGACTCACAGAAACAGAAGCCTGCGCAGCTGCAAGGGCAGGCTTCTACGTGGAATGTTGCTAGTGGAATAGCAACATTAACATTCCATGTAGAATCTCAAATAGTAGCAACATTCCATGTAGAATCTGAAATAGGGAAAGGGAACTGGGACTTGATATGCTGTCTTTCTGTGGGGTTTACATAGTATATACAGGTACTTATTTGTACCTGGGGCAATGGAGGGTTAAGTGACTTGCCCAGAGTTACATGGAGCTGCAGTGGGAATCGAACACAGTTCCCCAGGACCAAGGTCCACCACTCTAACCACTAGGCCACTCAATGTGACCACGCAGGCTTCTGTTTCTGTGAGTCTGACATCCTGCACGTGCAGGACGGCAGACTCACAGAAACAGAAGCCTGCGCGGCTGCAAGGGCAGGCTTCTACATGGAATGTTGCTAGTGGAATCAGGGCCGCCGAGAGAGGGGGACAGGGGGGACAAATTCCCGGGGACCGGGCCTCCAGGGGGGCCCAGCGCCGCAGTCCCACCCGCCACCGCCACCGGGCCCCTTCCACCCGAACCCCCACCAGCAGAAGTGCTGTCTTCTCTTCTGACTCCGGCGTGCGCGGCCCACACAGACGCGCTCCTCTCAGCTGATCTTCGCTGTACTCTACAGGGCTTCTGTGCGTCTGTGCATCTGACATGCAGGACGTCAGATGCACAGAAACCCTGCAGAGTACAGTGAAGATCAGCTGAGAGGAGCGCGTCTGTGTGGGCCGCGCACGCTGGAGTGAGAAGACAGCACTTCTGCTGGCGGGGGTTTGGGTGGAAGGGGCCCGGCCCGGTGGCGGAGGCGGATGGGACTGTGGCGCGGGGCCCCCCTCAGGGGGGGCAACAATGACAACCTGGGGGGGCGGGTGGCAGTGGGGGCGGGGCCATGGTCCCGGGGACGGCCTTGTCCAAGGCCCAGCCCAGTCTCTCGGCGGCCCTGAGTGGAATAGCAACATTAACATTCCATGTAGAATCTCAAATAGTAGCAACAGAATCTCCAATAGTAGCAACATTCCATGTAGAATCTGAAATAGGGAAAGGGAACTGGGACTTGATAAGCTGCTTTCTGTGGGGTTTACATAGTATATATACAGGTACTTATTTGTACCTGGGGCAATGGAGGGTTAAGTGAGCTGCCTGTGCCTGAACTGGGACTTGAACTCAGTTCCTCAGGACCAAAGTCTACCACCCTAACCACTAGGCCACTCCTCCACTCCATGAGAAAAAAACTCACAGCGGTTTACAAACTAATTAGAAAAAGGAAAAGAATGCCGTAAAAGGAAAGAGAGGGAGAATGAAAGAAAAAAAGATAAGCTTGGCGTTGTGCAGGTCAATACATACTGATCAATTGCTACAGGGAATTGGAGAGTGGGTCAGGAAGATAAAAAGTTAGCATAAAAAGGTAAGTCTTTGAGGGGTCCTTTTACTAAGGTGCGCCGAAAAAATGGCCTGCGCTGTTGTAGATACGTATACTGGACGCGTGCAGGTCCGTTTGTCAGCATGCCTGCAAAAAAGGGGGCTTTTTGCCAAAAATGGACGTGTGGCAAAATAAAAATTGGTGTGCACCCATTTCGGGCCTGAGACCTTACCGCCACCCATTCAAATAGCGGTATTTGGAAAAACTAAATATGAAAATGCAAAACCCTTAAGAGAGAAGCTCCACTGGCTCCCACTCA